>NC_081571.1:57188027-57417615 GCF_022355385.1 Mustela nigripes
AGCAGAGAGCCCGATGCGGGGCTCAATCCCAGGACCCTGAGATCATGACCTGAGCCGAAGGCAGAGGCTTAACCCACTGAGCCACCCAGGTGCCCCCGGTTTGTGGCTCTATTGCTTGGCGTTGATGTCCTCATGTGATCTTCCATTCCAGTGTGCTCTGTTTCAGGTCAGTTTTGTCCATGTCATTTCTGAGCTTAGTTAAATTTCTTAATTTTTTCTTTTGTAGTTTTGTTCATTACTGTGAATCAGAAATCTTATATTTATTGTTTAAACCCAAATTATGATTACTTGAGGTTGATCCCAGGTGAGCATTGTCATATATTACACCCAGCTTTTTCTGTAAGAGTATCTAAAAAATGCACAGGCATGCCAACCCTTTACCCCCTACTTGCCCCCACCCCTGCCTCACCCTGATCTTACTCCTACACATTCCTCCTGTGGCATCAGCATTTTGCTGGATGTGCTGTTCTCTGCTGATGACTGCCATGGTCCTCACTACCCTTTGGGGGAAGGGACAAAATGCTTTCCCTACTGAGCATGCTCAGTTTCTCATTGCATAGCCAAGAGTTACCAATCAGTCATGGTTAATGATACTCTGCAGAAGTTTTCAAGAGAAAGAAAGAGACCTTTGCAAGTCTGTGATCATGGCTTGGGATCTCTCTCTCTCTCTCTTTATCCTTTTAGAGAAGGTGGGGAGGGGAAGGGCAGAGGGAGACAGAGAGCCTTAAGCAGTACTTAAGCAGTGCAGAGCCCAACTTGGGACTCAGTCTCACAGTCCTGAAATCATGACCTGAGCCAAAATCAAGTCAGAAGCTTAACAGACTGAGCCATCCAGGTGCCCCATTATGATTACTTTTCAGGCACTTCTCTGCCTCACTCTGGGTCTAATGAGGGCTGCCTTACTCTCCATCATACAGGTGTTCTGCTTATCTCCATCCCATGAAGTTTAAAATAGGGGCTCTGATGCCTAGGAAGAGGAGAAATTGCAATCCAGGCTTGTCCCCATAGTTTTGTCTTCCTGCTCCTAAGCTGACTGTCTTCTGGGATGATGGTGTTCAGTAACCTGCTGCACTTGAAATTGTATAAGTTTCCATTTGCTGCTGTAACAAACTACCACAAAGTTAGTGGCTTAAAACAACACAAATGTATTACATTACAGTGTTGGGGTCCGAAGTCCAAAATGATTCTCAATCAGCTAAGATCAAGGCATTGGCAGGCTGCCCTGCTTCTAGAGTATCTAGCAGAAAATTGGTTCCAATGTCCTTTCCAGCTTCTAGAAGCTACCCGCAGTCCTCGGCTTGCCGTCCCTTCTTCCACGTCCAAAGCCTGCGGCGGTGGGTGGGGTCCGTCTCATGTCACACTGCCCATCACTGCTTCCATTGTCACATCTCCTCTGGTTCTCCCGGAGCCCTGTAATTTCATCGGATCCACCCTGACCATCTAGCACAGTTTCCTTATTTTCAGGTCAGCTGATTAGCAACCTTAATTTCTCCCTCATCACGTAACAAAACATATCCATGGGCTCTGGAGAGTCAGGCCTGGACCTCTTTGGGAGCCATTATTTCACCCACCACAGAGACATACCCTGTTCTATGCCTAGGATTATAATAACTATAAAAAGTCATGAGAATATTATGATTTAATCTCAGTACCTTTACCAAGTTGTATGTTATTTGTCTTAACTATCTTTACATGTGAGAGATCCCTAGGGCTGTCCAGGATGGGCTGAGTAAATGTCCGTCTACTCTCTATAACACATGGCTCTAAGATGAAGGGAACTTTAGGTCATTATGTCTTTCAGACTTCAGGGTCTCCTCATCCATCATCAGTAGGTAGCTGCTTCGGCAAGGGAAGATAGACATACCTCCTGACAGTAAGACACGGTATACATGTAGAAACAATCTAGACCCACTTTTAGGCAAGGAAAGATGATCACATATAAGATTATCAGGGACCTGCAATTCCTAACAACACACCCGATCTAGAAATCTAAACTGAACAACCCAGCCATCATGTTTGTAGGATATATATTTGATTTAATTCTTTGCACTTAGCTCTTCCCCGAGGCTATGAGCGTTTCCTTGCTCTTTCTCCCTCTCCCGCTAAACCCTCCACTTCCAATGTTATGAAAAAATGAAACAATGTTTACAGAATAATGAAAAAATCTCTCCCCAAATGAAATTTAAGTCTTCATTTTAGGAGACAGAAGACAACTTACTTTTAAATGGCAGTGTTTTTGTATGTGTGTCTGTGTTTAAAAATTATTGAGGTGCTATTTACAGTACACACGTGTAGTTGTCTTGCTATCTGTAGCTTTGCTGTCCATATATGATAGACTTCTAAGACTTCCAAAATTTTAAAGTATTTGCTTTCATTCTCTGTCTACATCCAGACCTTATGCTCTGAACATGTCTGAACATTTTTCTAGCCTATCTTACGTTTCTTTACCTTAAGTATTGCTAAATAGAACTTGCCAGCAAGTTGACATCATCTCTGTCCTCCTGTAAAACCCCATCTATCTAGTCGCTCCTCAAAGTTGCATAAGCTTCTTCTACGCCCTACGAGGTTTCTCTCCCACTTCCAGCTTATCCTCACGCAGGCCAGCTCATTTTGGTCATTTAAGGTATTTTTTTTTCCCCTTTATGCCCAGCCTGAGCTATCATCTTTTGTCATATTAAAACCAATACTAGGAATACGTACTGAGAATACATTTGATCTAGCTGCCATTCTTTTTACCTCCCACAGAAGCTATAAAGAACAGTTTATCTCAATTGCCTAAAAATATAAATTGCATGAGGGCAAGGACTGCATCTTTTTTACATTCTTTAACCTCAAACAATTGTGTATAGAAAATGTTGAAGTGCTCAATTAACAAATGAATCAAAGCACTACCATTTCTTCCTTAAATGTCACATATTTTTACCCAGCTAAAAATATTTTTCTGTGGTCTTGGCATTTTGCATGTGACATGGCATCTGCTCTAAAAGTAACAATAGAATTATAACAGACCTCTCAAGTGCTATTTTCAGTAAACTATTTTGTCATTGTAAAATCTTTTGTTAAAATGCGAGAAAAGATAATTATTCTTTTTTTTTCTTAATACCATTGTGAATAAAAATGCAGTGTACTTACAATAGAAAAATCATCATTCAGTTCTAATGAGGTTGATGTGGAGGAGTTTTATATGTTAATCCTCTTGGGACCACTTCATTCATATATATGATATATATATATTATATGAAATACATGTAGTATATTAAATATATATTATATAAATGAAATATATGTAATATATACATATATATATGTATATTTTTTTTTTGCCCAAGTTATTTCTGCCTCAATAACTTAAGCATTAGTACTCTGACCATAATCTGTCCCTCAGGGTTTTCTTTTAAGGGGGACAAATAGAAAATCACTTCCTTTCCTGTATAAATAGAAACTTGGCACTGCAGATATATCTGAATAACAGATTACCTAAACTGCCCCGGGAAGCCTGGCACGGCAGAATCAGACCCAGGGACAGACAATGACATTTGCTCAGATTTTACCAGGTTAAAACCAGGCTCCCAAGTATTATAGCATTTCAGTTGCAGATCATTGGATTACGTAAAATCAAACAATGAAAAGTGACCAATTTCATTTGTATATGATGCCAAAGAAATGCCTGGATTGCTTTTACTTCTATAAAACTAATTAATTAATTAGCAGATTGCTTGCCAAACTGTAGAAACAGAATACCGTTGATTTCAGAATTATGATTATAGAGATAAAAAGAGTAAATAGAAAATAAACTAATTAAACAGGGTAATTATGTGTTTTAAAACGGTGATGGAAAAGCAATCGATTTCTTTTCTTTTTTTTTTTTAAGATTTTATTTATTTATTTGACAGAGAGAGATCACAAGTAGCAGAAAGGCAGGCAGAGAGAGAGAGGAGGAAGCAGGCTCCCCGCTGAGCAGAGAGCCCGATGCGGGGCTCTATCCCAGGACCTTCGAATCAAGACCTGGGCCGGGAAGACAGAGGATTTAACCCACTGAGCCACCCAGGTGCCCCAAGCAATCAATTTCTTAACCTGAGTCCTAAGGATGTGTCAGTATCAATCAAGTTTGCCATACAAGTCTTCGGTTTCTAGTTTACAAAATATTTCATGCCTCCTACAATGTTTCTCTTTTTAAACAGTTAAACTAGAGGTAAGAACCAATAATTCTCATTTTCTTTATTTCAAAAGGATAACATCTCTCCTTTGATTTATGTAGAAGTTGTCTTCCTAAAGTGTTATACACGAAAGCTGTGTATTTCTATTGCAACTTTTTGTCCGTTTTTCATCTTTAAAATCCATGCAAATGTTTCACTCTGTTCCATATCTTAATCTTTTTATTTGTGCTTCTTTTTATTTTGTGAAAATACTGGTTTTCCCTCAAACTTTGAGTAAATTTGATTCTTCAGGAGCATGCCTTTATGCTGTGATTTTGCCTTCCACGGTCATAATCTGGGGCAGGTGTCTCCTGGATGGGCACTTTCTCAGCAAGAGCCCTCAGCCTGGAGCCTTCTCTGTCATGCGAGGGGGGCAGGGGAGTGGGGGTGGCAGCCGAAGTTTGACAGCCTTTGGAAAAGGCACCTTCTCTGCCGTTACAGAGAAGGAGGCTGTCATTGGTTTTCTAATAAAAGGCTTGCAGATGTCCTTTGGTATATTTAAAAGATAATTAAAATGAACATTCATACACAAAATAAATTCTTGATTTGCCCATCCTTTCAAAAATCTCCTCACCTAGATTTCTCTGAGTCAGTAGAACTACTCAACCCTGACTGTCTCTCTTCCCCGAACACCCCACATCCACTCCATCTGCAGAGACTGTCGTCTCTGCCTCCTACACCCACCCCCTTCTCACTAGCCTCTTCCAGCAACCTGAAATACTTTTCCTTCCTCTCTGCGCTCCAGTCCATCTCCAACAGTCTTCCTTAGATACAGCTTCCTTGGTTGTCTCTCTGAAGAAGGGCCCGCACTTTATCTTTTTCTATGCTCTTACCTTTATTGCTTTTCCTTGATGATAAACAGCTTTCTGATTCATCTCGTTGTTTCCACTTTTACCCCCTTACAAAACGTTGTATTCTTAGCTTCCACAGGGATCCTCCACTAAATACAGAACAAAATCCACAACACTCGCTGTGGTTTTTACTGAGGTGACTCCTAATCCTGGTTTTAGTGTTGATTTCTCAGAGAGGTCTTCTCTAAGTCTTTTCTAAGAGTAGTGTCCTTAAGACACCCCTCTATCAATGCCCCAAGTAATTCGGTAACACATCACCCTGTTTTATTTTCATTATAGCTCAAATTTTAATCCAAATACCTACTATTTTGTGTTGCTTTATTATTCAGTTTTGTGGGGTTTTGGCTTTCCCAAGAGAATAAAAGCCTTACTTGTTTCATTCAATAATGCAAGTCTAATGCCTAATACACTGTCTGGCCTACTATAGGTGCTTAATAAATATCCATTGAATGAATAAATGAGTTGATTATGATTCAATAATGCAGGTAGAACATGCCTTTTAGAGGTGGTTCAGGAACACGATAACACTCAACCAGAGGAGTAGAAAACAAAGAGAAATGACATATCACATGTTTGGGGGGTTTTGTTTGTTATTCGTTTCACATGGGATATATGGAAATGTATTAAAAGACCGCTAAACTCTGTCAGAGACTTGTGCTCTAATCCCATGATATTAAAAATGTATAAAGTACATTTAAAGATCCCCACACATACAGGTTTTTCAGGTTTTTCATTTGAGTGTTGGCCATAGCCTTGTGTAAGACTAATAACCCCATTTTACAGGTGAGGAAGAGTAGGGCTTAGAGAATAGACAAGGACACACAGCCCATTGCAGATCTGAGCTCAATCAGACTTTTCTAAAAGCTGTGTACTTTCCATGATGTCATATACCAACCAGATTTTAATTCTTGAGCTGTAGGAGGGTCAGATTGTATTGGGCCACAACTCCTTCAACAACAGAGTGAAAACTAGCCTTGTTTTATAGGATGGTACAAGTTTAATCAAGATGAGGGATCTGCTGTGTCCATGTTTGCCTAACCTACAGACACAATGGGTAAAAAATTTCATTGAAATCCATAAGCTACCACATATAAAATATGGGTAATTTAAAAATAATCAAGATAAGGGAACATTAAAAAATCTATATTATTATCTAACTTAAAGCTGTCATTGAATTTACTGTAGAAACTAGAGTAAATGCAGATGCAACAGAACATTCTGGAAATTGAAAGGTTGGGTTTTCTTTTCTTTCTCTTTTTTGGTTTAAATGAATCAGACTGTATATGCCCAAAAAGTCATTTTGGTTTTACGGAGGCCAAGGTGCCTTATAACTGCCATCTTGGCCAAATGTTGCAGGGTTTGAACAGGAAACTTGGAGAGATTTTTGGATGACGTTGAAATATTTCTTTCTTGGGAATATTTAAAATCCTTTCATAGTATTCTTAATAAGTTTGGTGGTTATCATGACACTTCATTAAAGATTCTTGATTTTGCTGATTGCAATCAGGTATACACCCTAGAATTTCATTTCATTCCCGGTTAAGGCTGCACAAAGGTGTACTTGGTCAGCATGAAGGAAACTCATCTTCATTAATAATTTTAACATAATGTCCTTAACTGTGAAAGCAAGTGACATAATTATAGCCACCATTTCTTGAACGCTTAGTATGTGCCAGATATTTTATATATATTGTTGCCAATATCCCACCAACCATGCAAGAATTTAACATTATTAAATGTTAAATGATTTGCTTGAGGCCAAACAGCTAGGAAAAGCAGAGAACTATGATTTTAACCCAGTCTTCTCTGATTTCAAAGTCTTACTTTTTCCTCTCATTCCACTGTATCTCATTCATTCTTTCATTCATTGAACAAGATGAATTAATGCCTATTATATAGCAGCTACTGTTTGAGATATTAAATAAAACAAAATCATTGTTCTTATGGGGCTTATGGTACAGATGCACAGAAAGAAAATAAACCAATATATCACATGACATAATATACATAACCTAACATAATATAGCATAACATTAGTATAGCATTACATATGTAATTATACTAGCTATAAAATCAAAACAAAATAAAGCAAAAGCCAGGAAAGTTTGTTTGGAATTCAGGGCAAGGAATGCCCTCAGGCCCCTTTAGGACTTTGTTGGCCACAAGAAGGGCTCTTGATTTATATATTAGAAGTTCCCTTCAAAAATAGCAACTAATACACCAGAGAATCCAGATATAATTATGCAGACATCTCTAATAATATACTCTGCTTTGAAGGGAACCAATTAAATCATTAATTTACATATTCTTTTAAGAGAAGTTTATGCAGAACATTTTATTATTAGGCATGGCTATAGTGCTGGGGCTAAAATGATGAATAAGATATAATCCTTTCCCTCAAGAGGAAGGCAGAAAGGCAAAGAGAAATTCTTGAATAAATATCACTCAAAACATGAAGATCATTCAAAAACATTTAATGAGATTCCATTATGTCCCAAATCCAACTACTGTGAGACGCTGAAAACCCATGAGGAGGTAAGACCTCAAGAGAAGGGAGTTCGGAGGGAGCTACAGAGCTGTGTTCAGAGGAGACATGCGCTGTTGCCTTTAAAAATGAGTAAAAGTTTACCACAAAGACTGGAGAGATTGTCTAGGTAGAGAAGATGGAAAACAGGAAAGCAGGGAATTGCTATGTTTGGGAACAGTGAGAAGACCCAGGTGCAGGAATGCGGGGTTCAAGAGGGGCAGTGACAGGAGATAAAAGAGTGGGTGGGAGTTGACTGTGAAAGAGATGGTATTTGAAATGTGGATTCAGTCAGTAGACTGTGATGAGGGACCTTCTGTCTCCTTTTGTCTACTTCTGTCATGTTTTCATGGAGAAGAACTTGTCCTGTCCTGTCCCCCTATCCCTTTCACACTCCTGGGAGGAACTGTATTCATCGGGGAGGATGAATTTGGGGATGGAACTGAATATGCACAGTGCCACTCTTCCACAGGTCCGTTCACAGGAGCATCTTCTGTCTAAGGCTACTGGCCAGTGTCTGGGTAGGAAAACCTGTCTAATTCAGGGGTGAAGTATTCAAAAAGCCATTTGCCATGGATCTAAGGTCACATCTGTCAATCGGCAGTATCCCCAGTGAAGCTGACATTTCTACGATCTGCAAACTGTCTTGAGTCCTGTTCTTTCGCTCGCAGTTGTTTTCTGTTCTAAAAGAAGAGTTTACGTATAAGCTTTTCTGAAACTTCAACACGCCTGTGAAGTTGGAATAGCGGTTTCCAAAGACATTTTTGTTGTAATCTCCCAAACCTAGGAGTAGGTGATCTTACACGGCAAAGGGGACGTGGTACAAATGATTACAATTAAGGATCTTGAGATGGAGAGATTGTCCCAGAGTATCCTAGATTCCTCCAATCTAATCACATGAGTCAGTAAAAGCTGAACGTCTGTCAGGTCAAAGAAAGGCAGGAGAATGGTCAGAGAGAGGCATCATGGGAAGGTTTTGGCCACATGTTGCTGGCTTGGAAGATGGAGGAAGAGAGCCACAAACCAAAGAATGTGGGCAGCTTCTAGAGACTGAGAACAAACTCCAGGGCCACAGCCAGAGAGGAAGTGAGGACATTGGTCCTACCACCAGAAGGAACTGAATTCTGCCAGCAAGTCAGATGAGCAGGAAATTTATTCTCCCCTCAAGTCTAAAGGAAGGAACATAGCCTGGCTTACACTTTGATTTTCACCCAGTGTGACCTGTGTCAGACTTCTGACCTACAAAACTGTAAGGTAACTGTTTCTGTAGTTGTTTCAATCCACTCCGTTTGTGGTAGTTTGTCATGGTCACCTTAGAAAACTGATACAACCTCACACAGAGCCAATGGGGTTTTTTTGTTGTTAGTGGTGGCGTGTTGCTGTTGTTGTTAAATTGAGATATAATTGGCATATGACATTGTTTAGGTTTGAGGTGTGCAATATGTTGGCTTAATACTTTTATATATTGGAATGTTATTACTACAGTAGTGTTCATTATACATAGTAATAGATAACATTTTTATCACATCACGTAATTGTCATTTCTTGTTTGTGTTGTGAACAGTTAAAATCTAGTCTTACGGAGCCAGTGAAGGTTTTAACACAAAAATGATGGCGTGCTGAGGTGAGCATGGCAATTCCGATAGCCAGTGGAGTCTGAGTTTGGAAACATTTCTAAGAAAGGATGGGCAGCGTGTGGCACTGGGAGGCAGGGCTGGGCGAAAGGGAACGGGTATTTCAGCTTGGGGATTGGATGGACGTCCACACCATTCACCAAGACTGAGACTCCAGAAACAAAAAGCAAGTTTGTAAGAACAAACCATGGACTCAGTATTGATCCATTAAGATGACTATGTAAGTCTCGTAGGACATTCAAATGGACAAGTTGTTGGGAATGAGTGCTTAAAAGAGAGTAGAGACAGTGAATGCCTCAGGGGTCATTAAGATGATGCAAAGTGAGAAACATTTGTAGCTGGAGATCTAGTCATGATCTGGACCATGAAAAAAATATTTTAAACAATTTATGTATTTTTTCACTACTAAACCGATCATCTAGAACTCTGCATAAAGGAAATATGGCCAAGGCAAGTTTGGATAAATATATAAATGACTCTCTAGAGGTCACTCAAGAAGCCTGTTCCGTTTCATGCCATATGCTAAACATGGCCTGGCATTTTTATTTTTATCAGCTTTGTGTTTTTTAGATCTTCAGATCATCCGTAAGAAATTTAAAACTTACTGAATTCCCCTGATAATCCTACCATGCGCCACTCCCAGAATCACACATCTGACATTGTGAATCCCGTAAGTGTTTAATCAGATCATTGTCCACATTGCATGATTGTCTTATTTTGGTTTTTCTCTAATGCATTCATATCAAGGAAAATGTTAATAAGTAATTAATTCCCTCTTCACTTAAAGGCTATTGTCCCCAAAACTGCAATGCAATCCTCACCTTCCCTGTTAAATCCCATTATTGTTAGACAGTATGTTTAGATAACATCTCTTTTCTAAATTTAAATTTGAAAATTATCTTTATTTGCTCTCTGTGAGGCCTGACTTAGCTTCATATAACCAAAAACATCAACATAAGTCTTACCTCTGAGTTTTGTTGTATGGAATTTTATCAAGAGCAAAATCATGGGGAGTTCTGAGGCAGACACAACACTTAAGATTGGCAGGGGTATTTCTTTTACATAGCTGAGTCTGCAAAAGTGACCCAAGACATAAGCCTTCTTAAAATCAGATGAACATTTTTTTTTCTATTTGACATATAACATGATATGACATAGAATTGATTCATAACATATTAGTTTCAGGTGTGCAACATAACAATTCAATATTTGTATATATTGCAGAATGATCACCACAATAAGTTTAGTTAACATTTGTCCCCAGACATTGTTGCAATTTTTTTTTCCTGTGACAAGGACTTTTCAGACTTCCTCCCTCTAGCAACTTTCCTGTGCATGCTACCAGATGGTTAACTGCAGTCACCATGCTATGTGTTAGTCTCCGTGACTTCATTATTTTATAATCTTATTCCTTTTGACCCTCCTCACCCATTTCTCCCACACCCTACCTCCTAAAAAAAGCAGATGAAATTTTTCCAGTTTCTTAAAACTTTTTATTTTGAAAAAAAACATTATGAACTCCAGGAGGTTGAAAAATAGTACAGAGAGTTTCCCTGGACCCATCCCCCAGGTCTCCCTAATGGTAACATCTTGAAAAACGATAATACATTTTTCAAAACCAGGATTCGACACTGAGACTCATGCAATTAACTGGACTATGGGTTTTACTCAGATTCCAGAGGTTCTTGTAGGTGCTTTTTTTGGGTGTATGTGTTATAGTTCTGTGAAATTTTATTACATGTATAGGTTCATATGAACTCCACCACATCAAATCCAGAACTCCCCACAATGGAGCTCCCTTGTGGTACTCTTTACAGTTTCCCTTCACCTTCCCCAACACCTGGCAAACACTGATCTGTTCTCCATTCCTATGGCTTTTTCATTTCAAGAATGATATAAATGGGCTCATATAGTATATGACATTTTGATGTTGGCTTTTTAAAAAATTTAACATAATTACCTTGAGATTCATTCATGTTTCTGCAGATAATAACAGTTTGTTCCATTTTATTGCTGAATCATATTCCATGGTATGCCTTACCCACAATTTGTTTATCCTTCGCCCGTTGAAGGACATTTGGGTTGTTTCTACTCTGGAGCTAGGATCATTAAAATCACTACGAGTATTTTGTATAGACTTTTGCATGAACATAAATTTTCATTTTCTCTACAATAAAACTCAAGGAGTATGATTGTTGAGTTGCATGATAAATGTGTGTTTAGTTTTGTAAGAAACTGCCAGACTTCTAGAGTGGTGGTACCATCTCATAGGCCCACCAGCAATTTAGGAGAGGTCCAGTTTCTGGCCCTTTCTTCAAGTAATGCTAGTGCTGTCAGTAAGTAAAAAGTACTGTCAGTGTTTTTTGTTTTGTTTTGTTTTTTGTTTTAGTCATTCTAATACACATGTAGTGAAAAAACATGTAGTTAAAAAACTACTAATGGTATTGGTTTTTTTAAGGTGTGCTGTTTGAGAGAGACAGAGCATGAGCTGGGGATGGCAGAGGGAGAGGGAGAGAAGCAGACTCCCTGCTAGACACAGGGCTCCATCCCATGACCTTGAGATCATGACCCTGGGATGACGACCTGAGCTGACATCAAGAGTCAGAAGCTTAACGGATGGAGCCACCCAGGCACCCCCATGAATGGTATTTTTGGAACTCTGTCTAGATGCTTGAATGATCTCCCTCAAGAGCACACAATTTCTCATTCCTATATATGAGTATAGTGCTTTAGATAGGAGGTAAAAGGACAGGAAGTTGGATCTTTGCTTTTCATATTTGCAGCTGAAAGTGAACACAACAATGTAGAAACTTAAGACCCTGGCCAGCCACAAAGACTTGTTTGTTTGTAACAGATTCCCTTTTGGAATCCTTGTGTAGCTTGCTACCTAGCTTGATCTGAGTGGGGGGGGGGGGGGGGGAAAAGGGGGGGGGGGGGGAAAGGGGGGATGTGGGTGGGCTTGTGAGCAGTGGGGAGGGGGCAGGCGAAGGGGACAGAGGGAGAGGGAAAGAGAACCTTAAGCAGACTCTACATGCAGTGGGGTCACTCTCAGGGCTCAATCTCATAAGCCTGAGATCATAACCTGAGCTGAAATCAGGAGCCTAACGCTTAACTGACTGAGCCATCCAGGTACCTTTCAAGGACTTAATTCTTGATATTCAAAGGATAAGGAGCCCTAAGAGAACTCTCCAATGAGTTTAACCTGGTTGCACTAGAGAATGGTTAAGGTCTAGGGGATTTTCTTGGTCTGAAAACTCAGTGTTACTTATTTCCCAAATTAAAAAAAAATAACTATTGGAAAATGCAATTGAATACTACTGGTTTTCTTTATTAAGGGAAAATCAATTAGAGTAATGAAAATCAATTATGAATTTTAGATATTTTAGATTTTCTGTTTAAAATTTAGAAATTTTAGAAATTTCTGTTTAACATTTAGAAATTTTAGATATTCTGTTTCTTTTAATCACATATATCCTATTCTTTTGTTTAGCTACAAAATTAATTAATGAGCACTTAAAACATTACAGAGTATAAAAATCTTTCCACTTGCAAATGATTACACCAAAATTTCCTAATGCCTGGTCTAAGAATCAGTAGTTACAGGCAAAGTTAAAAAGCCAAAGAAGAATTTCACGACCAAAACAAATTAAAGTTAACTTTACAGCAGATTTTCTCAAAGTTGCTATTAAATACTTGAATAGATGTATAATATGAAACCTCGAGAGATCAATGGAGTATTGAGAACATCCCTAAAACTTATTTCCACAGAACCCTTAATGACACTGGGCTAGATTAGGGCTAGATTAGGAAACCCTGGCTGGGATAGATTGATATTGATTGAAAATGTGATTAATACACAAATTATTTACATATCACTTAAATTGTTGTAGGAGAGGAGGATCATCAGGGATGCTTCAATTCTTCTTTTTTAAAGATTTATTTATTTGAGAGAGAGAGAGAGCATGGGCAGAGGAGAGTGCAGAGGGAGAGACAGTCTAAGCCGACTTCATGCTAAGCACAGAGCCTGGTGAGGGGCTTGATCCCAGGACCCTGAGATCATGAACTGAGCCAAAAATGAAGAGTTGGTCGCTTAACCAACTGCGCCACTTAGGCACCCCTGCTTTAATTCTTAGATGTGGTTTGTTTGTTTGTTTTTGATGTGGTTAATTTCTAAACATGTCTAGTTCAGATTAGACTGTTCCCATCTTTTATGATTCAATAATTATTCATTTGATTGCATTAGATGTTGAGAAATATTGTTTATAAAAGCTATAATAAGAAAATAAAGGGGCACCTGGGTGGCTCAGTGGGTTAAAGCCTCTTCCTTCAGCTCAGGTCATGATTCCAGGGTCCTAGGATCAAGCCCCCCATGGGGCTCTCTGCTCAGCAGGGAGCCTGCTTCCCTTCTTCTCTCTCTGCCTGCCTCTCTGCTTACTTGTGATGTCTGTCAAATAAATAAATAAAATCTTAAAAAAAAAAAAGAAAAGAAATAATGCTATATGACTTTTAGCCATTTTGTTGAAAATTTCAAACCAAGTCAAGGTTTTCTTAATGTTCTGCCTTTGGGAAAAGAAAATTTTAAGGAGAGAAAAGGGAAAAAAGCAGAAGTCAAACGAGCCAGGTTGATGGAAGCCTGGATGCCTTTTCTTTTGACACATAATGATTAAGAGAATAAATTTAATCACAAAGTTGCACTCAAAACCTCAAGCAAGATAGTGATTTAAGAATAATATTAGAAATTTAAAATTATTATCAGCACACAGTTAAAAATAATCAACATACTGGAAAATAGAGGTTTCATTTTATTTGAGGAGCTTTAAAAAAAAAGAAAGGAAGGAAGGAAGGAAGAAAAGAAAAAAGAAAAGAAAACCAGACAAGGAAATCTGTGCTATTTCTTCCTCTAAGCTCTGAGTGGAAATTCAGAACTTGCAAGCACTAATCCTGGGGAATCCTAATGCCCCTTAACAAACCATATGGAATTGAAAAGGACTTTTGAAGTCGATATAGTGGTAGGAGCTTTTGTAAGTCAAGATAAAAATACTTGACTTTAAGAGGTCTAAAAGCGTTAAGGAGTATATAAAGGTAAGTTTTCTCTTTCTTGGGGAAGATGATACACTATAGTGGAGAGAGTAAGGGCTTTGGATCTATACAGACCAAAGACTGGGTCATTTAAACTTATTGTGCCTTGGTTTACTCATCTGTGTAATAGGTATAATGATGTCTATGTGAGAGGGTGTTTAGAAGATTAAATGAGATGATGAAACAAAAGCTATTAACACAGTGTCTAGGGGTGCCTGGATGATTCAGTTGGTTTGAATGTCTGCCTTCAGCTTGGGTGCTGATCTCAGGGTCTTGGGATCAAGCCCCAGGTGGGGCTTTTTGGTCAGTGGGGAGTCTGCTTATCTCAAATAAACAAATGAAGTTTTTTTTTTTTTAATCGTACCTAGAAAGTAGAAGGTATACAAAAATGTTTGTTTCTTTTCTTTTTCTTGATGGTATGCTGAAAATATGCTGTCAGCAGTTTTCTGAATAACCCTGACAATGCATATTTTATACAACCATCAGCCACATGAGTGGCTATAAGTTTGGTTATCTATATTAAAGTGATGTAATTTAGGGGTGCTCAGGTGGTTAAGTGGCTGCCTTCAGCCCAGGTCATGATCCTGGGGTCTTGCGATGGAGCACCCCCATCAGAGCTCCCAGCTCAGCAGGGAGTCTCTTTCTCCCTCTTCCTATGCTGCTTCCCCCACTGTCTCTACTCTCTCTTTCTCTGTCTTGTTTTCTCTCTCGCAAATAAATAAATAAAATATTTTTTTAATGGTCTAACTTAAATGACATTATACTATAGCAGAGTTGAAATAAAATTTGAGCTGTGACAATAATCTAGAGGATTCTCATTTAAACAGCTGTTGCCATCTTCCTTCTAAATCTGTTTCCAAATTTGAAGTCCGTATCCAACCACTGGGAGTT
Organism: Mustela nigripes; assembly: GCF_022355385.1. NCBI lineage: Eukaryota > Metazoa > Chordata > Mammalia > Carnivora > Mustelidae > Mustela > Mustela nigripes. Next base: position 57,203,203 of record NC_081571.1, read on the forward strand.
GTAAGCTTAGCGTAGCTGTGGAGTGCATCAGACTTGAAGCCACCAATGGCGGTGAGTTCATATTACATCCACTGTGGTTGCATTTCTTGTTGTACAATGAGGAAGGGAAATGCAATGTGTGATTTGTATATGGAGAGAACTGATGCTCAGGGAGAAATGATAACAACAGACAACATTAGTCATTTTTAACATTAATCACAGACACAGCAACAAAGATGCTTTTATGCTAGATTTCATGGTAGATTTATGAAGAGAGTAGAAATGATTTGAAAATGTTTATATGAGCTTATACTCGGCATATTTTCCGTTATGGACCATCAATATATAAATGTAAATATACTGCTCTTAAGGGAGCCTCGCTACTTACCCAATGGCAGTTTTGAACTTTGACTTGCTTCTGGTTATAGTGATGGATTATAAATGATTCTTAACCCACACGGATCCCGAATAGTATGTCATGTGTTGGGATCAGTGTAGGGGGAAAAGGGGAGAAACTTCATTACTAGCTACTAAGGAAGTGCTATTCTGATTAGAAGAGAAGTTATATGAAGGTAGATACCCTAGAGATAATGATGGAAAAGTCAGTATGTGTCACCTAAAACGGCCAAGGCTCTCCATGAAAGGCAACTTTGGCTTGTACTAACCAGAGTCTTGAGAACTTGCTGGATGTGATATACAGGAAGCCAGGATGCTGGTTCTACACATTCCAGACATTTTCCTTTATAAACCACCTGAAAGTACAGCTGAATCTCTTCTACGAAAGACTCTTACAGGCTAAGGAACCAATACTGATCTTCGGAGGTCTGTGTCCAGTGACAGGCACATCTTCACAAAGAATGCTTTCGAGATTGGCGTGTAAGCCCCCTTTTCTCCAAACATAACTGAATCATAAGTTCAATATTATTTGGGAATTTGAATTCTTCATATAAATGGTTTATCTTTTTTTTTTTTTTTTAAGATTTTACCTATTTACCTGACAGAGAGAAATCACAAGTAGGCAGAGAGGCAGGCAGAGAGGCAGGCAGAGAGAGAGAGAGGAGGAAGCAGGCGCGGGACTCGACCCCGGGACCCTGAGATCATGACCTGAGCCGAAGGCAGCGGCTTAACCCACTGAGCCACCCAGGTGCCCCTATCCTTTGTTTTTAATTTTTGATTTCCTTCTCACTCATTTTACTAATTTTATGAAGTATAATTGACATGCAATATTTCCTGTCAGTTTTAGGTGTTCATCATAGTTAATTCAGTGTTTATACATTACAAAATGATGTCTACGGTAGGTCTTGTTACCATCTGTCGCCACACAAAATTATCACAATGTTATTGACTGTATTCCCTATGCTGTACATTACACACCCATGACTTACTTATTTTACAACTGGAAGTTTGTACCTCTTAATCTCCTTCTCTTTCACCCATTCTTCAACCTCTCCCCACTCTGGTAACCAACAGTTAGTTTTCTGTATCTATGAGTCTGTTTCTGTTTTGTTTTGTTTATTCATTTGCTTGTATTTTTTTTTTTTTTTAGATTTGACATGTAAGTGAAATTATATAGTATCTGTCTTCTCTGTCTGATTTCTTTCACTTGTATAATACCCTCTGGTCCATCCATGTTGTCTCAAATGGCAGATTTCATTCCTTTCTATGGCTAATATTCTATTGTGTGTGTGTGTATGTGTGTGTGTATTGATACCACATCTTATTTACTCATTTGTCTATTGACAGACACTTAGGGGCTTCCATGTCTTGGCTATTGTAGATAATCCTACAGTGAACTTTGGAATACATAATGTCTTCTCAAACTGATGTTTTTATTTTCTTCCAACAAACACCCAGAAGTGGAATTGCTAGATCATACGGTACTTCTATTTTTAATTTTTAAGGAACCTCCACACTGTTTTCCATCATAGCTGCACCAATTCTCATTCCCACTAGCCATGTAGGAAGCGTGCTCTACACATCCTAATCTACACTTTTTTTTTTTTTTTGCCTTTTTGATTCTAGCCAACCTGACAGTGTGACATAATATCTCATTGTGGCTTTGATTTGCATTTTCTGATGACTAGTGATGCTGAGCATATTTTCAGGGGCCTGTTGGCCATTTGTACTTCTTTGGAAAAATATTTTTACTATTAAGGGAAAAGAATTAGGCAAATGTAGTCAGATGTGTGTAAGTGTATATATGAATATACACAATGATTAATATGCAAATGTATTGAATATATATTTTAAAATACATATTTTATAAATATAACTGAACATATATCATCAAAAAAGAGTAATGGAGGGACCCACAGATTGGTTTACAAGTCTCAAGAAATTGAATGGGTTTATACTGGCTTTACTTATGCAAACATTCCCAAGGATACATTTGCTGCCTTGAACAGGGGCTGTATTAAACTGGAGAATTTATGTTTATCTGGACATTCATTATTGTGGACATTAAAAGCCATAATGAGGGGTGCTTGGGTGGCTCAGTGATTAAGCATCTGCCTTCAGTTTAGGTCATAATCTCTGAGTCCCGGGATGGAGCCCTGCATCGGGCTCCCTGCTCAGTGGGAAGCCTGCTTGTCCCTTTCCCTCCGCCTGCTACTCACCCTGCTTGGGCTCTCTGTTGCTCTATCACAAATAAGTAAATATAATCTTTAAAAAAAAAAAATGAGAGCCATAATATAGTCAGTGCTTTTTTCTTTTCCCAATAGGAAATTAGAGTAAGAGACATATGGAACTCTCTTTTCTTAAAAGTAGAAGTGTTTGCCCTTCAATTTTCATTGCTTCTTAGCCATTTAGCCATGCCTCATCTATATTTCTCCGTAATAGGAATAGGACCCAAGTCCAATAAAAAAGTGATTCTTTGAAGAAAAATACATACAGGATGTTGAGAATTAATCAAAAAAAGATTGTATTTGGTTAAGAAAGTACTATTTGCCTCAACCACAGTGGAACCTCTTTTTGGAGGCAGTCCCAGACTCAAAGTCCAGTCTGGGTTTTTATATGGTTGCATCTGGACACCCACAATGTGAATTTTGCGGGTTTCATACACAGCCTCCTCTATGAACAACATCTTTTAAATAGTGAGCTAATGACCCCCAAGTTTATCATAACCAGTCTAGAAAGAAGGTATAGATACTTTGTTATGTTCTACTTTATTCATCATTGTAGCTTTAGCTACAACAGGACATTTCTTCTTCCCTAAAATATGACAGATATAAATACTGGCATATAAGCACATTTGAACTTAATATACTTTTAGATACAGTAACATAATCACCCAAAGTTAGCAAAGGGCAATGTCTTGCCTTTCTTTGAAGCAATTAATATGCAAGTTTATTGAATATATATTTTTAATATATTTAATATATTATATTTTAATATATTATATACACATATATATACATATATAGGCCAAAAATAAATAAAATTATATGTGTGTGTGTGTATATATATATATATATATATATATATATACACACATGTGTGTGTGTGTGTGTGTGTATAACATAGATTAGAAAACAATTATTCTGCAACAAGTTGGAATTTTTTTCATTTGTCAATTAGTGTTAAATTTCATCTGAGCTATACTCAGATGAATCCCACAAATTTTCTCAAGAAATGTTTTTATTAGTGTTTAACTTTACAAATGTCAAATAGATAACCCAAAAGTTCTATAAAGTAATCACATTCATTTTCTGAGATAGGTAAATGAACACAAAATTCTGTGCCAGCAAAGAGCATTTTACTTTTCAGATGTACTAATAACCATGACTACCTTTTACGCATATGGTGCTTGGGAAACATTTTCCTAGTTCTGTCCCCAAGTCATCTCACAGGACTGATTTTTTTTAAGTATTCCATTATTTTTTACAGAGGAAAAGGCTTGATCCAGTTTATAGCTCTTTTCCTTTTAATCCCTGGTCTTTTTCCACGTTTGGTTTCTTTGGTGCTTATAACACGGTTTTCTTCTTCTTTTTTAATCTGGGAAAATTTAGCTTTGGAGCACCATCTGTTTCCTAGTGAAGTGTTGTATTCAGCTTCCCAGATGGGTTGAATAAGAAAAAAAGGTTAAATGATTTAACTTGAATCCATACTGTGAGTCATCTGCCCTCAGCCCAGTCCTGACAAAGTGAGAGATTTTCAAGAGGTTTTCTTCTTCATTACACTAACTTGAAGATCACACAACTTTCAGCAGAGCTTTCCCGAAACAGGTATAGCAGCAAAATATATTCAATATTGCTGGACAATAATTTGGATTTCCAACTGATGCCTAACATACTGCTTTTCAAAAATTGAAGAAGTAAATTTTCTTTTCACAAGAAATTAAAGCTTAACTTTTTCAGTATCACTGCTTTCTAGCTGTCATCCCAATCTCATTTCTCTCCCTTCCAGCACATCTTGTAAGCTTCTCCCATATTAATCTTGTAACAACACCCCCTGTCCCCCATCTCTCCTGAAGAGTAGGCAGTTTCTTCCTACCAACCGTGCACAGAAACTAGCTTTCCAAAGAGGGCCGGAAATTCATATTTTTTAGTACTCTTCTAGTTTGAAGTGTTTGTACTTTGAGACAATTCCTACATTTGTAGAGCAAAAGTGCCCTGTTACAGAGTTCGGTAGCAGTGATGCCTGCATCAGGGAGAAAAGAATGCATGTTAATTAAATTATTGCATTTGAATAGTATGAAGAGAGGGTCAAAGTTGATTTCTTTAGCTTCTACCAAATTTCACTTGGTGTAATGTTCTAGTCCTAAGGCTGTGATGAAGTTCAGAAGAAGTAGAGATGATGGTTATCCTAGAGGAATTTAGTCTCTAGTAGAAGCCATAATCAAGGTGTCCCCACTTAAGGCAGAGACAGATTATTTCTTTAATGAACTGAATTCTGTAATAATGGATCTTACCAAAATCTGAAGGACTAACTTTTTTTTACTGAATTGTTCTTCCTAACAATTGATCCTGTTATGTTTTTCAACATGATCAATAAATTGGAAGTCACCTTGCCCTTAATGTTTTGTGGCAAGATGTGCCGATTTCTTAGTTTACCATAAAATTATTATTTCTACTTAGTTAACATGTAGACATATTTTAATATTATGTACTTAAAACTATAATGATTCAATATAATGTATCTCCCTCTTAAGAAATCTGAAATGAATGTAAAAAAAAAATCTGAAATGAAGTCTTATTTTTAGGATTAATTTAAGTTTGAAAACGATAAAGTAACTGCATGGAGGGTTTACATATCATCATAAAGTAATACAGGTATAAAACCTAGCACTAGGCTTAGCCCGTAATTCAGTGACTGTTCATCGTCTTCACAAGAAATGTGAAATAGTATTGATCCCTCCAATGATTCTACAAATCTACAAAGTTAATCTAAATATTTATGTCATATAAGACAAAAGTATTAATAATAGCAACAACATGAAAAGACTTCCAAATTTATTTTTGTCTACCTGAAGCTTCCAGATGTAGTTCTCTCCCCACTGAGCATCCACTTTAACTGCAATTCGTTGCCCAATTTTTTCTTCCCAGTTAGGATTGTCATCTTTTTAGGGCAAAAAAATGATCTCTGTTTATTCAAGACTGTCTCTGCCGGCTCTAGACTAGTGTTTGGAATATGGTAATAGTATTTTGTTGTTCTAAATTGTATTGGAGACCATCTGGCTTCCATTGTAGGAGTTCACAGATTATAGGAGAGGCAATATTTAAAGAAATCATTTTAATCAAAGTAAATAAGCATTTTTATACCAGTATGAGTAGAGTTGTACAAACAGCGCAGAGCTGGGGTTACAGAGAATTCACTAAGGAAACAACACGCGACTTGGGTCTTAATGGGTGACTGGGGCCATCCAGGTGGAAGGGTGGGCGAGGTATTCCAGGCTGAAGGAACAGACTTGATTTTCGAGAAGTGGAAATGAAAAAAAGATCTTTACCTTATTATCGTCCTCATTTGGCCAAAGAGTTGCAAAATGTTGAATACGTTTCTTTCAATCACATACAATTTAGAAAGATGCCAGCAAGACCAGATGGATACTTTTCAGATTCACACTTTGGAAACACATGGTGCTTCTCGGAGGCAATTGTGTACTGTTTCTTTTTAAATAGCAGAAAGCATATGGGAACAGGATTGGATCTGTCAGCTACTAGCAAAAGAATGGTGAAGCTTCTAAAATAAATTAAATCAAAACCTATAAAGTGACAAAAATTTTTTATCATATTTTGAAATTCTAAGTTCCACATTTGTAGATACATGGACATTTAAAAGGAAAAAAAAATCTACTTTTCGTAAAAACCACCATCCCTGCCACAGCTGCCAAATCCGAGGCAAAAAAGAGAGATAAGGTCGGTGTAATGAGAGTCTGGAAGAATTTCACTGATCAGGGATTAAGTATTTCGACTCTTCACCAGTTTTCAAATTTCTTTTCCTAAGCAAATCATGTATTTGTCTATTTTCTGCTGTCACTTTTCTAAATGCAAACATAAAAACAAACAAAAAACAATTACAACACCAAACATTATATGTATGAAAATGCTTGTTTTAATTTAACTAACTTAGGAATTATGGTTGTCCATTGTTCTGTGCAAAGGCCTCTCTACATGCTCTTGGTACCATGAAGCAAGCGGAGAAGGGAGCGAATTCACATCAGCTCTAAGCACAGTGTTTCCACGGATGAGTTTTATAACAAGTCAAATCTCCCTAATGCTAGACTTACATTCTACCATATTCTATGTTTTCTATGGCAATTTATCTTTCTCCAAATTATTATTATGGGTTTGGGGATGATTAAACTTCAAGGAAAGTGATTTCATAGGGCTGAACCCAAGGAATTAAAGAAGCTTTAGATAGCAAACTTCTATGTTAAGAAAACATTTGTTTTCAAGGAGTAGGACTTCCTCTGCCTTTTATCCATGCAGAGTCCTTGATCCCAGATAAAGTAAATGGTCTCCTGGTGGCTTTGAAGTCATCACTATCCTTCATTCAGGAATGTGCATTACTCTTCTTGACCCCCCTGTGCATAAAACTTTGCTTCTAAAATCAGTTACGTGCCAATACGAATTTGCCAAATTCAGTTTTGGAATGGTGGTAGAAAAATATCAGTGTCCATTATTCTTATTTGTTTTTCACCCATCCCATAAACACTTACTGACTCATGGGATAGGTGTTACGGGGCATTCAAAGAAAGATTAGGTATATTTCATGACTTCAAAGTGTTTACAGGCTGTTGGGAAAGCTAAAATACAAAGAGGTATAAACCAAGGTATGAATTGGTATTTTAATAAAGGTACAAAGGAAGGTATTTTGGGATTCAGGAAAGCAATAGGTGGTGATAGATGTTTAGTAGCCAGAGATATTGGGCAGATTTTTCTTTTCAGAGAATTCAGAAAAATCCTTTGACCCTGTCAAAATGTGTAAGTTAAAGCCAGCATATCAAATGTGCTGAAATAGCATGAGATTTTATATTTCCACATGAAACTAAATCATCACCACCATCCCAGCTTATTGACAACACCTAGGCTAAAACTAGAAAGTGATTACAAGATGACATGTACTTTATTATTTTTTTTTATTTTTTAATTGAGGTTGTATGCATATCAAATCCTTTTATTTTATTTTATTAACACATAATGTATTATTTGCTTCAGGGGTACAGGTCTGTGAATCATCAGTCTTACACAATTCACAGCACTCACCATAGCACATACCCTCCCCCCATGTCCATCACCCAGCCACCCTATCCCTTCCCCCCGCCCCCCTCCGCCCCCAGCAACTCTCAGTTTGTTTCCTGAGATTAAGTCTCTTATGGTTTGTCTCCTTCCCTGGTCACCCCCCCCCCACCCAAAAAATTAAAAAATCAAATCCTATTTTTATATATCAAAAACTCTAATAAAAACTATTTTTAAAAAATCTGTGTTTGCTATTGGTCTCAACCTGAGAGACATAGTGTCAACACACTTGATTATTAATGGTATTTGGCTCTTAATGGATAAGCTTCATGTATGTTTTCAAATTTACTCTTCTAAATTGCCTCAAAAACAAAAGCTCAAAACCTGATATTCCAAGAAGCTCCCTAGCTTTTACATTAATATGAATGAAAAATACTGAAGGCGTGTTTGTTAATTTCTGTGTATTACGGCAAATTGAGATGTTTCCTGAAGTGGTACGGAATAGGGATGAAGAAACAGAATTATATCCAAAGGAATCAAGACAATGGTTAGAGAACTGGCCCTTGAGACTGGAAGACCAAGTAAAGAGAGGAAACATCAAGCCTCCAGTTGAAGGGTCAGAATGAGGGGAGCGGGGTGCGGTCTTAGAGCTTCTTCACACCCTGTCTGGTTCCTGTTGCTTGGGCAGACATAGTCACTTGAAGAAACTGCAACTTGGTGTCTATCTTCACTTAATTTCTGGATAAATATATTTCAGATAGTCCTGCCACCAAATATTTCTGTCATACATATTTGTCATCACACATGCCATTTCAATTTCAAACTCATCAGCATATTTCAAGAAATTGTGAATGATCGGAGTACAGGAGTCAGGCTTGCCGACTGCTATCCCCTTCCCAGGACTTTGCAGAGATAGCTCCCCCATGTCCAGAACTTCCAAATCAAATCATGGTGACCAGTGAATTTGCTAAGTCAGTGGCACTTGCATAAAAGAATCAGGGGTGCCTGGATGGCTCAGTGGGTTAAAGCCTCTGCTTTCGGCTCAGGTCATGATCTCAGGGTCCTGGGATGGAGCCCCGCATCAGGTTCTCTGCTCAGCAGGGAGCCTGCTTCCTCCTCTCTCTCTGCCTACTTGTGATCTCTGTCTGTCAAATAAATAAATAAAATCTTTAAAAAAAAATCAATATTAGATCAATGATCTAAATTTATATCTAAATTCTGACATTAAATAAAGCATGGCCCTCAGAAAACAATAATTTCCAGCAGATGCTTTGCTAGTAGAAAAAGGAGTATTTAAACTTCAAGTTTCTAGTGGCTATGCCAAAAAAAAAAAAAAAGTTCAGCTATGCAAATTCAATTATAATATATGCAAAATACAATATCATAAAGTAAACACAGGCTAATAAACATACATGCCATAGTAATGCCTTAATTATCTGAGAAGTGGAGGATAAATTTAATAAATGTAACATCAAGGATTTCTTTGTTAACCATTCTGTTGTTGTCACATTCCTTACATTTAAGCTCCCACCCTAAAACACAACCAGAAAGCCAAATCTCTTTGTTTCCTAGAATATTGGCCTCTAGGTAGCAAAAAGAAAAAATAAAGAAAAAATAAAGCTTTTTATTCATAGCAAAGTTAATACTGACTTCCTGTGTCAAATGCCTTTTTCTCTTCCTCCTACTTGATCATCCCAAAGCCACTCCTGTGCTTTGGTGAAAAGCCACCAGCATCACTCCCCACTGCTGAGGTTTGCGTGCTGGGACAGATCCATGGACACCCAGCAGTGGACTCCAGGCACTGGGTTTGCTGTGTCTACACATCTCTCTCATCTACAAACTTGTCTCATTTTGCACTTCCAGATGGTTGTTTCATCTCCAACATATTACATTGCATTAAGTAGAGAAGTCAATTTGGATTTCTTTTACTGAAAGCTGTGACTCTCTTGAGGGCCAACTTTATTTTACCTTCTCATCTCTGCAATTCCTAGGACAGCGCCTTCCGTACTATAATGAAAGAGAGGGGATTTATTAAAATCGAATAAATTCTAGAAGCACTGTTTCAAGTAGCTGCCAACAGTAGTGCTGGAATGTCATGTGAGGAAAAACTGTCTCTTTCCAGTCGAGCCTCATGGTATGAACTTTACTGAATCTCCCAGGAAGCCAACTTTGTCTCATGGGCACCGAGCTACCTTAACCTAGCCCAAGAACCCAATGAGGGAAATCAAAATGTCCATGCATCACTTTGCACAGAGAAATGTGCACATATCCTTCTCAGCTCCCATTTCTGACTTAGAGCATCTTTCCACCAGCATTAGCCTATAGCATGATAGAAAGATACTCAGGTTGTCTCTGCTGGTACAAGTGGCATTAATAGGAAGAGGCAACACATTACTGTAATTTAAGTTTAAGCTACACGGTTTCCAGTAACCCAGCTAGTCTCAGGATTGTTTCCAAGGAGACAGTATCAATTATGGTTTGAAGAAAAAAGTATTTCCAAAAAAGAAATAACTTTTATAGGAATTTAGAATTTAGTCATTTGGCCCTTTTTTTGCATAACTTTCTATTTAAATTAATAACATTTGTTTTTTCTTATTTGTTGCTTAGCTGGGATTTTATTCCACTTAGGGGGGAAAAAACCCCTCCTAATTTTAATATAATGACCTGAGGAGTAGACAACATTCCCAACATCTCTACACACAAGGTGGGGTTAGAAGTCAGGACACTGAGATCAAGAGTCTCACCCTTTACTGACAGCCAGCCACGTGACCCTAGCGGCACTTTTTTTCTTTTTTTTAAATTTTTTTTTCATAAGTCACTTTAATAAATAGCTTGAAGAGAATTTTTATCCCTGCCCCATCACTTTCTCATATGATAATCATCTAAGGATTTAAGATTAAAATTTAAGTTAAGGGCCAGAAAATTCTGTTTTCTACCATTTTCCAAGAAAGGAACCCCACAAAAGTTATTTTTCTAAGATAAATGTTAAGGACTAAATTGTGTCCTTCCCCCACCTTCCAAAGCTCTTAAGGTGAAACCCTAATCCATATGAAAATGTGTATTTATTTAAGATTTTATTTATTTATTTGACAGACAGAGAGTGTACACGCAGGGGGAGAAGCAGGCAGAGGGAGAGGCAGGCTCCCCACTGAGCAGGGAGACCGATGCAGGACTCCATCCCAGGATCCTGCAATCATGACCTGAGCAGAAGAAGGTAGATGCTTAACCAGCTGAGCCACCCAGGCGTCTCTATCTGTAACTGTATTTAGAGATAGGGCCTTTAAGAAGTAATTTGGGTTAAAAGAGGTCACGAGGCGGGAGCCCTAATCCAATTGGATTGGTGTCCTTACAAGAAGAGGAAGAGACACTAGGAATGAATGCTCAGGCACAGGGGGAAAAAAAAAAAAAAAACATGTGAGGTCACAGCAAGAAGGCAGTCATCTGCAAGCCAGAGAGAAGCCTCAGAAAAGGCTTGCCAGCACTTTGATCTTAGACTTTGAGACTCTAGAACTGTGAGAAAATAGGTTTCTGTTGTTTAAGCCACCTAGTCTGTGACATTTTATTATGGCAGCCGTAGCAGACTAAGACAATAATGTCAGTGGGCACTTTACAGGGATCTGCTCAGTCATGCCCCCCTTGGCTAAGAACGATCCACAAACAGAGTGGATCCCTCAAACTGCCTACCTAGCCAAAGACCTCAGCCTCTGGGTTACAGAGGCTCAGTTCTGTGGGGGATCCCCAGCATAAGTTGGGGCTAATCATATTTGCCCTCCTGGGAAATTGGAAATGGACATCAGATGTGTTCATCAACCTCCTTAGGGCTTGGACTTGGGTGAAATAAAGTGGAGGTTGAGTTGGCCATGCACACAGACTGTCCCAAGCATCAGAGATCTCTACAACAGGAACCACCACCCTCACCATTTTATTTTCCTTCCTTCCTTCTTTCTTCTCAGCAAGTACTTTCTAGATGCTAGATAGTGCCACGAGAGTTTTATACATATTAACTCATTTAATCCTCACAATAACCTTCTGGGACATTGGTTTTACAGATAAACAAATGCAGTCACAGAGAAGTTAAATAATTTGCCAAAGACGAAACAGCTGGCAAGTGGTAGAGTGAGTTTCAACTAAGGCAGCCTAGCTCCAAAGTCCAAGTTCCTACCCCACCTTCTGTACAGCCTCTCCCTTTAAAAAGGGAAGGAAGGGGGAAAGGGAGGCCATGAGGAGGGAAAGAAGAAACTTCCCCAGCATTTTCAGTCCTAAGTCCTGACCGGGGTCCAAGGGAATCATGGAAGGTGGCCATGGTGGCACACTACAGCCCCTGAGTGCCATGGCAGCCCCTCCCCCCACCCAGGACCCTGCATGTCTACCTCAGAGCAGCTTCTTGGTCCCCTAGATCTCATTACTGTAAAACCTTTTCCTTGGCGCAACCAGCATCAACTCGGAGACACAATTGTGTGAATTCTGGAAAGGAGGATACTTTTTCAATGTGACGACAGATGTAAGAAACAGGTCACTGTGAATGAAAATGCAAGTCAGCTGAAATCCTGGACGGAGGATGCCCAAACATTTTAGCGATTGGGAATTAAGTAAATTGAGATCGTTTCCAGACAATATTTCTGGAATGTCCAGAGTCTTCCTAAGGTTTATCTGATTAATCAAATTAGCTTTGAGTGTTTGGTATTTGGAGTTCCTTTCTCCCCTATGAGACCCGTCTTTTAACTGAGAGTTCGGCAAACCTTATATATGGGAAACCCTATGTGTCTTAAGATGTACTCATCTTTCACTCATTTTTAAACTCATTTCACATTTGAAGTGTTTTACTAAGAAAGAAAAAAATGACAGAAAAACCAGATCCAAGTACCTTCTAAGATTAAGTATGTAGAGTTTAATTTCAGAGACATGATAAAATTATATTAGATTTCTTTGTTTAGACATTTTATTGTACTCAGTAATTTTATGGCTTTATATTGAGGCACTAGAGTAATGTGACAAAGGACACACATTGCTTTTAATAGCAGCAAGTAACAAATCTGTAAACTAAGACATGTCTGACCATGAAAAATGGTAACCTCAAACATGTACAATTATTTTACAATTATCAGCACACTGAATTTTAAGTAAAAAATAAAAAACAAAAACCCAACATGTTTGAAGGATACACCCGCCTAAAGTAAGTCTTTATATGTCAGGACAAAAAAAAAAAAAAAAAAAAAAAAAAAAAAAAAAAAAAAGAACCCCCCACCCTCTTCCCTAAAAAAAAAAAAAAATAAAAAAACCTTAGACCATTCTTTGCCTAACACTGCAAAAATGTCAAGTAGACGAACTCGTGAGTCTCATAGTTCAGTAAGAGTCTGGATAGATTTCCATCTTCTTTATAGAGCTGGAAGGAGGCTGGCATTCGGAGAAAATGCAAGTGTCTTAATATTATTTGAAGAGAGAAGAAAAGAATAAAGGCAGGCTCAGAACCAAGGAAGTACATTTAAATTTTTTGTCAGAGTAGGATAGTCCTCTGTTGGGCTTCTCCATTAGAAAACGCTTGCAGTTTTCTTCAGGCTCCTGGAAAAGAGCAATTTCTTATTTGTTTCTTTGTTTATCTCTAAAGCTGTGGGATATGCGGTGCACTAATGGCTACACAGCTACAAAGCTTACTTGAGTATTTTTAGTCAGTTTAGAGGAGAGCATCCCTTATGTCCCCAAAAGTAGAGAGCAGTTTTGAAACTAGCAATGAGAATCACGGATCCTATAACCGTGGGTATATATAGATCTTGCTTGAACTGTGTTTTGTACCAGCTGACCTCTTAAGTCTCCCCCAACTGTCTGTTTCCATGTGATATTACATTACAGCTACTCCACAGAATGTTTTATAAGAGATTATCCCAGTATAGATTCAATGTGGAATTTTAATATCCCCAAACAGAAGTTACCTATACTGAAAAGGGATTGTTTGCCTTCTTATATAATACCACAAGATTCCTGTCTTCTTGCTGATGCATTTCCCATACATTGAGCTTAACCAGCTTGCTTTCTTAAATGGGTTAAATCAGTAATGATGAAATATGTTTTGTAGCATCACAGAAAGGGCTAGAGCCAGATTGGTTTTAATTTTGCACATGCTTGTCTTCTAAAAAGAGCAAGTTAGAGGGAAATAATGAAAACCCAAGGCTGTGGTTAATTCTGTCACATCTTAAAGTCTTCCTTCCAGACCATACCTGGAGTTCTAAACAGACCCCAGTTTGACACCTCACTTTCTTGAGTTACAGACAGTTGCATTCCTTAAAACCAGTGACTGTCACAATGAAAGAGAAAAGGCTCTCAAAAGGAAGTAGCTGTCAAGGATGGCTAGACTGGAAATTGTACTTATCTTGACAGCGGTTTTGACTGTAATGGATTAACCCCCAGGATTAGCATTTGCCTACTTTCGCCTTGTCCTACCTCCCCCTCTTATAAGCAAATGTCTGGATCCCTGTGATGTTGTTCTATTGTCTGGAGACATTTTTGTTTGTCACGGTTCGGAGGGGGGTGCTGTTGGCATCTGGTGAGCAAAAGTCAAGGAAGATCGTAAGCATCTTACAATGTGCAGGTCAGCCTCCCCACTCAAAAACAACTGTCTGGCCCCACATGTCAATAGTGCCAAGGTTGAGAAGCTCAGTTTTAGTCCTACCTTACAAATATCAGAGCATGTGTGCCTGTTCAGAACAGTACTCATTTTGCCTCAGTGTGTGCTTTTTTTCATTGTTGATCTCCTTTAACATGAAATCAGTGGACACTGTATCCTCTGTAAAAAGAAATATTCCGTGCTTAAAATATTATCTTCTCGAGCCATAAGAAATACAGTTTAGTGTAGCTGACTCAGGTATGAGGTCAATGAACGAAAGTTGCTTGCCACTGTTGAGTAATAGTAACTGGACCAAACTAAGTCATCCTTAGTCCTGGCTGTACAATTACAATCACCTGGGAGACTTTTCAGACATATTGGTGTCAGGGTCCCCCTTCCCCCTCCCCCCACCCCACCCGCTGGAGGTGCTGGTTTAACTGTCTCAGTTAGGGTCTGGATTCTGGTGGCTGACCAAGCTCACCAGGGGGTTTTAATGCATAGGCAGGGTTGGGAACGGTTGCTTCCAGCCCACTGCTGTGCCAGCAGATTCAGAAAATTCACTGGAGACGTCAGGCTGGGACTCATTTTGGCAACGAGCTGCATAAATTAAACAGTTTCAGAAATTCGTTTGTTCTAATCATCTCATCAGTTTTCTCTGGAGGGCTAGGGATTAGAATGAACCCCAAGATGTTCCTAAAGTCCATCAGTACCTGCTAATAACCATCTGAAGGTCTCCAATGCAAGGAGAAGAAACCATCACAGCCCTTGCTTATCGATTGCTATCTCAAATAATATATTTTCTTCATTTTTGAGGGGAGAGGGACAGGGAGAAAGGGAGAGGGAGAATCTTAAGCAGACTCCACACCCTGTGCAAGCCACACCTGGGGTTCCATCTCATAACCCTGAGATCATGACCTGAGCCGAAACCAAGAGACAGATGTGTAACAGACTGAGCTAGCCAGGCACCCTGCAAATGATGCATTTTCAACAGTGAGGATCAGATGCTAATAAAAATGAAAATATTAGGGCATACAAATATATTTCCAAAGGCTAATGGTTCTTCTTCTCTTCCTATAATCCCCTCGAATGAAAAGGATGGCTTTTCCCTTTTGTACTTTCCCTCCTTCCAAATGCCTCCCTCCTCTAGGCCAATCCTTAACAGTAAATGTAGATATTTTCTCTGTAAATCTGGAGCACCCAGTGATGGAGGTCTTCCTGTTATTGTGGAAGGTTGAAGACTACTGTGTGCATGTGTGCAGAGAGGAGAAGGAATGAGGTCAAGCAGGGTCTGGTCAAAAGATTTGGCAATTCTTAGCATTTCTCCACACCAAATATGCTTCTCAAGTGCATTGCTTTGTTACAGGATCAGGTCCCTGTTCCACCCCATCATGAAGTGATAGGTTCCAGTCCAGCCTTGAAACCGTGCCAAAGGAATGTTCCTTAAGGGAAACAATTTAAATGAATTCGCATTTGCAAAAGTATTGTTTCTATAATAAAAGTCCTGAAGTTGAGTCAGTCAAATTCAGGAGATGGAGACAAACATTATTGTTCAATATCAATCTGGAAAGTACCAGAGTATTTGATAACAGCTCTCTTATTTGCAGGATGATTTATATCAAGTGCAAAGTATAACATATGCAAATCTGATATGAAAAAAGACAGAAATATTCCTGGCTCTTGACAACCCCAGAGAGTGGTTTTTCATTTAGCATGCCCTCTCAAGACTTTCAGATCATCTCAGGAAATACCGAGAGTTGAGGAAGCCTCTAGAACCAAACCAATGAGAGTAAGCTGTTCTTTAGTGGCCAGCGGACATTCTTCCTACTATCTCCTCTCCTAGTTTGAAGGCAACTCTCATCAGTAACCTTAGGATAAATGGGATTGTGTGAAGAATTCTATATTGTCACCAAGCACTTTTTTGTTTTTTAAGATTTTATTTATTTATTTGACAGCAAGACAGAGATCACAAGTAGGCAGAGAGGCAGGCAGAGGGAGAGGAAGGGAAGCAGGCTCTCTGCCAAGCAGAAAGCCCGATGTGGGGCTTGATCCCAGGACACCTGGCATCATGACCTGAGCCAAAGGCAGAGGCTTTAACCCATTGAGCTACCCAGGTACCCCTCACCAAGCACTTTTATTCCTTCAAATGACTGTGCTAGTTATGCTTTATGGAAAATTCAGCTGAAAGAGGTGGTCAGTGCAGAGCACACATTTTCAGTGACCAAAGGGATTTCAGAAAATACTAGTCTATACCTCTGACTTAACTCTTATATATCCAAAAGAGAGTAATGATGGTCTCAGCTCATTCTCAAGATCTGGAGAATAAGGCACTTAAGTACTCCTCCAATAATTCAGTCTTTTGATAAACTTTTAGGTATGGTACCTTTGGGTCCTTTTAGTTTTTTTATTTGCCAATACCTGCCTCTAAAGTATGATAAATGAGAGTACTAGAAAATCAGTAAAACTATTAGAGGATAATATGATCCATTATTTAAAAAATTTTTGGAGTCAGATCTGAATTTAATAACAATTCTGGCACTTCCTAGCTATTATTTTTGGCATTTTTTAAAGCCTCTCTGAACACCAAACTCAAACTAAGAAGGACTGGATACCTGCCACCGGCATTGCTGTGAGAATTATAGGCAAGGCACTTGGCATGAACTTGACCAGAGAGTAAGCCTTAGAGAAATAGAGGCTGCTGTTGTGATCCACTCTGTATACTTGCCCCAAGTTTTACTTCTTTTACCTTCCAAGACTTGTCAAATCTTCTGCTTTACTGACAGAAATGGGGTTTGAACATACAGAAATAGAATTGGGTCGAATGACCCAGAGAGAGTGAGAACAGTTACGGGGACACTGGACATGAACTTCATTCATTAGGATAAGGAACAAAAGAGGAATGGGAACCTCAAATTATGGTCCTAACATTCTATCCTCACGAAGTCCTTATTCTATGATAGGACAGTTTCATAGTCCCTGGGAACTATGAAGAAGTTCCAGTTTTGAAGTTTCAGAAGAAATCAATATTGTATCTTTAGATAAACACACCTTTAGAATTTCTTGGGAGAATTCTTTCTCTGACTGGATTTCACTTCCTAATTTTATGTTTTAATATTGTAATATATGCCACGAAAAGCACCTTTAATGTGTTAAAAAGTGAATAAATCTCCTTTGTGATTGATGTGATTGATCACATTTGAGATGACTGACCTTTCTGACTTTACTAATTACACCTTTGGTTTGTTAATTGATAAAATTAGGATAGCAACACCTAACCAAAAGAATTATCATAACATTTTAAAATATTTAAGTGTAAGTAAAGTTTGGCACATAGTCTGTGCTCAATAAATGGTTATTTGCTTCTATCCTTATACAGTGGGTTACTCAGTTTAAGTGTTTTTTCCTAGCTGCATATGATTTGGGGGGTGGGTAGAGATGTATTAATATCTCTTCAAATCCACAGTCTAAAGTGTTGGTTTCTTGACCTTGCAGACCTCCCTATAACTTAGAGCTACCATTAACTTAAAAGAAAATCTTTGAGACACAAAGCTAAAACTTAGTGCTTTGCACGTACAATATACCTCACCATTTGGGATTTGCTTTCTCAGTAAGTTCTGACCAAATGTATGTAAATCTATTTACACTTGGTGTGGTTTCTGCAAAGAGAAACAGCTTTCAAAACTACAAACTGTTTCTAAGCTATATCTATTCTGGATCAAGAAAACAATCTAGGCAAGCCTGGATTTTATTCTAAAAGGCAGCTATTTTCCATCCTTTAATAGAAACCTCATAGGTATCAAACTTAAGTACAATCTAGAGGAACTCTGCTTGGAAACAAGCGGCGTGTCATGCTTTGGAAGCAGGCAGTAGCCTCCGTGGGCTTGTACCCGCATGGACCAGGCTACCACAGTGTTTTTACCCCGAGTGGACATTGTTTTGGGACCAGGAAAAGGACCTACCTTGTAGTGAAGGCAAGTTTAATATTTTCAGTGAATTCAGTGCCATATTTCTATGCAGACACTCACAACATAACTTTTATTCTGGGTTAAATAAGAGAAAGGCAGAGGCATTGTTGGAGAGACACAGTGGAGTTACTGTTCAGAACATATAATGGCTCCGGGGCTGGTTGGGAGGACATTTGTCCAGGAACCCAGAAAAGATAATGGTCATCAAAAGTAGTTCCAGATGTCCCACATAAACAAAATGCATCTAAACGCAGGTACTGTAGGGAGTGGGAGGGGGTGTGGGCAAATGTGAATGTCATGCCTTCACTTTTAAATTCATCTTGACATCTAAAGGTAGTTACTCAATAAGGGCTTATGCACTCGGAAAGAGCATTAGTAGGGTTAAGTACATTATAAGGCTAAGGGATCGGGACTAATTCTTTTCAAGTTCTGTGGAAAATTCAATTGCCAGAATATTTATTTTCAATAGTAAAGTTAATGAGTTAACCATAAGAATAATAGCATAGAATTTTCCTTTCAGTTTTTATTAGAAACAGATTAAGTATAATTTTTAGCAAATAAATACATCTCAAAAACAGAGCAGCCAACTATGGCTTTTAGCGTGAACATGCACCTATTCCAAAAGTACCCTGTTAATTAAAATTGCAAAATTAGTGTGTTGCAGCTTTAAACTTATGTATGAGGAAAGATTGAATAACACGATAAATGTTGGCTGAAAATAGTAAACTGAAATTCTACATATGGTTAAGGTCTCAAAAGTCTATTTTTAAATATGTTGGAAGAGGACTGGAAGAAAATAAAGCGTTCATAATGGTTGCCTTCGAATGGTGGTATCATGGTCGAATTTGTTCAGTTTTATATTTCTATTTCTGTATTTCATAGAATCTAGATGTTTTATTTTTACAATCTTTGGGGGACTAAAACAAACTTTCCATGATATCATAATATAGAAATATCATATGCATTTTTCTGTTTCAGTAGAGATGGCATTTACATACCCTGGAGTTGGCAGCTCTCTATCTTTTTCTTTTTACAAGCTAAATTAATCAAATCGTGCCAGGATATATTTTATTTCTTCTGAATCTCAATGAGAATTTTACTTTGAGAAAAGGACTTCTAATTTTTTTTTTTTCCTTTTGGTCTACCCTCACACAGTGTTTGTGCTTTTTCTGGAATCCAAATGAGATGCCTTCAACAAACTAATCTCAACAGAGCCCCAGCCGGCACAGTCCCTGTTACTTTAAGAGTAGCATTCCACCTCCCCCTCACACCCACATACTTGTCCTCTCTTTGCACAGCGAGTGCCAAGCAGTGACATCTACTATAGTTTCTAGGACACGATGGTCTCTGCTATACAGGGAAAAAAAAGGAGCGCGAGCGAGAGAAAGAAGGCGGTGGTGAGGGACAGAGAGCACAAATCCAGCTATGTTCCCAGAGGATGAGTCACTTCCTAGCAATAATCCTGAGATGCTGTTTATGGCTGGGCCCAGCTCCATTTCTCAGCGGAGCCGCGGGACACAGCCTCCCCCTGGCTGTCCATTAATCATGAGGGGCTGTTACCCAGTGTACACAGAGTGGGAGTTCTGCCTACGAGTGGCCTCTAGCTGTCTCCAGCTCAATGAAATGACCCTGTGTGAAAACTTGTTTTATGAGAGATTGGTTTATTTGTAACGAAACTACTTCCTCCGTTATTTGATAAGCTCAAATATTTGCTACTGATAGTCTGAGAGTGTCACATTTATTATCCTATTTCTGTGGTTGCCCAACGTCTTTGGACCTGGCTCCATTAACCCTTGCAGGGAGAGCTGTAACTCTTAAGAAACCAGCTTCTATTTTCTTCCAGGAACCCCAATGCCATCTTGTAGGCAACTGCATTTCTTTCGCTCACCTAGGACGTGTGAATCCGGGAGAGGCCTTTCTCTTCCAAAACAGAACATAGACAACTCTAGAGAAAGGGGGCTCTGTAGACCGCCGGGAGGTTCTGAAGCCACCATAAAGATGAAGGGAATGTACTGTTGTCATTCGCTGACGGAAATCTGAGATGTGCTGCAAACATTAGTATTTCTGAAATGGCAAATTTTAAATATGTTGCAATAGCTTTCTATAGTTTCTTAGACCCCCAAATATCATTTGTGCAGGGTATGCTGTCTTAAAAACTGTAGCATTCTACATTTTGAAACGTTGCCTTTTGGAGTCTGAGCTCATTTGCATTTGGCAGAACTAGATTTCCTGCTTCTACAGAGGGGGGGGGCGGTGGTGAAAGCCTTCACAGTGCTCCCTCAAAGGGCTTTCTGAACATATTAAACTAGGTTTCCAAGAGTTAAGTGAACCAGAATGAGGCAGATTTCATTTGAGATGAAAAAGAAATACAGGCTTTGTTACACGCAATACATTTGAAAAAGCTGAATTGAAATATCTTTCCTGACAAACCCATATTGGGACTATTTTTCAGTTCTCTTGCTCTCTGACCAGCTACACAGAACTCTCAGTGAATGCAGAAGAGGCTAAGGAAATAACCACTTATGTGTGGCAAAATGTTCCAGCCTTGCAGAGATTTTCCCAAAATCATTAGACCCACCAAAACGCTTTCCATTGGCTAGGTCCACACCTTCATCAGATTTTCCACACTTTTCCAGACTCCCAAGTTCTGTCCATCTGTATTTCCTAAGAGAGCCAGTCATTCGTAGCTGAAAATGTAACAGAGTTTATTCTCAAAAACCAGAGATCTCCTTGACTGTCGATTTAAAAAAAAAAAAGAAGAAGAAGAAGAAAGAAAAGACAGAAAGAGCTTACCTCCTAACTCCTTTTTAGAAAGTCATAATGTGACTTTTGGAGAGGAAAGTCATACAGACTCACCACTCCCCATCCCCCCACCCACCCAAGAAAAAGAGGTGAATTTAGGGCAGCTACGTTCTGAGGGCATAGACAGATGAACAGCAAAGGAGCCAGCCACATCTGCCACACCGGGATGGCAAATGGAAGGGAGGTGAGCGTTAATGGCATGGATCTCACCTCTGGTCCCTTTTAGGCCCAACTCTCCCCACAGGGTCTCCGGCATCGCCACCCCAACCGCCTGTCCGCAGAACAAAGACAGGACCAGAGTAATAGTCGGAATTGTTATCCGCAGCGGATTTGTGTTCAGAAATAGTCTACTTACGTGTTGACTAGATTTTATTTTACTTTTTTAAAAGATTTTATTTATTTATTTGAGAGAGAAAGAGAGAGCATGAGCTGGGGGAGAGGCAAATGCAGACTCCTGGCTGAGCAAGAAGCCCTATGAAGGGCTTGACCCCAGGACCCTGAGAACATGACCTGAGCGAAGGCAGACACGACCGACTGAGCCACCCAGGTGTCTCTCAAATTTATATTTTAGAGCTTTCATCCCTTCCTGTTTGTTTGTTTGTTTGTTGTGGTAAAAAACACCTAACATGAGATCTGCCCTCTTAATACATTTTTAAAGGTATAGGAAGGTATTGTTAACTATAAGCCCAATGTTAACTATAAGCAGATCTCTAGAACTTTTTCATCTTATGTGACTGAAACTTTATACTCATCGAACAGCAACTCTCCCCCCAGTCTCTGGCAACCACCATTTTCCTTTCTGCTTCAGTGAGTTTGACATTAGATGCCTCCTACAAATGGAAGAGTGTGTCATTTGTCCTTCTATGACTGGTTCACTTCACTTAGCATAATGTGGGTTAGTTTCATCCATGTTGTAGCACAGGATAGGATTTCCCTTTTTATGGCTGAATAATACTTGTGTGTGAGACACATACATACATTTTTTTTTATCCATTCATCTACTGATGGATATTTAGTTTGTTTCCTCCTCTTAGCTATTATAAATAATTATGCACTGGACATGACAGTGCAAATATCACACATCAGGTAAAGAATAAATATCCAAACTATACAAGGAACTCCTGCAACTCAGTAGCAAAAAAACAAATAACCTGATTAAAAAATGGGCAAAGGACATCAGTAGATGTTTCTCCATGGAGAGCATACAAATTGCCAACAGGTATACAAAAGATTAAATATCACTAATTATTAGAGAAATGCACATCAAAACCACAATAAGAAATCACCTTATACCTGTTGGGATGGTCTTCGATACAAAGTAAATGTAATATTGGGTGCTTGAGTAGCTCAGTTAACTGTCCCACTCTTGATTATAGCCCAGGTCTTGAACTCAGGGTCATGAATTCAAGCCCTACAGTCGGCTCCACACCCAGTGTGGAGCCCTACCTAAAAACAAACATGGGCACCTGGGCCACCCAGTAAGTTAAGCATCTGCCTTTGGTTCAGGTCATGATCCCAGGGTTCTGGGATGGAGCCCCACATTGGGCTCCTTGCTCAACAGGGAGTCTGCTTCTCCTTCTCCCTCTCTGTGCTCTCTCTGTCTCTCTCACTGTCTTTCAAATAAATTTTAAATATCTTTATTAAAGGGCACCTAGGTGGCTCAGTGGGTAAAGCCTCTGCCTTTGGCTCAGGTCATGGTCTTAGAGTTGGGATCGAGCCCCACATCGGGCTCTCTGCTCAGCAGGGAGCCTGCTTCCCCCTCTCTCTCTGCCTGCTTCTCTGCCTACTTGTGATCTATCTCTCTCTGTCAAATAAATAAAATCTTTAAAAATTTTTTATAATAAAGAAGTAAAAATTTGAAAAATTAAAAATAAAAGATAATAACAAGTGTTGGTGAAGATACGGAGAAACTAGAATGTTTAGACACCTGCAGCTGGAATGTAAAATAGTGCAACCACTATAGAGAATAGTTTAAAAAGTTAAAAATAGAACTACCATATAATCCGGCAATCCCACTCCTGGGTATTTATCCAGAAAGAATTGAAATCAGGACCTCAAACAAATATCTGCACACACACACACACACACACACACACACACACACCGCCCCATTCATTGCAGCATCTTGGGCTTTTGCTGGTTGGTTTGTTTATTTAGAAATTCTACTCATGCAGATTTTACATTGTATCAATTGAAGGGAAGTGATGATGGGATGGAAAAGGAAGGAGCTCAGTCCAGGCACATAGGCTTCAGTTGTTACTCTACCATCAATATGACCTCCTGTAGGTCACTTAAATTGCCCGGATCTTGATTTCCTTTTCTCTCAGAGGAGTATGATACCCTCTACCTTAAAGGGCTGTTCTGAGAATTAAATGGGGTAACTTGAGTAGGAGTTGTATGCACTGTAGAGTACCACCCAAATGTTCATTATTGTAATGTGAATGAACAAAACAATATTCTGCTTATCCCTTCCACCTTCACAAAAATAGGAAAAAATCCACGATAGAATTTTAGTTTCCTAGTCTTCATAAATTCTGGATTATTAACTGGATAGTAACTAACTTTTCATGTCTCTTTTGCCATGTAAATAAACAAATATTTTACTTTTTATAAAATTCTTAAATATTTATTTATTTATTAGAAAGAGTATGTGTATGAGCAGGGGGAGGGACAGAAGGAGAGGGGCTAGCAGACTCCTGCTGGGTGTGGAGCCCCAGTCAGATTCAATCCCACAACCTTGAGACCCCAGCCAAAATCAAGAGTCAGACACTTCACGACTGAGTTACTCGGGCACACCGCAAATATTTTATGCTAAAAAAAAAAAATGGACCACAAAGTATATGTGGATATTTACATAATATGTTAATATATTAAGTTTTCTTGGATGTACCTTTCCAAAAATGTGTGCTATCCTTAATGTAATATTTTTTTTCAGGCAAAGTGATTTTAAAAATATATTTCTATGTTAAAAACATACCTGATAATTGCTATTACTTATGTTCAGCCAGTGAGTCACAGGTTCGTGGATAAAGAACTAATAATCAAAGTTGAAATAGCTATGAAATGGAGCCAGAAGTCCTCCCAGTTGGGGTCTCCAACAAGGAGGGGTAGAAATAGTACCCAACAAGGGGTAGAGGGTGATTTGGTCTCCCAAGATGGTGCCCTTTATTTCACCCTTTATTTTCTGTAGTTCTCTTACACTACCCATTCCATCGCATCGTTTTCTCTATTAAAAAAAGAAAGAAAGAAAGAAAGAAAGAAAAGAAAAAGATTTTATTTATTTATTTATTTATTTGAGAGAGAGTAAATAAGAATGAGAGAGCACAAGTGCAGTGTGGGGTGATGGAGAAGAAGACTCTGCCCTAAGCAGGGAACCCGAGGTGGGGGTCTATCCCAGGAACCCAGGATCGTGAGCCAAAGGCAGATGTGTAACCTACTGAGCCACCCAGGCTCTCCTCCCAGATTGTTTCTAGAGCTCAACACACCAAGTCAGTTCAGTGGTACAACAAGCTGACTGGAATGCCGAGACTCGTACCTGAAGATGATTTCTCGCATGAGGTCCTATAGCTTTGTTCCTTCTGAGCATTTCCAGTATTTCCCTCACTCCTTTTAGTTTACAGTGTCTGATGCATATTAGATACTCACATCGAAGACGTTGTTTTTGTTGTTCTTCTTGCACTTAACTCTCTTTTCCCTATCCTGGACATGAACTTGACACGTGGATTAGCGCATCTTCATTCTGAAGCCACACTCCACTCTGTCCTTTCTGGTTCATGACAGTGTAGAGATTCAGAACAATGGTTAAGATACAGCATTAAATTTTAGTCTGGATTTAAAGACTGTTGCTTTAATGTATAGCTCTGTGACCTTGAATAAATTACTCAATCTCACTAAGCCTCAGGTTCCTCACATGTAAAATGACAATAATACTACCAATTGCAAATGTTTTTATTAAATTTTATGTAAAGAGGCCTGTAGAACATGCTTATTATTTGCTTTCTTTCTGCAACATGCATTCTTCTTTTTATTAAAAAAAAAAAACCCACAGATATTATGGAGAATGATGCAAAATTCTCACTAAGTTTAAAATAATGGGAGATTTGAGTGAAATTTTTTAAAAAGATTTTTATTTATTTATTTGACAGACAGAGATCACAAGCAGGCAGAGAGAGAGGAGGAAGCAGGCTCCCCGCTGAGCAGAGAGCCCGATGTGGGGCTCGATCCCAGGACCCTGAAATCATGACCTGAGCCAAAGGCAGAGGCTTTAACCCACTGAGCCATCCAGGCGCCCCTTGAATGAATTTTTATACATACTTTGTGCTTCTCTGAGATATACTTTGAAGCTTCCACATATTACTCATTTTTATTTTCTTCTGTCATTTCAGGGGAAATGTTTGAGAAGCACTATTTATGGGTTGAGATTTATGTATTGCAAATGACAGAAACATCAACTAAAATGGGCATAAGTAGAAAATGGGATTTAGTCATTCCCTTCGCTAAAATATACAAGCATAGAATTCAGACATAGCTGAATTCCAGATTCAAAGAATACCATAAAGTAAGATTTTAATAAGCCTTTGTTATTCAAGATTGTTTTCATTCATCATTTCTCTGATCTGGATCAACTTATTTTCCTTCTGTCTGTCTTTCTCTCCTTTTTTCTTCTGAGTCAATGTTTTCACTAAGAAATCTCATAAGATCTAGTAACTCTTAATCCTAAGTGCCATCTTTTTCAAGTTTGGTTTATATCTAAACCTTATCCTGAATGGTACTGCTTGTTCCATTTCCGTCAAGCTAGCACTAACGTCCAAGTGCTTGAGAATACTGAAGAGAAGCTTTACTGACGGCATAGTTGCTACAGTGTTACGTGGCAGGTGCAAGTCTCAATCTTCAATCAAGAAAAGAGGAAAGAGCCACGATTCCTGCTCTTCCCTCATTTCTACACTGAAGTAATGAACAGAAGATAGATCACGATCTCAAAACATTACCCTACTCGATCTAAAATATTTCACTCGAATACATTTGCAGATATTTACATCTTATTTATATTTTTCCAGCATTACCTGCTTGCTTTCCTGACTACGGAATGAGTTCCCCAAGGGAACAGAGTGTCTTCTTTATTTTTACATTATTTCTAAAACTTAGCGCAGTGCTGGGCATATAATGGGAGGTCATGAAAATGTGAATATGTTTTATTTTACCCCCATATCAAAAGTAATATACTTGATCAAGTTTAATTACACATTTTCAAAGATAATTTCCTAAAACAATGCTCCCTTAATTGCGTAAAATGTATAAATGAAAATATGGAATGTAAAAATACAGACTTTTTTTTCTGCAAGGGGGAAAACGGTAGTAAGGTTTTTGACTTTGCAGGACATAGGATCTGTTGTAACTTATTCTTGTAGTGGAAAGCAGTGATAAACAATACATAAGTGAATGAGTATTGCTGTATTCCAGTAGAACTTTCTTTTCTTTTTTTTTTTTTTAATATTTTATTTATTTATTTGAAAGAGAAAGAGATCACAAGTAGGCAGAGAGGCAGGCAGAGAGAGAGGAAGGAAGCAGGCTCCTTGCTGAGCAGAGAGACTGATGCAGGGCTCCATCCCAGGACCTTGAGATCATGAACCTGAGCCGAAGGCAGAGGCTTTAACCCACTGAGCTACCCACGTGCCCATTCAGTAGAACTTTCTTTACAAAAACAGGCTATGGTTGATTTGGCTCAAGGGCCATAGTTTGCTGACCTCTGTTCTAAAACAAAGCAAAAGGTATGCAGGAGAAACTTATATTTTCAAGAGTGACCAATCATTCAGGTTGCCAGGTACTGAGAGTTTCCCAGGACAAGAGACAATCTCAGCAAACCCAGAACGAGTTGGTCACCCGACTTATCCTAGATCCTAACATCATTCATTTATTCATTCACTGAATAGTGAGTACCTACTAACATTAAATCAACACTCAAAGTTTCAAATTAAACCAGAGCATTGCAATATTCTGCATTATCTGGTTGGGTCATATAACATGTAATTCTGAAGCTAATTTGTAAAAGGTGTTCCTTTGACTTTATTCATTATTTAAATTTAGACAGCTTTAGAATGAACATATGGCAGTAATTATCAACATGAAGTAAGATAAAAGGATATGAAGAGAAAAAAATCATAATGTAACAATATAAACTTCTTCAATTTACATCATATAGAAGTTCTTCACTTAATCTGTTTGACTAACACATATTTTATTCAAGCCATAAATGATGTCTTCCTGTAATAAAAATCCCAAATTAGACTTTTTTATAGGCAAAAAATTTGAAGAGGCTGCCAAACGTGCTTAGGAAAATCCCAGTGACTTCATGATTCATCATTTGTATCGAAAATTAGAAGGTGAGAAAATTGAGAGGGGAAAAAAAAAAATCTCACTAATAAGGATTAAAAACAAATGACAGACCATAATTAAGGCATAAGAGGAATTATGGGAGATTGAGAGCTGAAGGAGACCATGTTTCAACTTAAATATCAATTTCATTTAGCATCGTTAAAATTAGCTCTTTCCTGCTACAAGTTTCTGAAGTCCCTTTAATGAAAAGGGAAATGGACTCTTAGAACCTACCTATATAATAAGTCAAATGGGATGAAGCATGGAGAGGAATTTATATAAAGATTTAAATAATGTACATACACAAACATGGATAGTAGGATTCTTACCTAGAAATCAGAAAAGAGTCCTCAAGTCCAAAAGTCAAGAGAATGATGAATTGTGTTCATTTTTCTTTCTCCCCTCTTTGCAATTTGAGTGTTTCATGAGTTTCTGAAAATAGCATGGCTCTAAACAGTGTTTCTCTCTTGATAGTTTTAAAATTTGGAGGAGAAAGTGACACCGATTTCTGATTTTCAATCTAAGCATAGAAACTCAATTTATCGGCGTATCTTGAGAATGGGTAGAATGACTAAAATAAATGTTTAGCCGATTATTAATCAGGAGCTTATTTTGTTTTTGTATTTTCCATTTTGTTACATACTATATTAAAATGACATAGGAGAACCATACTTTGCTTTCAATAATTCAGTAATAATCACAAAAGAAGCTTTCGACCAAACGAGCATTTTTAATTTTATATCATGGCATATTATGAATAGATACTGTGTACAAAGTCTAGATGCTTTAGGTGTGCATTAAATGAGGGCAAGAGGGTTTGGTTTTTTGCTTTAGAATTTTAATTGCATTCATTTGTAATCCGGTAGAGGAAGTAAACAGCATACTAGTAACATTCATCAATGCGAATAGGGTAAAAAGTGATTTCAATAGAGTCTGGCTGCGTGAGCCCAATCAAATGAGGCCAGCAGTGTTAATGCTCTCTTCCATTCTCTCAGTAATAACCGTTCATTCATGAAAAACTTTATAATCATTTTATTAGCCATCCTTGTCAGAGGTCTAGTAACTTTAATTTAAGGCTCTTTGAGGCAGAAATGGAAGTATAAAAATGTAAAGAGGGCACTTGTGGTCTGAATGTGGTCCATGCAGTTAGCATATCCCCCCTTTCCTGCTGGAGAACATCCAAAAGCAACAAGAGAATGGGAAACAAAAATGCAAACTCCATTTTCAGCAAAAGTAAGAGACAGCTCCAATCTCCAGAGCCCAAAATAGGCGTAAGGGCTGCCAAAAGCCGTGGAGACGGAGCAGGGCAGTGCCGGGGCTGTGTGGGAGGAAGCCGAGAGAAAGTGCCTCGGAGTGAATTCTCCAGCATCGGGCAGGGGGCCAGGCTCTGCACATAGCATTAAGAGCAAAATGACAACTCTTAGGCATGAGCGGTGAGCTGCAGTGGTTAAATCTAGATCCTCGCTTGCCACGCGGGATTTGGGTGCGTCTGCGGGCAGAAGGAGCGACCCTAGACCCGAACTGATTTTGAGACACTGAAGGGGGAAGAGCTAAATAAAGAATCACTCCTAGAAGAGCCACATGTACAGGGAAGCAGTTTATCTTGTGACCACCACGGGGTTCAAGATGGTCTTCGCACTGTCCCGCACCTGCCTCTATCACTGACTGCGGACACGGACGCGCCGCGCTACGCCACCCGGTGCGCAGAGCTGCCCCAGCCCGTCTGGGCTCCGGCCACTCCTCCGGTCTGAAACTCCTGCAGTCCTTGGGTTTGAAAAAAAATGCATCTTTTCAATGATGACTGCAACAAGAAAAACAAAAATGGGATACTACAAGAACAAAGGAAGAAAGAAAGAAAGAAAGAAAGAAAACAACCACCGTAAACAATAAATAACAGAGTACTCACCTGAAAGGCAGCATAGCTAAGGCATTAATATGATGGAGTCTGGAAGCAGACTGCCTAATTACGAATCTCTAGAGTCAGCTAATTCACATCATGGCGCCTCATCTCCCCCGGTTTGTAAAACAGAGCTCGAGGTAACACCTGCTACAAAGGTTATCACAATGGCTGAATGAATAGTATTTATAAAATGCTTAGAATAGTAATAGCCCACAACAGTCAATTGTATATAGAATAATAGAATAGCCCACAACAGTAAATTGTATATAAATGTTCTTTTTTTTAAACACTATGAAACACACATATACTTCCTTTGATTTAAAAAATAATAATAATTTGGGGATGACTGGGTGGTTCAGTTAAGCGTCTGACTTTCGTTCAAGTTATAATCTCAGTGCTGGGATCCAGCCCCCCCACAGGGGTCCCTGCTCAGAGGGGACGCTGCTTGTCACAATCCCTTAGCCCTCTCCCCGGTCATGTCATCTCTCTCTCTCTCTCTCTCTCACCTCTCTCTCTCTCACACACACACACGAACAAATAAAATCATTTTTAAAAAATAATAAATAAATAAAAATAATAATTTAATGCATAATTACCACTGGGAGGCAAGATCACCTAATAAAAATAAAAGAATTAAAGGATATAATGGTGAGATATTAGGAGGAAAGGAAAAATGAGTAAGGATTGTTTAGGGAAAGGACAGGAAAAAATGTCTAAAAATAAAGATGACACTGGACAGATTGAAAGGGAGAATAGACATGTCAAAATTACAGTGATCTTACAAGATGTAGAAATTATTAAAATGACAAAATAAAATTAAACTAGAGATTTTATTTTTTAATTTTATTTTGGTTTTCCTATAGTCAAGTGGAATGTGAGGTATACTGGGGGGAATCTGATCAGTCCAGCAAAGTGTGACATCACAGACCTGTGAAAGGCAAATTAAAAAAAAAAAAATCTGAATATCAGAGAAGTTAAGTAATGCCCCCAATTTAGGAGAATCTGAGGCCAGTCCTGTTGGACCCCAGTGGCCACACTTTGAATGATTGTGATACATGATATCATCTCTGTCTCACAGGCTTGCCTTAAGGATCAGACAAGAACAATTTTTCCATAACACTTAAGTAACTATAAAATGTGATACAAATATGTGTTATTATGTAATACAGCTACTACATAGTAGGCCTCACTCTAGAGAAACAGATCTGTAGGTCAGAGCAGGTACAGCTAATCAGAATGCGATTAAATTTTTCCTCTTTCTGTCTTCTTGGAGACAAAGAGCCTTTCAGCTCAAAACTATTCCCCAAAAGTCAGCAAATTCAAAGTCCATTCAAAGTCCATCCCTTCGATGATTCTCTGCCTGGGTAGCTCTATGACCCAAACCTCCTGGTCTCTCTCAGGCATATTCACCTAATGAAACCGGCTTCAACTGTCACTTCCCCTGGGAATCTTCTCGTAACCCATCCGGAAATGAAATGGTTGGGCTGCCACTTGGCTACCTTTGATTCTCTAACCTGATGTATTGTAATGTCTCTTTTACCCCTCACTAGCGTATGTTCTCCTTTGAAGTCAAATCTGAGTCTTCATTGAACAGCCAGGCTAGCATAGTGATTAAAAACCTATTGGGCATTTGGTAATGGCAGAAGAGACACAGGACTTTGCCTGGATCATTAGAGCACATATAGTTTCCTCATGGTTATTGAGGTGGAAGAAACCATACACGGAGCCTCTAAACTTTAAGATCTATTAGTTAATATTATACTGAGACCAAGATTCCCAAGCATTTGTTAACCATTTCTATTCATTTTCTAATTTCATCTTTGTCCATGTCAACTATTAAAAACCATAAATTGACATAAGTTGCTTTTACTGGGCAAAGGAGCTGAGTAAAGTGATGGCATATCCAGGCCTAGAATATGGGATGACAAGACAAGAAGGTGAGAAGAAATGGAAAGAGATTTCAGGGCTCTGAGTTGAAGGTAGACTGAGACCAGAGGAGGGGTGCTCTGACCAGCATTAAGACTCAGGAAAGCAATGCCTTTGGCCCCAGGCAGGAGGCCTGGCTGCTAAGTCAGTGATTAAGGAGTCTTCTCTCGGTCTTGTGTTCCTCTACCACTGATAAAGAGTACAGCTGCCGGTCAAATCCTCCTGTGGACCTAATCCAATCACCTCTGAAGACTTTTACCAGAAGACAAATTGCAGTTTACAGAACATTTAAGAGACTGGTAATACAGTTTCTCAAGAAAAAAAAAAAATCATAAAAATCGTTGTTACAGGAAAAACTGAAGGTGATAATAATTCCAGGAAATGTGAAAGCTGAATGAAAGGGGCCAAAACTGAACTATATCATTTATCAGACTTTGTTCTTTGATCTTTAAACCCCCAATTCTGTATTCACTTAGATATTCCAGGAATATTTTAACCACAAATTCAAAGTGCTTTGTAAATATTTTCTCATGGCATTTCATAAAAGCCCTCTGTGGGAAAGAGCACGATTTGTAGTCATGCCCATTTTACAGCCGTGGAAATATCAAGTAAAAAGGCAGAGGGAGGAGCCCCGGGTCTCCAGGAGCTATCAGGTGGGGTTGTGTCTACTTTCCTTGTGACTGGGCGGTCTGAGAGGTTTTCTCAAATACATCAAAGCTTTCTCTTCAAGCTGTGTGCTGACATTTTCATAGAAATAGGTTGAGTCTTGGGCCACCTGGGGGACTCAGACACTTAAGCGTCAGACTCTTGGTTTGTCTCAGGTCAGGATCTCATGGTCCTGAGATAGAGCCCTCCCATGGGCTTCCTGCTGGGCATGGGATCTGCTTAAGATTCTTTCTTCTCTTCCTGTCCCTCTGTTCCTCCCTGTCCCCTGCCTTCCGTGCTCACATTGGAGTGCTCTCAAAAAAAAACAAAAGAAAAACAAACAAAAAAAAAGCCCCCCAAACTCAGGATGAACCTAATTACACACAGCATTGCAGATGACTGGAGTAATTCTCGGAACTTTCTGTCACCAGTGACAGAAAAGAAAGGTGATGAGAATAGAATCCTATTAATGTGTAAAAAAAAAAAAAAAAAAAAAAAATTCTAACTCTCCTGGAAAACCATCTCAAAGTACCTCCTCCACAGAACTTTGCCATGTTCCTTCAGTCATTTATGGTCCTTCTTCCTTTTATTCTGCACTGCATTTAGTTTCAATGGGCATATAGTAACTTACTCAAACATTTATGTCTCTTACACTCATCGCAATTCTTACCTAAAAAAGAGTATGTTGGCTGATGTATTTACTTATCTGCGTGCCTCATATGGTACTCAGAATGCTTTTTTATATGAGAACTCTGAATATATTTTAAGTATACCATAGAATAAACCTTAAAGGTTTTGATCCATCAATTAGAAAACAATTCCCAATTATGTTAACTCATAATTATTTCTTTTTGGGGAGCCTTGGTGTCTCAGTCAGTTAGATGCCTGCCCTTGGCTCAGGTCATGATTCCAGCTCCTGAAATCAAGCCCCACATCAGGCTCCCTCTCCCTCTGATGTTCCCCCTGCTCTCTTTCTGGCTTTCTATCCCTCTCAAATAAATAAATAAATAAAATCTTTAAAAACATAATTTCCTCTAAAGGAATTGAAAAATTAAAACATCCTATAACACAAATAAATAAATAAGTATTCTATAACTAATTATATTGTTTATTCATTCAGCAGATTTTATTACCTATTTATTATGTGCCAGGCCATGGAAATACAGTGGACTACAAATAAATAAAAGTTTTGGGGCGCCTGGGTGGCTCAGTAGGTTAAAGCCTCTGCCTTTGGCTCAGGTCCTGATCCCAGCACCTGGGATCAATCCCCATGTCCGGCTCTCTGCTCAGCGGGGAGTCTGCTTCCTCCTTGTCTCTCTCTCCACCTGCCTCTCTTCCTACTTGTGATCTCTGTCTGATAAATAAGTAAATAAATAAAAGATTTTAGCATTCATCGTGCTTAAAGGGTGGGGAGAATAAGCAAGTATAGAAATAAAATACATATTAATGATAAATGGTGTGAAAAAATCATTGTAAGTGATCAGGTGAGTGGCTACTTAGATAAAATGATTGGGAATTGAGGAGGTGCTATTTGAGCTGAGAGCTGCATGTGGAGAGAGACTTACAAACAAGGGTGGGGAACATTCTATGCAGAGGGATTAGCAAGCACAAAGGATCTGAGGTGCAAACAGCCTGTGCTCAAAATACAGAAAGAAATCAATGAGGACTGAAGTTATTGTGCTTGGGGAAGTATAATGGAAAATGATGTTGGAGACAGAAGTAGAATTGAATTCATGTGAGCTTTTATAAGCCATAATTAGATTAGGGTTTCTAGTTGTAACATCAACCATATGCTTGTCTATAGAAGATTCGAGTGCCACGTTCAGGAGCATCTGGGTGGGCCCCAGTGACCAGTTCTCACCAGTGGAATGTGAACAGAAATGCTCCGTGTCATTTCCCAGGCCAGTGTCAAAGAAGACTGTGTCTCCCCCACCCGCCCTAGTCCTTCTCTTGCTGGAAATAGAGGACTTGATGCCCCCAAGTATGTCAGAGCTACTGGATGAAATTAGCCTGGGGGAAAGCCTCTCATCAACCAGGAACCCAGGCAAGAAATAAACTTCTATTGTCTTAAACCATTGAAATGGTTTGGTTTGTTATGACAAATTATATAATGCAGCTAATACAGATATGACATGGATTGCATTTACAAATGATGACTCTGGCACAGTGGTCGTAGAGAACATAGGGCTCAAATGTAGAAGCAGGGAGGTCATTGAGGTTGCGGATGTCTGGATGAGCAATGGCACTCACTTGGTTGAGGAAGCAGACATGAAGATGGAGAAGGCTGCGGGCTACTTCAGGACACGTTTTTGAAATTAGGCTCATCAGAAGCTACTGATGGGACAGGAGGAAAGTGAGGAATGTTTATCATTGGTTTATCATTGCCTTATGATTTCTCACAAGAGGATTTATATCTGAACAGTTTTCATTTTCCTCTCTTCACTGGTGTGACAGGGAACAACTTTGCCCTGGAAAGTTCTTATAAATTTCTTACCGGTTTTATTCATATTTAATCATCTTGGACGAGTTACTGAAATTAAAATTTATTTGAAACCTGTTAACATAACCTAATTTTTCAATGATGGTTTATGCCTTGACCTGAAGAAAGTATCATAAAAGTACAGTCTTTGGTTTGGAAAATGCATTTCTATTTGGGGAGACTAAATTTACAATTCTTTTCCTCAGTAACCACATATTACTGCCTCATCTTGAGCCAATGGTTAATACAATTTCCCAAAAAAAATTTTCCCCCCATTAAACTAATTGGGAATAAGTTTATCCATAAGTGAGAAAAATCAAACTACAAGATTGTTGGTTGGTTTTTACTTTTCCTTGACTAATGAGGTAATGAGTCTGGGTTGTTCTCGGGAGCAAAGCCTTGCCTAATTCAAGTTTATGACTCAGTGTTTTAGTTAAATGTATGGCCATTTATTACATTGGTAACCTGGAATGTCACAGGTAGGAAGCACAAAACCTAACAGTATTTTAGATGTTGTGAGATGAAACTCTGAGGTGTTGAGACTATGAATTCTCAAATAAGGAGTCGGCTACAACAATAGCATCATAAATGGTTTCCAGGCAGGAAAATAATGATGAAAGACAAGGGGGAGAAAATGACATATGCTAGTCTAGTCTATCCTTTTTTTAATCAGGAAAATATTATTTCTGGAAGCCCCTCCCAGGAATATTCCAGTCATATCTCAGTCTGAAATGGATCTTATGCCCACCTACTGTTGCAAGGGGTTCTGGGGGAGGTAATGGACTTTAAATGAGCACATAATCATCCTGAACAAAATTGGTTATATTTAAGAAAAGAAGAGAGTGTACTAATTAGGGTATGGGCTAGTGTGCTATCATATGAAACTTCCCAACTATAGAGGTTTCACAGGTCAGGGTCCAGTGGATATTCTAAGGCTAGTAGGTATCTCTGTCATCTTCTATGAAGCCCCACTTGTAGACCTAAGATTGCACTCCAGTTGCACCATTTCCCAGGCATCTGCAAAGGGAGAAGAGCCTAAAGGAGCACACATCCAGTTATTTTAAGGGTCTACCCCAAAATGACACCCATTAATTCTATCCCCAGATCAGTGGCCAAAACTTAGTCATATGGCCATGTCTAGCTGCAAGCAAGGCTGGAAAAAACAGTGGCTAGCTGAGCATCCATATGTCTAGCTGGAACTATTCCTCTGGAAGAAGAAGAAAATAAAGATCCAACAGGGTGGGGAGAAGTGCAAAAAGAAGTTCATCAAAAACATCTCTTTTCCCTTCAGATTCACAGGGATCCTTCAGTCAGCTAACTCCGGACAAACTTGTTCGGCCATCCAGTGCCTACTACTTATATCGACACCTAGCTTGTGGTTCTCCATCTTACATAAATATATAAGTAACGAAGAAAGGATTGGTTCATTCACTCCTTTTGAACAAATACTGAGCATCAAATCCCTAGTTGGAGCTAAGATTCAGAAGGAGGAACAGTGCAAAAAGATGAGCAGAAACAGTACAGGAGAGCATGAAAAAGGTCAAGTATGCTCAGAGGAGAATAAGACGGATTTGACGGGCTCTTCTCACACAGGACAGCAACACGAGAAAAGGTCAGAGGTACATGGAAACCAGAGGCCACGCTGTAGAACTGGAGTGTATTTCTTTCAACAGTGCAAAGCTAGGACAGTGTTGTAAGTAAGAGCACAGCATTATCTGAATGTGTTTTTGGAAGATTACCCTGGCTGCGGCACAAGTATTTGCTGCTCAGTGGAAATGAAATTGAGCAGGGATTCATAGCATTGCGATAGTCCACATGGGAGTTGATGAGGAATGTCACCTGGGAGGAAGAGAGCAAATGCAGGAGAAGCAGATGTGGCAACTCGCTGTATTGGGGGAAACAAGAGAAAGGATGGAGTGCATCAGACCGGTTAATCTGTAGGACTCAGGGTCTGGTGTGAAAATTAGCGGGAAGGTAGAAACACAGCAAGAACACATGTGGGGAAAACATAGTGAGCTTAGTTTCAGACTTCAGTTTGCGATCTCATTCCGGGAGGCGGGGGGACATGCAGTAACTGTGATATGTGACTAATAAAAATAAGCATTTTGTGCTTTGCCACAGTTTGTACTATGGATATTCTCATATTTTTCTGGGAAACTCTCCCAATTCAACATTTGGCTGTAGTCATGATAAGCCCTTGAGAGTCATTCAGGAAATTCCATGCACGTATGACTCTACTTTGAAAGTGCACACCCAGGAAAAGACCCAACGAGTTATGATACACTTTGTAGAGTTGGGACTATATTATACTAACAATAGACCTACAGAAGCCTGGAGCCCTCTAGAGACTTGGTCTAGGAAGCACTGTATGTGAGGCTGGGTTCCATGAGTGATGCAGATGTAAAGACAGAATTGAAACTTGCACCAAGCTGGACAGGATAAAGTGGCAGACAGTTTTTAAAAAAAAGAAAAGAAAAAAAGAGAAAGGGAGGAAACGTAGGAGGGAGGAAGAGAGGGGGAGGGGTGGCAGGGAGGAAGGAGAGAGGATCCAAGAATGTTAAATCTAAAGACCCAGCTGAGTCTCCAGGAACCCAGTGGACAGTTTTGTAACAATATGGCATCAAATATCATTGAGTTAAAGATTCACAAATCATGAGATGTCATGAGATGATGGCTACTTGAGACTTAATCAAGGCAGGGAACAGGACTTATACGTAGAAGTATGCTTTCATGGATGACTGACGTCAGAGAAGGTTTGTCCTAAATCAAACTCTCTCTTTATTCCTGTGTCTTCATATACCATATCTTGGTCTAGGCCAGGCCCCTTTTCACATACACTCCCTCATCTAATTTTCTGACCTCTCCTTTTTCCCTATATCTTTCCTACTTGGCATTTCCAATTTGCTCTTACTGCTGGAGTCCTGTTTCTGTCATCCCATTCCCTTCTTGTCTGGTTTGCTGCATTTGGAAGATCTTGCTGAAACTGACTTCTGGTTCTGCTCTGAAACTCTTTCCTTAAAAACTG
This sequence comes from Mustela nigripes, assembly GCF_022355385.1. NCBI lineage: Eukaryota > Metazoa > Chordata > Mammalia > Carnivora > Mustelidae > Mustela > Mustela nigripes. The sequence goes on from NC_081571.1 coordinate 57,240,567, forward strand.
CTCCTGGGGCCCCCGGGTGGCTCAGTTGGTTGGGCATCAACTCTTGGTTTTGGATCAGGTCATGATCTTGGGTTCATGGGATCAAGCTCAGCCGGAAGTCCACTTAAAACTCTCTCCCCCTCTCCCTCTGCCTCTCTTCTCCATGCTGTCATTCTCTCCAAATAAATAAATAAATCTTAAAAAAAAAAAAGAAATAAAGAAACAAACAAACAAACAAACAAACAAATACTGCTCTCGAGGGCATCCCATCATAGTAAGGCCCACTTCAGCACCAGCTAAGTTGGAAGTCAGGTAGCAATGTGTACTCAGGTGCCTATATCAACTTTTAGTATTTGTCACCTCTAAGTTTGGACTTAATTTTGTCAATAAAGTATTACTATCATATCATATAGTTATATGCATCACCAGTAAGTCTGGGTATCTTCAGTCTATCTTATTCAACAAATTTTATGCTAAGGATCCAGGAATGGTGTTGGACAATGAGGTCCCATTGATAAAAAGACACTAGCAGCTGTCCACAAAGTTAAGTCAGTATTTCTAGTTGAGAAAATAAAAAATATATATATATATGCAATGTACTGTATTAAGTTCTGTGAGAGTTTGCACAGCAAGGGTGCTCACCTTGCTGCATATTTGTGTATCTATATACCTAGAGAGCCTCACTCGCCCAGATAGCTAACAGCAGAACCAATTACAAAATCATCAACAAATGAGCTATTTAGTTATAACTGATTGTGAAGACTTGATAAATAAAAAAAAAATCCAAGCATGTTGCTTTCCATTAACTTCATTTATATTGAACAAACACGTTTGCTGGTAAAACATTCACATATTATGGCAGTGCCAAGAACAGCAATTTTCAGAATTCATCCTAGAGACTCTGGGGAGGGAAAGGGTGTCTCCCAACTATTTCAGGGGCTCCGCAGCGTTAAAACAATTTTTGTAGCTCTACTAAGACATTTTCTGATGTTTTCACTCTCTTTCTCTCTTTGGCATTGAGGATTTTCTCAGAGGTCACATGAGATCATGATATTACAGGTTGAATGCAGAAGCAGGTATGAGAAGCTGTCTATTAGCGATACATTAAAGAGATTTTTTAAAAATATTAAGCAATACCACTACATTTTCTCACTGGATATTTGCTCGAGAAAAAATTTTCCTGGAAATGCATTATTGACTTGAACAGGTAATGGATGTATTTTTAAATGAACTAATAAACAAATATTTTAAGGCTTTTCTCAGCTTTAAGGCCTAATAGGTTAAATACTGGAAGATATGTCATATAATAAAAAATGCTTTGGGGCGCTCAGTAATTTTTAAGCACATACAAGGGCTTGAAAACAGTTTAAGAAGTGCTGCCTTGGGCGCCTGGGTGGCTCAGTGGGTTAAACCTCTGCCTTCGGCTCAGGTCATGATCTCAGTGTCCAGGAATCGAGTCCCACATCAGGCTCTCTGCTCTGCCTCTCTTCCTACTTGTGATCTCTCTCTGTCAAATAAATAAATAAAATCTTAAAAAAAAAGAAAGAAAGAAAGAAAGAAAGAAATGCTGCCTTACATGAGTTAATGGTTATCAGAAATATATGGAATGACTTCTGCTTTTTTAACAACAACAACAACAACAAAAAAGATGAGAGTCAGAAAGCTTGGAATAGAAAATAAAAATTTATGTTAGACAATTTCACATAACATTGTTGAACAAGGAAAGCATTCTTTTCACATAAGGGAAGGAGTGAGGATAAAATGACATTTCTTGGCAATCCGGGAGAGCTTCAAGGAGGAGGCAAGGACTGGATTCATTTCACCCTTAAAGCATCAATAACTAGATGTTTTAGTTTATATCTACTTTCTCAGGAACAACAGAACTTGAGAAGATTCCAGAATCTTGAGGCCAGAAAATGAGACCAGAGTCAAATAGATATTCCTTTAAGTTCAATAGTCAAAGAGCAAGTAAGATGTCAATTATGACTCCCCAGGCAAGGCCCCAGTGAGATGCCTTTGATCGGAGCAATAACTCTTGTCATTAACACAAATGCTGCATATATTCCTTTCTCAATTTATGGGCACAGATCTCATGGAGCCAAAGGGACTTCAGTGCATGTGACAAAGGAATACCAGCCTGGCATCCAAATATCATTTTGATATTGATCAAAACCTACTTTTCACAAGGGGCTCTAGGATGTTCTAAAAATTTATAGCACTTTTCAATTTTATATTTCAAATAAATTTTATTCTCACAAGTCTATCATAAGAAATGTTGCAATATTTTTTGAAACGAAGCTGAACATTGACAGCATTCAGGGAAATGCTCTACGTGTCCACCCCACCTTCTGTCCTAAGAAGTCGAGAAACAAAAATTGCTCTCACTTGAGATGGAAATTTCCTGTAAAAGCCAGAACTATTTTAAACTCTGGATCATGAAAGTTTACATTAAATGCCATTTTACAGTAATAGTACTTTAAGTTTATATGAAAACTTGCACACAAATATTCATGGCAGGTATATTTCACAATAACCCAAACCAGGAAGTAACTTGAATGTCCGTCAATAAGTGAAGAGAGAAAATTGACATCCATGCAATGGAATACTGCTCAGCGATTAAAAGAAATGGTACACTATTAAAACAAATGAAGGAATCTCAAAATTGTCCCACTACTTGAAAGAAGGTGGAGGCAAATAGTGCAGGCTGTATGATTTCATTTACATAAAATACTAGAAAATACAAACTTAATCTATACTGCAGAAAGCAATGAGAGGCTTCAGAATGAGGGCAGTTTGAGGGGAGGGGGGTCCAAGAGGAGGAGGACCAGGAGGGATGGATTGCAAAAGAGTACAAAGATTCTTCTAGAGTGATGAAAATATTCTGTAATTCTGTAATTTTGTAGCGACAGCTTCACAGGTGCATGCCCTGTTAAAACTTGTAAGATTGTACACGTTAAATGGATTCAGTTTATTGAACATAAAATTATACTTCAGTAAAATTGATTCTTAACATGCACTGTAACACAAATAACCTCATTAGATCATCTCAAGGAGCCTGTGACATAGCAGAGAACATTGTGATCTCATTTTGCTGCTGAGGAAGATGGAGCTCGAGAGATACAGTGACCTTCCCAGAGCCAGGAACTCTCCAAGCTTAAGAAAGACAGTTATAAAGAGTGGTGACTTTCGAACTTTTCCTGTAATTTTTTTTTTTTGGTCAAATGCAATATTCTGCGGATCTCCCTGGTAGGAAACAGTAAATGCTGGGATGCTGGGATTGGGTCTGAGTGTGGGCCAGAAGGGGGGATGGTGACACAGCGCAAAGACACCCCTACGGGACCCTAGGGCTCTGATACAGCCTGACTACTAGAAGGTGATGGCACAGACATGGATTCCCCACACAACATTTTGCTCCAGACCTCAGTCTGCTCTGTCATTTACGAGCTGAAAGTTTTTGTTTGCACAGGATGGTGACTCTAGTCCCAGAATTAGTTACATAGAATTTTTCAGGTCTTATGCCCCTTAGCGTTTCAGATAGTTTCTCTGTTGTATTTTAGGTTTCTGTTAATTTGCTTATTAAACATGCAAGAGTATCCAGGTGCCCGATATTTTGAATCCTCTCAAGACTGCAGAGGATGAAGAAGATCCCATGCAATAACGTTCCACAAAATTAACTACCTAGGAGAATTCGTGAACTTTGGGCCAGTGGTGTTATATTTGTGACAGTAGGGAAATGACTAAGCAAAACCTGAGCCTTACCCTTGACTCTGATCTCTCTCACACCTCTCAGTCACTGCCACAGATTTGCCCAACTGATTGTCCACTGAGTAACATCTCTTTACCTCTGTGGTCACCACTATAATTCCAGAACAATCAACATCCTTCTCCTTTATGATAGCAAAGATCCAGCTTCAATCCCCATCCAATCTACTCCACACAGTGCCACAGAAACATTACAAAAGTGCAATCAATCTCCACCATTCCTCTGTATCTGGTCCTCTCGTGGCTCCTCATTTCCTTTAAGAAAATGTCCAAACTCCTTCTTTTGGTTTACAAGGTCCTAATGAACTGGATTTTACTTATCTTTCAGCAACATCTTCTACCGCATGAAACCCTAATCTCTACCCTTGCGCTAAATGAAAGTTTTCCGGTTTCTCAAACACCAGAGCATGTTACCACTTACTCTCCCAGAACACCCTTCCTCCCTCATTTCCATCTAATGCAAGTTCATGCCTCGTGTTATCTCCCACCTGTTTGGGGAGCCTTCCTTCATGTCCTCCATGTTGGCCAGACACCCTTTCTAGAACTGAGTTTTCCCCATCAGGGTGGTTATCACAGTATTACAATGAACTGGTTGTATGTATATTATCTCAGCATCATTAACTCTTGGACACAAAAGTATCTTGCTTTTCCATAGTTAGCATAGTGCCTGGCACAGAGTAAGGACTCAAGAAATATTCCTTGAATGAATTGACTGAATAAGACATCTTAACGAGAGGCTAGAGCGCGTATCCCTGGGCTGCTGGATTGCACCGCATTAAGATAATATATTGGCTGCAGATGAGACACATTGCTTCCTTCCAAAATTAGGGTAACAGAAAGTGAGTGTGAGTTCATGACTCAACATCTCTTCTGGATGAATATCATATGAAATGGTTAAATTTAGTTGAAAACCAAATCTCTGTAGGAAGAACACAGTAGAAACCCGGTCATTTTCCAAGATGTTATTCTTTCCTTGGCAAGAGGGATCTTCTAGCATCTTAATCCATAAAGCACTTCCATGATTAGGTTTAAGGTTTGCCGTGGGTATAAGGGCCCCATCCAATGAGATGAATGCAGCAAGGTTAAAGAGGAAAAATACTGGTAAGCTTTAAGCATGTTAGGATAATTGGGCCCAACATACATAAATTGCTTTCAGATGAAAGGCTCTAAGCAATTGTTAAATTATAAACATTGAAAAAAAAATTCTCTGCATCCAATCTAGAGAAGAAAAGGTTTCCATTTGTACAGCAAATTAGCTTCAGATATTTCTGTAGATCAGCATTTTTTTTCTTTTTTTTTTTTTTTTAAGGCAAGGGATGCTCTCGTGGGGTTGGCCACGTCTGACTCAGAGATGGAAGGACCTGGTAACTGCGAAAGCCTTTTCGCCTCGCACTTGTGCCACAGCAATTACATTGGAAGGGCTCCTAGACTTGCGGGGTGTGGGATGTGGGATAAATTTGGAGAAAGACCACAATATGTAAACAAAACCTGCCAGTTTTCCAAAATACCTAACCACAAGACTTCACATGTTGGCAGCTCAGAAAGAGTCAAATGTGCTTTATTCTGACAACAAGTTTTATTCTCAACAGGGAGAGTTATGAGTCCTGGTTAAAGCAAGCAACTACCAATAACCGAAGTTAGAGGAATTTTAAAATATAGCCCATGTCATAAAACTTAGCAAGCACACGTTCAGAGGTAATATGCATCGAGAAACCAAGGGCACTGGTGGATTCTTTGAAGTGCATGCATGTTTTCAAAATCCTTTAGATTAAGAAATCCTCCAGAAAGAGAGTTATTTCTAAAGACAGATTAATAACATTAAACTGCACACTTTATGGTCATTAAATCTTCTAACTTGCAATATCATCTGCTGGATACTCGTGTTTGAGTCTTAGATACAGTTTTATTATAACTTTTCAGTTTTCAATGTCCTGAGAGTGCCCTATTTTATACTATTGGTATTTGGCTTTGCCTCACTAGCACACACTTTAAAGCAATCAGAAGGTCAAAGAATAGATCATCTGTCTCCAAGCATTGTTGTATTTCCCCAGCATTTTAATATTGCTGTTGTTCAGAGAAAACAACGGCTTCAAATCCCAAGCAGCTCAAAATGTGTACCAGATCCACTGCCAACTCACATTGAAACAGGCCCCAGGGTGCTGCTGTTCATCTTCCCTGCCTTCTGGAAGGAAAAGGGCAACAGGTCTCGCCCTCCACCAGAGGCTCTCTCCCTCTCTGGAGATGGGTCTGACCAAGTCTGGAGAGCAGGAAAAGGTAAACAATTCAGTTGTCTTTAAGAATGCTGATGATATTGCTATGATCGGTTTGGGGGGTGGGGAGAAAAGCACAGACTAAGTAGTCTACAGTACCTCTGCTAGAGTCTGAGGTTTCAAAGGAGGGATTGGGGGGGGCAGGCTTGGGAAACTCCATGAAATAAGCAAGAGGATGGGAGCAGTTCCAAGTACTGTCTCAGAAGGGAGTTAGGAATGTAGATGAGGACCCAGTAGTTTGTTTATTTTTTAATTTTTAGAACATTTATTTTTCTTTAAAATAAATATTCCTTGGATTTTTTTCTTTTTCTCAAGGATTTGGACAAAAGTTGTGATTTTATTAACTGGATTTTTTGTTTGTTTGTTTTTGTTTTGTTTCTCAAGGTTCACATTTTTTTTTTTTTTTAATGTTTCAAACTCTTACTTGAATTCTAGTTAATGTATAGTGTAATATTAGGTTCTGGAGTAGGATTCAGTGATTCATCACTTACATACAACACCCAAGGCTCCTCACAAGTGCCCTCCTGAATCCCCATCAGCCATTTACCCTTCTCCCACCACTTCCTCTCTAGCAACCCTCAGTTTGTTCTCTATAATTAAGAGTCTGTTTTATGGTTTGCCTGTCTCTTTTTTTCTCCTTTCCCCTGTGTTCCTCTGTTAAATTAAATTCTAGGTATGAGTGAAATCATATGGTATTTGTCCTTCTTTGACTGACTTATTTCTTATTGCATAATACACTCTAGCTTCATCCACTTTGTTGCAATAGCAAGAGTTCATTCTTTTTGATGGCTGAGTAATATTCCATTATACTTCCTTACCCATTCATCAGTTGATGGGCTTTCAGGCTCTGTCCATAATTTCGCTATTATTGGTAGTGCTGCTATAGACATTGGGGTATATGTGTTTCTTCAAATCATTATTTTTATGTCTTTGGGTATATACCTAGTAATTATAATTATTGTGTCATGGGGTAGTTCTATTTTTAACTTTCTGAGGAACATCCAAACTGTTCTCCAGAGTGGCTGTACCAGTTTTCATTCCCACCAACAGTGTAAGAGGGTTCACCTTTCTCCACATCCTCGCTTACATCTGTTGTTTCCTGCACTGTTAATTTTAGCCATTCTGACGGGGGTAAGGTGGTATCTCATTGTGGTTTTGATTTGCATTTCCCTGATGGTGAGATATGTTGAGCATCTTTTCATGTGTCTGTTAGCCATCTGGATGTCTTCTTTGGAAAAAAAAAAAATGTCTATTCATGTCTTAGAAACTGTAGATTAGGACCAAGTGATTTAGATTTATTAAAATCCTATAGTGATTAGACATAAAATACCTTTTTTTTTTAAGAAGTTACATCCATTCATTTATTTTCCCATTCATCCAAGAAATATTTGCTGAGCACTTACTCTACTTTTGTCTGGTGGGAATTCTGTGACAGTGAATGAAAAGAAACACTCTCTATCCTCATGGAACTTCCTGTCTGCCGGGTGTATAATATATGTATGAGCATGTGCACGTGTGTGTGTGTGTACATGTGTGTGTAGATAAAAATATAGAGATAAAGAAATATCTTAATAATTCAAATACCCTTTAAAATTTTTTTTTGGCAAGAAGGCCCAGAGTTGGAGGGGGAAGAGAGGACCTTGCTTCCCACCTTCCCACTGTGGCTTCCCAGCGGCCAGGACCACACATGCTCTCAACTAGGAATGTGAGCATTGAAGGCACAGGACAATGGCTCATAAAGGATTAGAAATTCATCAAGAATGCTCTCACAATAGTGTTCTGAATCCAGTAGTGTAGCAGCAGTCTCAGTGGTGAGGTTCTGAGCACACACTAACCCTGGTATGATTTGGCTCAGCATTTAGCTGCACGGCCTCAGGCTTCCTACCAATTTCCTCTCCCTGGTTTTTCTCTGATCTCGTTGATCTGTCTCCTATACCTTTTAGTGCTCCAGCTGAACAGAGCTCATGCCAGATGTTTGCCACAAACAGCGACTGGCTAAAGGGAAGACATGAATCAACTAGGGCTGGCATTATCCATTGATTACAATCATGGCTACTGTGAAGAAAAGCTATCATTTGTTCTTTGGGGTAGAAAGCAAAGAAGATATTTAGGAAGGGTGAGAGACCCCTGTCACATCTAGACTGGAGAAAACGTTTCCCCCAAGAACCAACAAAATGCTAGGCTTAGTGGAGAGGGAAGGCTGCTGAATCCCAGGACCACAGCAAAGGAAGAAAATGCTGCCCTGGAGTCCACAGGAGTCTGTGAAAATCGAGGAGTAAAAAGACCTCTATAGGGTTTTGACATTCCTATTAGAGTCGCCTTTGCTATTCATAAACAGCAACTCAAGAAAAGCCTCAGTAAAGATTTGTATTCCTCTCAGCACTTCACACAATTCCTATATCCAAAGGCTGACAGCTTTATGTCTGTTCCATTCACACCAGGATGAGCCAAGGCAAGCCCCCTAGACCTCTCCCAAGTTTTTGTGTTCCACTGGTCAGATCTCTCCTTGTCTTGGGCAACCAGGTGATGGCTCTTAAATGCTATGGGATTATGGGAATTCTCGTTCTTAAAATCCTTCTAGGCCATTCCATCATACATCACCGAAATGATCACGTATGTGCTCCTTAACAGACATAAAACCCTAACGTGGTCCTGACGATCTCCCCAGCCTTACTCCCAACTCTCACTCCCCTTGACTTTGTCTTCTGGCAACATTGCACTACTTACAGTTCTTCAAACATACTGGTTGTTTCCGTGCTTCTGTACCTTTGCTCATCTACTGAATTCTCTAAGCCTGAAACACCCTTTCCCCTATCCCTTGCTTCTCTGCCTTCTCTTAATTTCAAGTCACCGTTAGTGAATGAGCTCAGATATCATCTTTCCCTTCAGAAACTTTCCCGTAACTCCTGGGTTGCACAAAGAGCTCCTGTAGCAACTGTTGAGAGATACAGCTAAAGATATCTGTCTTGATATCACATTTTATTGACATTGTCTTTTTACGTCTCAGCCTACCCATTGTCCTGTCAACTCAGGCTGCTTTGACAAATTGCCATAGACTGACATAGAGAAATAGACATAGACATATGCCATAGACATAGAGAAAATTATTTCTCACAATTGTGGAGACTGGGAAGTCCAAAATCAAGACACCAGGCAGTTCAGTTCCTGGTGAAGTCCCTCTTCCTGGATCATAGTAGTCTGTCTTCTCATTGTATCCTCTTACAACAGGAGAAGATAAGTCATCTCTGTCATGGCCCTTCTTATAAGGACACCAATCCCATTCACAAGGGCTCCACTTCATGTTCTTATTATTACTCAAAGGACCAACTCTAACATATGAATTTGAAGATGATAAAAACATTCAGTCCTTAATACCTGAAAAGGTTTGTGTCCTATTTCTTTTGATATCCCCAACCCCTAGAATAGTTTCAGCCCAAAATTAGGTTCTTAAAAAACATGTTGGGGTGCCTGGGTGGCTCAGTGGGTTGAGCCGCTGCCTTCAGCTCAGGTCATGATCTCAGGGTCCTGGGATTGAGTCCCACATCGGGCTCTCTGCTCAGCAGGGAGCCTGCTTCCTCCTCTCTCTCTCTGCCTCCTCTCTGCCTACTTGTGATCTCTCTCTGTCAAATAAATAAATAAAATCTTTAAAAAACAAACAAACAAACAAAAACCATGTTGAACAAATTCATGTACATAATGTCCTCATTAATACCAGTAACAGAATTATAACCTCTGGTTTTACTGAAGACCATCATTTATTTAATGTGATTTCTTTTGTTTCTCCAAGAACTGTTTCCTCTACCTTCCTCTCTGATAATTTCAATAATCGATAGAATATTCCTAGAAAAGTTAAAGGACAGAGTTGATGAAGAATATAGCAAGACAAGAAAAAGAAATATGAAGGAGTAGTGTTCCTGCAAAATGATGAGTCACAGTTGGAGACATTTGCAAAATGAAGGAGGAAAGAGTGGGCAATGAGAAGTCTCAATTATGGTGCGTGATTCAGCCACAGATTAGAATGCTGTATCTTACTTCCAGGTTCCTTCACTTCTATTTTAGCTGTGCAGATCTGACTTCCTGAAGTAACCTATTTCTAGTAACATATATTCAGCCCTGACATGTATAATTCTTGCCATGGGCCACATCAACCTGTGACAGAGAAAAACTAGACTTCTGACAATGCTTGATGTGAGAGCCTTAATTTCTGAGCTGCTCAGGAAGTAAGTATGGCAAGGGCCTTGGCGGAAGACCCCAAGCCAATCACAATTCCCCAAGAGTATTGGCCTTTTCCCCTCTTTGCACCAACTCCACTAACACTCCTCTATCTTTAACTGGGGAAGAAGGAGGATCAAAAAGCTGAGAGCAGAGTTTAGGTGATAGACAGCTTAGCTTAACCCCCCAATTCTATCACCTTCCAGTTTGTATGACCTTCAGTTTATTGGTTAACTTCTCCAAGCTCAGTTTCCTCATCTCAGAAATAGGGACATAATAGTGCCTAACACAGGGTTTTGGTGACAAGTATATGCTGATAATGTATTTGTGATGCTGTTAGCACTATGCCAAGAACACAGTGAGTATATTCAGTAAATGATACACGCATTAATTCTTTCCAGCCGACAGGAATCCATTTTGGCCCATAATGACTCACTGGGTCGTGTAACATGAGGCCAGACACCAACATCTTCCTTCTAGGTGGCTTCTGCTGTGTCTTCCAGGTAACCAAGTTTGCAGCAAACTCTGCCACAAAGGCCCTAGTGAATGAGCCCTGGAAGGCCATGTGGTAGCCTTCTATAAAATATATACCTATGGAATTGGGTGACATCTGCTGATTCTGCTAGACTCAAGGTAGATTTGTCTGTCTTTAACTGTGCAATGTTTTCCTGGTCTCTTCTACTACCATATAGGAGGATTCCATTTAGACTACCTTAGTGTACCTTGGATGGGTATCTCCCAAGGTCTTGGCAAAGTTTAACCTTTACTTGTGACATCTCTATGACTCATTTTGTTGGGAAATGACATAGAAACCCAACCAACAGTCAAGCAGCACACTACTAAGACTGCCAGAACAGGCTTTGTAAAAGAGAAATATTCAGAGATAGGAGTAATAGCACATGTATGATTTTTCCACTGCCTAGAGCATCCTGGGGCAGTACACGGGGCTCTAGAAGGTCAGTCTCCAGAAGAGAAACCTCAGATCTTTGAACTGAGTGACTGGAAAATAACAGCTCCTCCCTGGCACAGTCAGGGACTGAAATCCAATAGAAATTTCCTGGGTGAAAATTTCCAGCCCTGGTTCATCAGCCAAACACTCATGGTTAGAGAAGCAAACACTTGGGGGTCCCAGCTATCTGGTTGCAGCTATATGACATGGCTGGGTGGTGCCATGGCTTGTAGGATTCATGGTTGGGGTAACACCAGCCCTATAATCAGGGGGGTTGAAGTCCCAGCTTGCATGATATGGGAGACGTGCAACATTTTTCACTGCATCAGCCCTCTATCAGGATCCAGGGCCTGAACCACTTAGCTATTGCTGCCTTCAGGGAACTTTGCAAGAGGAAAGCCCTTAGGTGATTAGTATAGGACAAGTTAAAACCTGATCTTTCAATGAATTTAATCCTTATGTGGTTCTAACTCATTAGCATCTGGTGGGCCCAAGTAAAATTGACTAATTAAATTCAACCAGACTGACTGACTTCCTACAAAGTCACTGACACTCCTCTCTCTCAATAGTAAAAGTGATCATTAAGCCTATGAGTCAGGGGCTCCATCTAACACCCTAATGCAACCCTAGTGCCCCTGCTACTGCTTTTGTTGAGTGAACCAATGAATGAACCCTCAGTTATGGAATTTAGACTTCACTCTTGGTTGCCTTTGACTTGAAAGGGGATTCAAATGTGTTTGTTATTTGTTTATTGTTTCTTGAAGTCATTATATTACCATAATAAGGGCTAGTATTATGTAAAATGGTCTACCTTTTTATACCATACCTCTCTACCACAGCTGTTAGACAATACCCTGGTATCTACTTGCTGTCTTTATAGAGTTTCTTTAGAAAATATAGTCTTTGATTTGGTAAGAATTGAAGAAATGACAGCAGGATGAAGGGCCTGTGTGCTGGCTGGACTTAGTGGCTCTCTTAGTGAATAGAATATGAAAAGGGAAAAATAGTAGCCTTGCAGGGGAGAAACCTGGCACTCATTATCTTAACCAAGTGATCAAGGGAAACATCAGTGTGGTAGAGCACTTTGATGTCATCTACCCTCTGATAAGTGGTTTCTGTTCAAAACCCATAACCCTACTATACGGCAGAAACTTCAGATAAACCAACACTGAAGAACATTCTACAAAACACCTTACCAGGACTCATCAAAAATGTCAAGGTCATTAAAAACAAGGAAAGTCTGAGCAACTGTCACAGACCAAAGGAGCCCAAGGAGACATGATGACTACATGGAATGTGTCCTGGGTTAGATCCTGAAACAGTAAGAAGGACCTTAGGGAAAACAATTGAAATCAAACAAAGTGTGGAATCTAGTTAAGGGTAATGTCCAAATATCAGGCTCTTGGTTGTACCAAATGGACCACAGCGCTGTCAGATATTAACAGTGGGGAAACTGAGTGAAAGCTGTGTGGGAATGCTGCTCTATCATTTCTTTCTTTCTTTTTTTTTTTTTTTAAAGATTTTATTTATTTATTTGACAGAGAGAGATCACAAGTAGGCAGAGAGGCAGAGAGAGAGAGGAGAAAGCAGGCTCCTCACTGAGCAGAGAGCCTGATGCCGGGCTCGATCCCAGGACCCTGGGATCGTGACCTGAGCCGAAGGCAGAGGCTTAACCCACTGAGCCACCCAGGCGCCCCTGCTCTATCATTTCAACTTTCCTGCAGACCTAAAACTATTATGTGTTTTTTTCAAAACTGAATGCTACTTGAGTTTACATAAAGGTGTTTAGAGCCACTTGACGGAAAGCCAGCAAGAATACAGTGCCTAAAACAGGTCCTGGCGCACAGAGAGCAGCTGACAATCCCTGTTGAATAAATATAATGGTTATAAAATATTTATGCATCATAGAAGCTATTTATTAGCAATTAAAAAGAGTTTCAAAAATCCTTAAATTGTAAAGTTATGGAAGAAGTTACTCAAAAGGAGGAAAAACAATGTTTTCATTTACTGAAAGTTTCCAAAAGATATTCAAACCAGGATAATTTAAGGAAAGTTACAGAGGAGGGGGCATGTGCAATCGGTTAGTGAGCTGCCTAGCCAAACGGAACATTGCTGTGAGGGAAAATGGAGAGGATCTGATTAAAAGTAGGTATATTTTCTTCCGTGAACTTTTAAAACTGATACCATTTCCTCTTCTGCCTTTTGTTTGTTGTGGTGAGCTCTAGTCTTCTTCCTTTCTAATATATATATATATATATATATATATATATTCCACCACCCCCCCCACCCCGTGGCCTTTCTCACATTTCATTCTTTTTTCTTCCTTACTTCTCTGATTATCTTCTGTCTTTTTCATTTCTCATGACCCAGCAGCCCCAGGCTGAAGGTTGATTCCCTTTCCTGTGAATGACTTAGCTTCCTGTCTTCGGTTCTCTGACACCTGGCTTTGGGTCTTCCCATAGCTTATTTGCATTTTTGTAGGGACACTTGCGTGCATCTAGGAAGTACTTTGTGATTCTTTTTTCTTAGGCTGTCTATATCTGAAAACAGATGCATCTCATCAGGTTTGTTAATTTACAAATCTGGAAAACAGTGTTAATTTGGTGGCAGAACATATTTCCCTATGAGTCAAGTAGCGGTAACAGTGCTGTGCTCACTTAAAATAAAAGCAGAGTTATGTGAAAAGACAAATACTTTTTTATCCTTTTCTTTAAAATATATTTTTTAAAACCTTCGTCAGTTTTGATATTTTATTACCCAAGGAGTCAGAAAACTCAGTTTTGGGTCTCCTACCTGGGAGACTCTGGACAAGTCATTTAATTCTTCAAGTCTCCCTGTGCCTAGTGGTAAAATGGAAATGATCTATATAACATTTGACATGCACAGAGAAACAGTCAATCCTGATACCCTTTCCAGATGTAAGATCTATGATTCTAAGCTTGAATCAGTATGGGGGGGGGAGGGCGCTTCTATGCACATTTTACTTTGCAAGGCAGTGAAGAGGGAGCTCCACTGAGAGTTATAGAGCATCTAAGAGAGCTTGTCCATTTGACCCACAAGATATGGAAAGTTGAGGGGAGAGAGGTGCTGGAGGTTTCGCTGTGCTTCAAGATCAAGCACTACTGTACCACTAATGTACCAGTTCATATGGGGATGGGGCTCTCTACCAGTCTGTAGACAAACGTGATCACGTCCCTCTGAATCTACTAATGAGAAATCCCTAATCACACACCTGTGTTGATCAGTAATTTGTACACTTGAGTCGGATTTTTCAAGAAGAAAGAAGTATGTGTTTAGCTTTGCTTATATAATCTATGTTGATGCTAAGGTGTAAGTCTAAATATTTATAGAACCATTTATTGACACATTGTTATTTGTAGGAAAAAGGTTTAACTCTTCTCTTTTATTGTCAGTCTGCCTGCCAAGCAGCCCTGGGACTGCATAGTTACAATTTCACAATCTGTGGTTATCCCTTTGTTTTATTATTATTCTTTTTCGTAAACCAACTATGTAATTAGCCAACGTTTTTGGCAATCTGTTTCACTGTTAAACAAAATGAAAATTTCTTACTTTTTTTTTTGTTTTGTTTTGGATAGTAAAGCATAGAACTCACAGTTAATGAAGAACAGTAGAGACTTTTCACAGTGTCATTATTTCATTTGTGTGCACAAAGTGACCATTTCATTTTCCTACTGCCTAGGCATATCTCCTTCCTGAGAGGAGAAATTTTAGTAGTATGTTGCTTTCCATGATTGGACTTACTCTTAAGTATTACTTGATTCTCTTTAAGATTTTATTTATCCATTTGAGAGAGAGAGAGAAAGAGAGAGAGAGAGCGAGAGCACAAGCAGGGTTGGGGGCAGAGAGAGAAGCAGACTCCCTGCCCAGCAGAGAGCCTGAGCAGGGACTTGATCCCTGGACCCCAGGAGCATGACCCGAGTGGAAGGCAGACACTTAGCAGACTGAGCCACCCATAAGCCCCTATTATTTGATTCTGTCCTCATACTAACCCTATGATGGATAGAATAATATTATTATACCTATTCAACTTAAGAGGGACTAGAATAAAAATTTTATATAGATGTAAATGGCAAAAATTTGGGATAAACATAAGTATTTTTTGTTTCCTTTTTTGGTAATTTTTTAAAAATTTGAGTATAGTCAACACACAATGTTATAATAGTTTCAGATGTACAACATAGTGATTAAACTTGTCTATATAGTATGCTATGCTCACCACAAGTAGTTATATCTGTCACTATACAATGGTATTATAACATCACTGATTATATTCTCTATGCCGTACATTTTATTCCTGTGTCTTATTCATTCCATAACTGGAAACCTGTTTCTCCAGCTCTCCTTTACCCCTCTTGACTGTGGCAACGATCAGTTCTCTGTATTTATGGCTGATTCTGCTTTTTGTTTGTTTATTTGTTTATTTTCTATTTTAAGCTCCACATATGAGTGAAATCATATGGTGTTTGTCTTCCTCAGTATGACTTATTTCACTAAGCATAAAATCCTCTGGGTCCATCCATATTCTTCCAAATGGCAAGATTGCATCCTTTTTTATGGCTATATAATATGTGTGTGTGTGTACCAGAAGTTCCTTATCTATTTTCTATTGATAGGCACTTAGGTTGCTTCCATTTCTCGGATATATTAACTAATGTTGTAACAAATATAGAGGTGCATATATCTTTTCCAATTAGTGTTTTTATTTTCTTTGGGTAGACATCCAGGGGTGGAATTACTGGATTATAGGGTATTTCTATTTTTAAATTTTTTTTTTTTTGAGGAAAATCCACATTGTTTTTCACAGTGGCTGCACCAATTTACATTCCCACCAGTAGTGCACAAGAGAGGATGCCTGGATGACTCAGGCAGTTAAGCATCTGCCTTCAGCTCAGGTCATGATCCCAGGGTCCTGGGGTCAAGTCCCTCAATGGGCTCCTTGCTCAGAGGAGAGCCTGCTTCTCCCTCTGTCTGTCACTGCTTCTGCCTGTATTCTCCTCTTTCTCTCTCTGACAAATAAATAAATAAAATCTTAAGAAAAAAATAGTGCACAAGGGTTTCTTTTTCTCCACATTCTTACCAATACTTGTTATTTCTTCTCTTTTTCATTTTAGCTGTTCTAAAAGGGTAGAGGGTAATACTGCACTGTGGTTTTGATTTGCATTTCCTTGATGATTAGTGATATTGAGCATCTTCTCTTATGTCTGTTGGCTATCTGTATGTCTTCTGTAGAAAAATCCTTATTCAGGTCTTCTGTTCATTTCTTAATCAGATTGTTTGTTTTTTTATTCAACATGAATATTTAAACTTAAGGTATTTTACCAATCATGATGGTTCATTTATTGGAACACTATATAGGCTTTAAAAATGGTTCATAGAAAAATATTTGTGACTAATGCATATACATTGACATGGAAAGTTTCATTATGTTATCATAAAATTATTTGTCCAGTATTCTCTATTTTTAAAATGTGCATTGATGTATAGATATTTATGTCTAGAAATAAATATTTGAAAAGATGCCTTGGGAAATGAATCAATACAGCAAACTGGTCACAAGAATGAGTTTGCAATGAAATAGATCCAATTATGATATCTGGATATAATCACATAATCGTTGACTGTATAATTTTGATTCAATTATCTGTTCACCCTTAGTCTGTGTCCTACTCTATATAAAGTAAGGATAATAGTAACCTTCTGTGAGGATTCAATAAGGTGGTTCCCATAAAACCAAGTCTAGTTGTGCACACATAGCAGCATTCAATAAACTCTATAATGTTAACACAAACTCTCTGGGTCACTGGCTATGAACGGGTTTGATATTGTTTCTCTTCTATGCATTTTCTGGTTCCTTTTTTTTTTTTTAATTGTTTTAAAGATTTTATTTATTTATTTGACAGAGAGATCACAAGTAGGCAGAGGCAGGTCGTGGGGCGGGGGAGCAGACTCCCCACCGAGCAGAGAGCCCTATGCAGGTCCCTCAATCCCAGGACCCTGAGATCATGACCTGAGCTGAAGGCAGAGGCTTTAACTCACTGAGCCCCCATTTTCTGGCTCCTTAAAATGATTTAAAACTTTAATTTTATCTTGTTTTGACTTCGAAGAACATGACCAGAATGAGACTCTGTCTCTTGGCTCTGAATGTGGTCTTATTTCCATAACATTCGTGTCATTTAGCTGAAAATGTGACTGGGGGATCTAGGAAGTGGGTAAGAACTTGGGCCCTGGGGGCGGCCTGCCTGGGCTCCATTCTATCTGTGTGACCTGGTGCATGTTACTTAACCCCTCTCAGCCTCAGATTGTACATCTTTAAAAAAGGGATAATAGGAAGCTTATCATACAGTTACTGTGAGAACTGAATGAGATAAGGCATACAAAGTGCTCAGCTGAGTGCTTGGCATGTAGTATATTACATTACGACTCCAAATTCTCAAGTCTGTTGAGTCTGCATTTAAGCATTGTAACATTATTTTAGTCATTGGTAGAAAAAAACAAATACAAATCTGTGGCTTATACAGCTCTTTGCCTATGAACTGGACAAGCTTCCTTATGCTGCTAAATTAGTCTTGATTTTCACAAATGGGCTTAAAAACATGTTATGAGGCATCCCGGATATTTAGATAATCTGGACATAATTAATATATACATATTCATGAGCATTTCTATTGTTCACCTTTCCTAAAGTCAAAACTCCATTTGAAAGTCTATGGCATATATTACAAAACCTCTCCACCTTGTCCCTACCCATTGTACCACAGGCAGCTCCCCACCCCCCCACCCCCATGCACACTCAAAGCCTCAACTCTGCAATCCTTTCAAAGTCTTTCTTGCTTCTGAGTTTTGAATACATACTTCTTCTGCCTAGAACACTTTTGTCTTTCTTTCCCTCTGCTAGACCAACAACGGATAGTGACTTGTATTCATTCACAGGTCTCCACTTAGATGCCACTTCTGCTGAAAGTCTTCCTCACCACCAAGCAGGGATCCTGTGACTCTCCTGTGTTTTCCCATGGCGCAGCATGGCTCTCAGTCCTCCGCATGTCTTAGTGAAAGGTCCTCTCTCCTGTCTGATTCCACACTAGTAAATAATGACAGTGGGGTTTGTGTCTAGGCCATCGTTGTATCTACATCAGTCACAGTACCTTACAGCATATTGGATATCCAAGAAGTAGTTGTTGGATGTGTGATTTTTAGCTATGTGTTCTTCATTGGTTCTGTGCTGCATAATAGCATTTATGATGGAGAAAGAAAGGAGAGAGAGAGAGACAGAGGGGAAAGGAAAGGACAGGAGAGGAAAAGGAAAAGGAAAGAAGAGAAAAAGAAAGGAAGGTTGGTGATGTATGGGATTGTTCCGCTAGCAGGATGATTTTCTTTTGGAATATTAGGCATGAATTCCATTAAAATGTACTGAAATTGTTTCAGTGGAAGAATCAAGCAGTTATTCATCTTTGTTTCTCATACTTAGAAGCATATTTCTATAGCTAGATATGGCAGTGACATTGAATTTAATAGGCTCCCAACATACAAATAAATATATACATATATATGTATATATATATAAGATTATTATATAATGTCTTTGAAGAACAGATAGATGTTTTTTCTCCATTAAGAATTCTTTTGAAGAGTCGGTACTGTACATAAATGTGTACCTACATATAATTTTTTACAGCTGTCTCATATTTGAAAGTAAAGCCATTTCCTTTCAAAATTAGACATCTATTCAAGACAGACAACTACTTTTAATGGTAACAGATTTTGGAGTTATTCTAAAGCACTATTATTGCATTATTGATGCTTGACTTGTAAGAAACTATACAAGATTGTTGGAAATGTCAAATAGCCACTTCCAAGCCTCGGCTTTCACACTGAACACAGCCCTGCCTTTATTACTGATGACACATATTCATCACTGAGACTTTTAAAAAGGTATCTTTTGAGAATATCTGTGGGGTCTGTAAGTGTACTCCTTTATTAAAAATTTAAAAATGAAAGACTTAGTAAGCCAGTTAATAGTTCTAGAGCTAGGGATAGGTCTCTGGCAAAATTGTAAAGAAGTGTAATTTGCCTTTGGTGCTCTTACATCCTTCTTTGAAGACTTTTAGCATCTTTCCCAAGTTCTGGGGACCTCCAGCTCCCCTCTGGGGCCATCTTCCCCTGGTCATTCTAATGGACTTCCCCCATAGCCCATCCCCTCGGCATCAAGGCTGGTGCCAGACAGAGCTGCCACTCCTACCTCCCATTGTCAATTTCCACAGAAAACGGAGCAGCCACACAAACAGAGTCCAGGAGGGCCCCACTCTTACTGATCCTGCCACAGCAGGAAAGCATAGTGAGACTGTGGGAATGGGACAGAAACTGGCAGGATGTCCTAGGATCGAGGTTCTAGCACCCCACATTTGTTCTCTGAAGTGTGTTTTCTTCCTGCTTCAGTGATGTATTTTCTCTAGGTTCCTACTGTTCTGTTGGATTTCAGGCCACCAGCCTTTGTGTCTTCTGTTTCTTGACAGTCTGCTGCCCTTGTCTCTGACCATACTAGAGATTTCTCTTTGTCCCTTCTGTGCTCATCTTTCTGATCTTGTCCCAAGCCCTTCAGCAAACATCTGGACTTTACATCTCAACCCTGAAGTTGTACCTTGACTCTCAGTATCTGAACTTTGTGTTGGGCCAGATGACTTCCATTTCTAGTCTAGATTCCCTGTTACTAAACTTATTAGCATGGATTCCTTTCCCTATAATTCACATGGTTCACATTAGGCCAGCTGAATCGGTGATCTGATTTTCCCAAAGTTTTATGTGATCCGGCATCAATGCTAATATCATATCATGCATCTTTCCTGGAAATCAATGGTGAGGCCCCATAAAGAAGTGGTGGGTGTGAAAAACATTTTTTTAAAAAATCTGTTTCTACTTTGATTAAGCCATTGATAGAAAGAGAGTGGTTTAAAGTGGAAAAATTTGTGGCTCAGAAGCAGGACAAAGATGTATGTCTAGTTGCTCTGCTTCAGAGTAGGGCATCAGCTTAGGGAAATGTAAGTGACTTTCTTCCATTTTTCCCACATCCCACTGAGAGCGTTCAAGTGACGATATACACACTATTGGTGATGGTTGGAGTTGCCACACTTTTGCTCTCATCTGTAGCTTCTTTTGTTTTCTATCTGTAAATATTTACAAATTGAATGTTGGTTAAGTAGAAATACTTCTGTATCGAAACCCTATTTCTATTAACCAAACAACCGTTCTTTTAGACATCATCCTTAGATATTTGGCTCTCTGAACACTCTGCTCACAGCTTAGAAATTTAAAAAAAGAAAGAAGAAGTAGAATAGTATAACAATAAGCATGTTGAAATGTGGCACCAGACAGCTATCACACCCTGGCCTGGGGGGAAGGGATGCAGGCAAACAAAACAAAACAAAAAAACAAATTGGGGTTATTTTATATAAAGACAAAAAAAAAAAAAAACTGATTATGTCTCTCAAAGGATGACGAGGGCATTACAGCCTTGTAGGATAATTCAGTAACTGAGATTCAATTAGGTTCATGCTCTCTTTGAGGAGATAGACAAGTTTGCAATCTATTGGGGACTGTCTCCAGCCTCTCTTCTCCAAAACCCTCCTCCACCCTGCAACCAGAGCTCTGTTTCTAAGACACGAATGTCATCCCGTCATTGCCCTGATTAGAACTTTCCAGTGGTTACCTCCCTTTTGCCTACAGGATAGTAATCTAAACTTTTCAGCCTGATGTACAGAGCTCTTCAGTCCGACTGTAATTTATATTTCTTAACTGGGCTTCTACTACTTCTCCACAGGATAGAGCCTAGGTATCAGATTTAAGACTTAGAGAAGGCCCTGGAAATAACAATCATAACGCATACATCACACGATTGTTTGCTCTATTCCATGTATGAGGCTAAGAGCATTTTGAACACTATGTCACTTACATAATATTAAAAAATATGGAGGTTGATTTTTTTTTTGTAGATGAGGAACCAAAAGCTCAAATTAAGGGTAACTAACACATCCAGGAGCTGATAGCTAGTAAGTAGACAACTAAGTCAACATTAAGTGCAGGTCATCCAATTCCTGGTAGATAGTGGTCTCAAGCCTTTGTCTGTGAACCCCATGGGCATCTGTGGGCATTCTCCCACAAAAAAATGCCTCCCATTTTGCCTTCATATAAATCAGGATTTAAATATGTACATATTTCAGTAGGAGAGATTAAGATGATTTCTACATGTTGCTCAGCAAAATTTACTGTTCAAAGGGGCGTCAGGTAAATGTGTAACAAGATGTGTCGTCTTTTTGATGGGATAGACAGCAAACAGAGGTCCTGATCCACTTCAGGTAATTAAAGGGTCTGTGACACATCTTGAAAGTGAAGAGGTATGAATTCCAGGGCCCTGGCGGAATTCCAAGCCACATAATTATACCTTGTACTTTCTACCTAAAAATTTTTCTCAGACTTTCAGCTGAAAAATAAATTCGTCACTTCCCCTACTAAATATTGCCACTGTGGCTTGTGAGACATCATTGTGTTTCTTTAAGCAGACCCTTCCTCTAGTTCATTGAAGTTTCCCCTGTAAAGTGGCCCAGAATTAAAGGTACTGTTTTACAAATCTTTCCATACACTGTTGGATAAATATGGTATCGCCAACTCAATCCCAGGAAGGAGGTAGATAGGTGATAGATAAAACAGATTAATAGATACGCAGGTATTAAAAACATATGAAAGTCAAAGTAGTAGAAAATTGTTAAGTATTGGATTTCTTTGAATTACTGCATAAATGGTTCATTTAAACTATAACTCACCTCTTGCACAACTGGTAGTTCTAACCTGCCATCGGGATGGTTGTCAGCAGGAGGAAATAGAAGAATTATTTTAACTGTAACTGATTGAAATAAAGATCAAAGGTCATTTGCAAGTGTCTTTCTGAACTGGATTATGCGTAGCTTTCAAGTGTAATTGAAATTTATTTCAGATAATTATACTAGAAGTGTTGTAACAAATGGTACATAATGTAGATGTCTCTTTATTAAAATTGATTGCATCTTTTTTACACTGTAAATGTGAGTAGAATCCTTGCTAAATATTCATAGAGATGAAGCATAGAAACAGGAAAAAAAAGAAATTAGTATGATTATACTGTCATTTGAAATGAACGACTAATCACATTTATTAAAATTACCTACTTTATTAAATTAGTGAAATGCTAGCATTTATTGAATAATGTCTCCAACCCTATGCTAAGTGCTTTACATGAGTCGTCTGAGAAGAGGACTCTGGGCTTTGCTGAACTGCCAAAGGGGGAAAATGGGTCAAGAGTATCCACTCATTTTACTGTTAAAGAAGAAGAATCAAGTAATTCCAACATTACTTTTTAATTTCCAAATAAACACATTGTATAATGGCATAGCTTCAAATTTTAAATTAGTTTATGAATAAAACAATATTTCAAAGGAATGTTGCACTTGTAATGAGGCTGCTTAGTAGAGGAAGAAGGAAAAGATGATTAGAGTAACCACAAGCTGAATGAATGATCTGTAAACAATAATTGCTTTGATACTATAAAGCCATATCTCATTCCAGGTCAAGAAATCTCTAGGTTTTCAATTTTTTTAAAAAAATCTGAAAATCTGTGCTAATCCACATTTTGTAGGTTTGATTCTCTTAACCATAACAAGACTCCTTGTTGGTATGATTAGCTTAGTCTGTAAAAAGCATGATAAAAAGCTATACCAGGAATTATACTCCCAAACTAACCATCATTATGCAAAACTGTGCAAAATGATCTACAGGGGTTTCATTGTAGAATGTATGTTGTTCATACTTGATCTGCTGTGTGTACATGTGTCCATATACTTAACTACTATGTTTTTTTCCAAAGGAGCAAAACAGCCAGTATTAAGCAGTTTCTATTTGTAAACTGACATTTTGATTTTTCAAAAATCAGTCTTTTAGGATTTCATTGTTCTGTTTCATTTCTATTAGTTCACAGTTATCTTTATAAGATGCACCTTGTTAATTGTTGTTTTCTTCTTTGTGAAATGGTCAGTGATACTCACAAAATGCTCTCAAACTGTGAATTACAGAAGCCTTTGATGAAGATAATAAAGATCAAATAACATGCTTTTCCTTTTCCAGACTGAATTTCTTTCCAAGGTTTCGTTTCAATCAATCCCATTATTGCTACCCATGCATTTTTGTCATTCCGACAAAAAATAAAATTCTTCTTCGTCTTTTTCTAACTTGTTAGATAACTGTGTTAGCCATTAGAATCTTTTTCAATTTATACTTTTTAATGGAAAGATATTAATTTTATAACCATTATACTTTGCCCAACAGAGTCATTTTCCTTGGGCAAAAAGATCATGGGTTGTTTGCAGCATTACTGAGATAGGACCAAAACACCAAAACTTTGAAAAAGAATTAGTTATTCTACTTCTTTAGCACATCTTCCCTGTATACAGCACCTTAGTAGCATAAACAATTTTAGAAACAATCTGTGGGGGCACCTGGGTGGCTCAGTGGGTTAAAGCCTCTGCTTTCGGCTCAGGTCATGATCCCAGGGTCCTGGGATTGAGCATCTGATCTTTGATCTTGGCTCAGGTCATTACCTCAAGGTCCTGGGATCAAGCCGCATGTGAGGCTTCTTTTTCAGTGGGGAGTGTGCTCGAAGATTTTTCTCCCTCTCCCTCTTTCCCTCTGCCTGCTCAAGAACACTCTCTCTCTTCCTCTCTCCCCACCTTTTCCTCCCTCTCTCTCAAATAAATAAGTAAATTAAAAAAAAAAAAAGTCTGAAAAGTAGCAACAACAAGCTTTAAAGACAGTATGAAGTAGTAAAATATCAGAGAATTCAGTTTTATAAGACCTGGTTTATAGCCTTGCTGTAGGTTAAGTAGTCAACTCTTCTGGGTCTCATTTCTGTGTTAGGAAAAGATACAATGCAAAATTAGGTGAAGCTGAAATTAGGTGAAGCAAAATTAGCTGAAGTTCATCTTAGCAATTTAAACTTTTATCAACCTATTTGTTGGTTGTCTTTCTTCTGTAAGTGGATTAACTCTAGTCAGGATTCTTTAGGCTGCAAGAAATAGAGACTCTAACAGTGACAAACTACCCCAGTTTGCTGGAGATAAAGAGGATTCCTAATAAAACCAGGATGGTCACATAAAAATTGGAATGGTTAATCACTCTACTCTGTCCAGATTGTGCCAGAAAAAAGGAGTTTATTGGGAGAACATGCTGGATAGAATGTAGGAAAGCTTAATAAAACCTCAAAGCAACCATCATCACTTAGTTCTATAGCCCAGCTCCTGATTTTCTCTTTGTCTTTCTGTCATGGTGTCTCCTTTTTCCATATTTCAACCCCATGCCCCTCTGTCCACTAACTTCGTTTGTTTAATATTTGTTTCTGTTCCTGCACAACTTTAATCTTTATGAAGATGTAGACTTTGTGATTACATCCTTTCTGTAGAGCTAGGACATAGATTTTTAATTTCAAATGAGCTATAAAGAGGCTGTTTTTAGATTCAAATGGGCCATGGCCAGAGGTGGACAAAGAAGTTAGGTCACGTGTGACTGAATGCTGGGATTTTGGAGCGCAGAGCCAGTGTGTTTGGACTAGTCCTTAGATGGAAACATGAGTAGGGAGTGCTTTAATTCATATTTAGTATACCATTTTCATTACTACTCACTATTGCCTCTATTCGTTCAAGTTTATTCTCTGATGCAAGTTCATGTACAAGTGTGAAATACAAGCATAGCACTTTTTGCTCTGTAGCCAAATGCCTTCAAATGATCTCAACATTTTATAGCACAGCCTATTCTTCTAGTACTTCATTTTGAAGCCTTCCTTGAACATCCAGCCATCTGGTTCCAAACTTCATGATCTGATCTTAGAGGCTTCCAACTGCCATTTTCAAGGAAAGGCATATCACACACATATCACAATTCTCCAGGTTTCCTACTTCATTCACAAGGCTTATTCCTTCATCAATAAGGTGACTTGTTCATAGCATTCCAATTTTATAAAGTACAAAGCCTTTTTCTCAAATACTTTGAAAAAAAGTACTGTTTGGAAAAAAAAAAAGTGTAACATGGGTTTCAACAGTTAAGCTTAAAATCTTACATTCCTCAAATTACCTATAATTACTTAGAAAAAATATATGATTCATAACAAATTTTTATGCATTGGTGTAAGAAAAATAATCATAACTGAAACTTCTGATTTGGTAGCTTTTACTGTATTTGAGCTCTACAATAAAACAAACAACAAGTTCTATTCCTGCCAGAAAACCCTTTCTTTTGCTCTTTCTTTGCATAATGTGATTACTGATCCATTTCTGCTTCTCATCTCAGAGCTTTAATTTGCTTTGACTATTATTTAGATTAATATAGTAGAATCAAATTTTAGGAAATACTATTTCAATAGAGATTTATTTCTATTACATATAGGAAAATAGCCAGAAAAAGGAAAGCTGTAATTATAACTGATGTATTTTATCCTTTATAATTATCAAAACCAATAACATCTGTCTTCCCAAGAAATGTTTCAGATGCATTTTCAATTTCCATTTGTCAAGAAAATCTCCTTTTAAGAATAAGGCATGCATTAGGCATAAGTGATAATTTACTGGATTTCTACTGCTATTCTAAAATAGCCATCAATAATAGCCTTAATAAAATGTATGACTTACACTCTGGCATCCAGTTAGAATTTATTAAACTGAAAGAACTGAGGTGACTCATTGATTCACAGAAAATGCCCTCTGAAATACTTATTTTATAATCAGCCAGGTACATTCAACCTTCAGACATACACATCATCAATCACTCAAAAGATATAAATAAATAAGAACTATTCATTTATTGGGTGAATATAAACATTCATCTGTAAGTCCCTGATGCAGTTTTGTAAGCTCAAGACCACAATTCATGGAAAGCTTCAAAATTTTCCTGAACTAGTAAATGAAAGTCTCCTACTGGTTACATCGACTTTGCCATGTGTCAATTTTATTCAGGTAAAAATTGGTTTGCTTTGTAATCAATATATGTTTTTCATTTGTCCTTTGCACAACTACCCTAGAGAGGCCTTCATCACTTTCAACTAGACTATTTCCCTCCAAAATACTAAAGTTCTCTATAGTTTCAACCCTCCATAATCCACATAGTGTATTCTGCCACACCGGTTTTCTTAAAACCCTGATCGTAAAATGGAACTCCTTTACCAATGGCATCTAATTTTATATCCAAAAAATAATCTTGAAATACTAAAATTATGAAATCATGAACACCTTAGATGGATGTAATCCCCCTTTATTTATAAAGTATCTGCTTTATTTATCCTAGCATATGCTTTCTTTATCCATTCCATAAATACTTATGGGGTATTTACTATGTTTTAGACTTGAGTGTAGGCCTAAAGATATAGAGATGAACAGAACAGACTATAGTTGCTTCTTTGGACTTTACATTTGAGAGAGAGAGAAAAAAATCAAGGAAACAGAAAAAATAACCAAGCAGTAATAAATGCCTTGAAGAAAATGAAATAATGATGGCAAATGCAGGGCTACTTTTTTTTTTTTTAAGATTTATTTATTTATTTTAGAGAGAGACTTGCGGGGAGGGGCAGAGGGAGAAAGAGAGAGAGAATCCTCAGCCAGACTCTCCACTGAGTGTGGAGCCTGATGCACAGCTCCATCTCATGATCCTGGTATCAGAACCTGCGTGTAAATCAAGAGTTGGATGCTCAACTGACAGAACCACCTGGGTGTCCCTGCATGGCTACTTTAGATGTTCAGTGAAGATGCATTAGTTTCCTAGGGCTGTCATAATAAATGGCATATATGTGGTGGCTTAAAGCAACATAAATTTATTTTCCTATGGTTCTTGAGTCCAGATACCCAAAATCAAGATGTCATCAGGTTTGTGCCCTCTCCGAGGGTTCTAGCAAGGAATTCTTCCTTGCCTCTATCAGGTTCCAAAAATAAGACATTCCTTGACTTTTGATTGCATAACTTCAATCACTCCCTCAGTTTTCACATAGCCTTCTCATCTCTCCATGTCTTTCCTCTGCATGTCTCTTTGAAAACACTTGTCATTTGTTTTAGGTCCACCTGGGTAATATAGTTCATCTTATCTCAAAATCCTTATATACCTCTGCCAAGACCCTTCTTCAAATTAATTCAAATACATAGTCTCCAAGATTATGACATGGACCACCATTCAGTCACTATAGAGGATTTCTCTAAAGAAGTAATATTTCAGTTGAAATATAAATCAAGAAGCTATGGGAGGCTTAGGAAAAGAGATCCCAGGAAGAGAGAAGAGTCAATATAGGGAATCCAAGCAGAACCAAGTTTGATGTATTTGAGGAAACAAAAGCAAATCAGCATGGTTGAAGCTTCATGGTGGCGAGAAAAAGGCATACAAAATGAGTTCAGAGTTCTAAGCTGATCATGGATATCATGATAGATATTTAAAGAGTGCCCCTCTTGTATTGTTGGTGGGAATCCAAACTGGTGCAGCTACTCAGGAGAGCAGTTTGGAGGTTCCTCAAAAAATTATAAATAGAGGGGCACCTGGGTGGCTCAGTGGGTTAAGCCTCTGCCTTCAGCCCAGGTCATGATCTCAGGGTCTTGGGATCAAGCCCCACATCGGGCTCTCGGCTCAGCAGGGAACCTGCTTCCCTCCCCTTCCCCACCGCCTGTCTCTTTGCCTACTTGTGCTCTCTCTCTGTCAAATAAATAAAATCTTTTTAAAAAAGACATTAAAAAAAGAAATAAAAATAGAACTACCCTATGAGCCAGCAATTACATTATGATGTTTTTACCCAATGGATACAAAAATACAGATTCAAAGGGGTGCATATATCCTGATATTTATAGCAGCATTATCAACACTAGCCAAAGTAGCCAAACTATGGAGAGAGTCCAAATGTCCATGGATTGATGAATGGATACACACACACACACACACACATATAATGTATATACACACACATACATATTTAATGGAATATTATTGAGCCTTCAAAAAGAATGAAACCTTGCCATTTGCAATGATGTGGGTAGAGCTGGAGTGTATTATTCTAAGTGAAATAAGTTAGTCAGAGAAAGACTAATAAGTTAGTCAGAGAAAGAGTCACTTGTGATTTGTTTCCCTCACACACATATGTGGAATTTAAGAAAGAAAGCAGATGAAATATGGGAAGGGGGAAAAGATAAAAAGGAGAGAAGGAAACAAACCATAAATGACTCTTTTTTTTTTTTAAAGATTTTATTTTTATTTATTTGACAGACAGAGATCACAAGTAGGCAGACAGGCAGGTAGAGAGAGAGGAGGAAGCAGGCCCCCTGCTGAGCAGAGGACCCGATGCAGGGCTTGATCCCAGAACGCTGGGATCATGACC
Source organism: Mustela nigripes (assembly GCF_022355385.1). Classification (NCBI taxonomy): domain Eukaryota; kingdom Metazoa; phylum Chordata; class Mammalia; order Carnivora; family Mustelidae; genus Mustela; species Mustela nigripes. The sequence goes on from NC_081571.1 coordinate 57,269,170, forward strand.
CGAGCCGAAGGCAGAGGCTTTAACCCACTGAGCCACCCAGGCACCCCCATAAATGACTCTTAATGACAGAGAACAAACTGAGGGGGGATGGAGGGTGGAGGGTGGTGGGTGGGGAATGGGCTAGATGGGTGATGGGTTTTGTTGTGATGAGTACTGGGTGTTGTATGTAAGTAATGAATCACTGAATTCTACTCCAGAAACCAATATTGCACTATATGTTAATAACAACATTTAAATTTAAAAATCATTTAATTTAAAAAATATAGCTCTGCACATAAATAAATAAATAAATAAATAAATAAATAAAGTTCCCCTAACTTCTGCCCCTATTGGGAGTACAACTTTTATGTCTTAGTGAAAAAGAAGCCACTGAAGAATTCTATGCAGAACAATGGTATGTCAAGAATTGTAGTAGTTCCTGTGTGGAGAACAGAGTCTAAGGAGCCAGGAGTAAAAGCAAGGAGACAAGTTGGAAAAATGGTTAAGTAAATAATTAGGTAAGAGACAGATGGGAAAACAGGTAGCTTTAGAAGGGAGAAAAAAAATAGAGATGCAAGGTATATTTTGCAGTTACAGTTCATAGGATTTGCTGGTTCATACCAGGAAAGTGAGGGTAAGAGACAGATGTAGGATGGCCTGTAGGTTTTTGGTAGATAGTGTTACTATTTCATGAAATGAGAAAGACTGAGAGGAGCATGTTTGCAGTGGCAAAATTAGGGGTTTGATTTTGGCCATTATCCATGTTGAAGTATCAAATAGTTGGTTATAGGAGTCTAGCATTAGACTAAAATGTCAGAGCTGAAAATATAACTCTGGTGGTTATCCTACCTCTCCTTGGACAGGACTGATGATTTCTTAATTTTTAGGAAGTTAGTTATATTGCTGACTTATAATTAGAGCCATTTTATAAACCATACAAGCTCACTGCTTTCTTTAAAGACTACATGCTCTCTCTACTGTGCTGTCGCCTGATCAATAAGCACAACAAAAACAGATTTACCTTTTCTTCACTTTGTCCCCCAAAGTCAAGGGTTCTGAAAGACGATTCCAAAAAAGGAATTGAAAAAACTGAAATTATGGCAATATAGTCATCATGATTTATATGGCTTCCCTCAGTATGAAACCACTCTGTAGGAAACTGCACTCCTTTAGATATGTAAGTTCTGGAGTATTTTTTAAAAGATTCTTTGCATTCAAATCTTACATATACTTATACCTACAAATGTTTGTGTGTGTGTATGCATAAACATATATATATACATATGTAAGACATGACCTAAATATGTGTGTGTGAGTGTTTAAGACAGATAAACAGGTACAGGTGGAAGAAAGGAAGAAACACATCACTGCTTTAACTAAGGATGCTATGGTAATTATGTGAAGACCTTATACCCACTGACTTAAAGTTGAGAATAAAATTAAGTTTAGTGATTAAACTAAGTTATCGGATTTGGTCTAGGACCCTCAGTTTTACTTCTATGTCGGTAACCATGAAGCACAGTTGTTTCCATGCTAGGGAAACTGACAACATAAAAATGCACAAAAAGCTACAAAGCACCAGCGTGGAGAATACTTGGATATAGAAACAAATAAAGCTATGTGACTTACCTGTCCCTGGGGCCATCACTGGAGAGTGGCAATTACAATCTCCACAGCTGCTTTATCTCTCTGGGAGACCATGTGATATTTGGGCTTTGAAACAACATACTTGGGTTTGAATCTGGCTCTACCCCTTAGGAATGTGTGACTTTATAAAATTCATATAATTTCTCTGAATCTTTTTTTTTTTTTTTAAGATTTTATCTAACTATTTGACAGAGAGAGGGTGAGAGAGCACAAGCAGGGAGAACAGCAGAGGGAGAGGGAGATGCAGGCTTCCTGCTGAACAGGAGGCCGGATGCGGGGCTTGATCCCAGGACCCTGAGTTCATGACCTGAGCAGAAGGCAGACTCCCAACTGCTTGAGCTACCCAGCCCCCCCCCTTTTCTCCGAATCTTAATTTTATTTTCATCTGTAAAATTTTCATAATGTCAATTACCTCATAGGGAGATGGCAAAACGATTCGAAATAGATCTTGATTGGTTTTGGTCAGTTAACATAAAACCCATTTTTGTCAGTTATCAACATAAAACCCAGAAGTGGATTTTCTCCCTTTTGTAAGTTCTCAGAGAATCTGAGTCCACTGACATCGGTTTTAGGAGAATTGGTTAACATAAAAACTATGGGGAATGACCCAGGAGAAGGTGTTGGATCACAAAAGGAGATTTAAAAGCCTCTCCACCCCCCCCCCCACAGGAAAAGATGGAAAGAAAGATATGAATCCTTCGGAAGAGGGGACAGTACAGACTTTGAAAAAAGAGAGGAAAACCTTAAAATTCCCTGCTGAGGGTGGCTGCTCTCTAGTGAACGGGACACTAAAGATGCAGGGTGTTGCAAAGGGATCCAATACAACCATAGAAGACCGGAGGAAGGTTGTCTGCTTAGAATTCAAAGAATGTCTGTCCACAAAATCAGCTTAGCCTTGGTCTGGTTTGTGTATGGATATGAAAAAGTAAGCTAGTCAAAAAAGAAAGAAAGAAAAAAATAACATGAATGGTTAACTTGAAGAGTGACAAAATGTGGACTTCTCTAGATTAATACTTTGGACATCATCCCTCTGTTTGAGGAAGTTGAGATGGAGCTTTACACTTACCTCAAGTATCCCTGATATGTCCCTGGAGATTTTTTCTAAGCTGTGAATTTTTCACCAGCTAATTGTGTAGCCTATAATAATATATAATATATTATTATATATAATGGGCCAAAGGTACTTCAAGAAAAATAAATAGGAAAATGGTACAAATTAAAGACTTATGGAGGGGGGGCACCTGGGTGGCTCAATGGGTTAAGCCTCTGCCTTCAGCTCAGGTCATGATCTCAGGGTCCTGGAATCGAGTCCCGCATCGGGCTCTCTGCTCGGCAGGGAGCCTGCTTCTTCCTCTCTCTCTCTGTGTCTGCCTCTCTGCCTGCTTGTGATCTCTGTCAAATAAATAAATAAAACTAAAAAAAAAAAAAAAAAGACTTGTGGAGGAGTCATTGCCGTGAATCAAAGAATGAGCCAAACAAGCAAGAACCTACCTTAGAAGTCTTCTCTTTGGAAGACTACCCAAAGAGGAGTGAGGAAAGTATTTATTCACACAAAGAAAAATAAAGAAAGTGTTCGCAGAGGGCATCACATTTTTTGGCACTCGGAATTTTTATTGGTCCATTGCTCTGTTGTGTAGCATCGCGCCGTTAGCTAACTTCAGAGCTAAAGGTGGAAAGAGCGTTGTGTCTACTTAAAATTTTAGCACACCGGCACTCCAAATGCACTAAAAAAGCAGAACCAGTCCTGTCTCAGAGAGAGTTCAGTCATCTGAGAAAGGCCAGATGAGGTTCCTAGTGAAACAGTGATCACAGAGGAAGGAGGATGAAGCAGACTATAGCCCAAGCTATGTTGGTTTGTGCTTCTTATTATTGGTGAATTCACGATGCATATATATTCAAATTGGGAATCAAGTGCCTCCTTTCCAGCTACTTCCAAACTCTTATAAAAGAAGTAATGGAAGTAATAAGATTGATTCTTCATTCATTGGCCCAAGATCAAATAAATTGTATTAAATGACCACAGGGTAGCAGTCTAAGTGTGTGAACTATGAGTTATGCCTTTGGTACCAAAAGCTGCAACTTTGATACACCCAAGGCCATGGCAGCTTAAAATGCCTTCATCCTATTCCATATAAACTTGCATGCCTTCTCCGAGAATGGTTTCTGAAGCCTCATTTTCTTCTTCATTCCCTGAATCCCTTTCCTCTGGAGTGAAACAAAGGACACAGACAGTATACATCTCTTTCTGTGGTAGTATTCAGTGCCCTGATTCATACTTATACCTGGACCCTATATCCCAAAGTAACTTGAAAATCACTGTTCTTCTCATTTTTTAAAATTATCATTTACCTTTGATTATGGGGAAAGGACCTGAGCTATCAGGTGATTTCTAACTGTGCTGGGACACCATTGCTCCTCGACTGGCTATGTGGCTCGAGCTGTTTCCCCTCTCTAGGGTTCAGACAGGCTCTATTTCTCTGTTGGTGTGCTCTGTTGTGATTGTTGCTTTTCTGTGTGGGTACCAATGGGGCAAAGTAGAAAGAAGATGGACATTGTCTCTGAGGGGAAACAATGAGTTAATGTTTGAACACGCTGGACTTGACTAGATAGGAAAGTAAGGACCAGGTGAGCCCATTATTGTTTTCAGTCTTACCTGAGGCTTAGTTGAAAATCTAAAGCCAAATAGCCCTGGGGAGTTAGGTACATTATCTGAACTTGTTCAGTACAGATAGCTGTAAAACCTTCCGCGGCTGCTAGCTTTCATCAGGCCCAAGCCCAAATATGGTATGGAGTTTAATGCTGTCTGTGCAACCCACCTCCTCTCTCCAGGTATGATGCTGTGTATACAGGGTTTGGAATGACTCTGCCTTGCTGGAGATCACAGTGTAAAGCAAACAGCATTCACCTGGGTACCGACGCGCAGACCGGAGATTAAAGGTCCATAGGCATCAAGAAAGCAACCTGAGGGGTGACCCGATTCTTCCTTTTGCAAAGGAGAAAAGTTTCTCATATAATTCCCTTCAAACAATGAAGCATATCTCCTTTGTGCTCAGTATCTTTGGAGAAGAATCCTCAACGTGCTATGCATGCATTGTTGATAATGCTTCCAGGTAGAATGCTTTTCTGGTGTCTAATTTTAAATCTCCGCTCTAGTAGAGACCTCCTTCCTGCTTTACTCCGTGTAATGAGAAGCCCTTAACAGCATTTCTCCATACATGTTTACATTATTTGAAATAGTCCTTTTAAATCTTCTCTTCTGAAAAATCTGCAAACCCCATTCCTTTAGCTGCTCTTAGTAATATAATATTTCTAAAACTTGTCAGTGGAAGTGTTTCTCTTTATCAGAAGTCTCTATCGAAAGCCAAGTACTGTTTCATTAAAAGTGGATATCACATATTACAGGTAAACACACCTCTATAGAAGTCACGGAATGACCACACTCTGTCAAACAAACAATATTCTGGGAAAGATTTGTCATCCCTACGGAGTCAGTATTTCTCTTCTGCTTAGAACCCTGTGAGGGTTCTCTCTTACAGTCCTGCCTTTCAGTGAAATGCAAAACTTCCATATTTGTCTTTTCTTAACCTAATTTTCACACCTTTCAAGAAAGCATTAGTCAACTTTATCTTCAAATCTTGATCTTTACATCATTCAAATGATACAGATGACTTTTGAGTTCTACAATAATCTCATTACGGTTATTTTTATTATTTAAAACCAAGTTATTTTAAAGTCCATTCTGTAATCTTTAAATACAGGCTAAGAAAAGTGATCTTGTCTGAGAGGGATCATTTTTATTTCTTCCACTAATACTGAAAACTTCAGTGATTTGTCTAGGTTACTTAAGTGTGTGTGTGTGTTTCCTAATTCTGCTTGATCTTATAGGAGTCTTTATTTGCTCTCTTAAAATATTTACTCTAAATTTATTTTGAACTGCCTTACATTCATAACACATCCATCAATATTTTTGACCTGCTTATATTTCAGATAAATTCTCTACCCAGACAGACATCAATATTGAGTGAAATGAGGTCTTGTTAAGACTTCCATTAGGAAGCCTGGTTTTCTTAGGATAACATATTATATGGTAGTAAACATCTTGCTTTTGCTTATGTGGTACTTCTGGGAGCTGAGCAGTTTGCCCTCAGGCAAATGTATCCCAAGCCAAGGAGGGATGCACCCTCATATTCTGCTAATTGATTGAAAGGGCAAATGATCTATAGGAAAAGTTGCATCATTAACTTAATTGAGGGCAAAGCCTAATTAGAGGGGAAATGAAGTAGACAGTGCCAGAGACCCAGCAGGCCTTCATCTGTGATGTCAACAAACAGACCTTGTAACTAGAACCAGACAGAGACGGCAGGCCTTCATTTACATCTTCAGTTTCAATGTGAAAACATTCACTCGAGTGTATGTGTGTATGTGTGTGTGTCTTTGTGTGTGTTTGGCCAGGAGAAAGGCAAAAATTGACATCGTTAGGTAGAAATCAGTTCCTCCCAGGTGGAGCTGCCTAGTGGGGAATCAATATGTTTTAAACAAGTCAGCTGGGTGGTATGTGTTTGAGAGGGTAATCTGAAACACATTTGCACTTTAATTTTGGGGAAGGGGTCTTGCCTATTCTCAAGAATGGCCTTAGAGGTAAATCAGTCAAATATACTTTTTCCCCCCCCAACTTGAATGTGGGCAGATTACAGTGGGAATTTATTTGGGACCTGATTGTATTACCATAGGAACAGATATGAACTATTTGAACACATTTTGATTGACACCAATTTATCCTATAATAAATAGCCTTCCTGAAATAGGTACAAAATTATAGTCATTACAGAACTTAAAAGAGACTGATTCTCCTGCAATGTGAGTTGGAGGTGAAGATACCTAGCTTCCTCTGTATTCTATAACTGAACTGTTTTCTAGCAAATCCTGGCAACTTGGGAATCTTAGAATCAGAAGCTGCTGTATCATAAATAGCAACATTACATTTTAGATGCTTCTTAAGTGTTTTAAATTTAGGGTTCAAATCTGAACATGGTGGTGGTGGTGATGATGGTCGGAACATGTGTTTTATATTCTTCCAGAGAACTTTCCATGTCCAATTTGCCATTGAGTGCACTTATCTTTGACTGCAGCAATACAAATAAAATCTTTCACAAGGAGAGCCACTTAAAAGAAATAAAGAGTGCAGGCAGACATATTGTGGCTATAGCACTAGTGGTTGAAATACATAGGTGATTATTTCTCAATTCAGCTATAGTCCTTAACTGTAAAAATTGGACCCCATTTATTATTTCTCATGCACAGACAGATTTCTATATTTAAATATGAAAATTAATAGTGATGCTAATAATTAGAAAAGATGGCCAATAAAAGAGTTCAGCTAAGAAAAAGTCACACATTCATTCACTAAAACTTCATTTAGCTGAGCATACCAACCAGATGAGTAATAAAATCAGACCTTTGTATATGTATTAAAAAATCTTAATGACATTGCCCAGGACACTAGTAATGATTTGCACCTGTAAGAACTTAAGATTGTATCGATACATTTGTCTTAGAAATCTAGATTGATAATGGTATTTTCAGACTTGGTTAGGAAATTCTCTTTTTCTTCGACCATTTATTTTTCTGAGTACTTCTACTTTGCTTTTCAAGACTGGTTCATGCACAAACTAGTTAAGATTTTCAAATTGTCAAAAGTGTATCAACAGAAAGAACTAATCACAGACAAGATTTGATCTTATTGCTCATGTGGTCATAAAGAAACAATCTAGTTATAGCTACTAATCATCAGTAGAAGCATGCATGCTTTATCCTCCACAGTCTTTTCCTTATAATACTAAAATCACAAATTTCATCCAAAAAATAACAAAGGAATCAGTGATCTATGTTTTGATGATTTCTTTCAAACATAGAACTAGACCCAACAATTGAATGTTGCATTTTGTGGAAACACAGAGATAATCTCCTTTTCCTCTCAGATTGCATTTACTGAGATTGTTGTCAGGTAACACAACAGGTAATTTTTGAAATAATAATAACAGCATATTCCTTTTCTTAAATTGAAATCCAAGAAGATCTTGGCTTGTTATGTTTAGTAGTAATGTTTTTGCTATAAATTCACAAAAATGATGATAGACTTCCAGCATTTTTCTCATCATGTCTTTAAGAGAAAATGTGGATCTGGGATAATAATTCAGACCTCTGCCTGAGTACTGGATTAATTAACTTGGGTTCCACGTCATACTGCATTTGCTTCTGGAGAAACATAACTGAGGGCTTTTGCTACCTAAAGGGCACTGGAGAGGGATGGGAAAGTCTTCTTGTGGCTTAGGTTCTACTGCCTGAGCTAGTAACAAACACTGGCTGGAATTGGACAATGAAGAATACGCAGTGTACACCTTTCAAATCACAGGACTCAAATTCCTCCCTGAGTATTGGATTCCACTATTAGAGAATCCAAATGCCATCACCAACCAGCACTGCATAGAAGACCATAGCTTAAATTTTTAAAAATTCATGTAATAATCCTAGTAATTTGTCTACATAGTGTCAAAATCTATATGATTGCTATTTTTATTTTCTTCAAAATGCTTAATATTAAGTAATCATAATGTTCATCCTCATATTGGGTCCGCAATCTTGTATTTCAGGGCAAGAGTTGGCAATTCTTTTTATTAGGAAGACCTGAATTTGAATCTAAATGGTATTTATCACTCACTAGTCATGTGTTCTTGAGGTACCTCTGAAACTTTTTAAAATTTTCATATATGAAGTTGGAATAATAACATGTACTTTATTATATAATTGTAGAAGTTCATGAAAGTTAAATGAGACAGGGGTGGGGTAAATTTCTTATTCTATTTTTTTCTTTTTTTTAAATTATGTTATGTTAGTCACCATACAGTGCATCATTAGTTTTTGATGTAGTGTTCCATGATTCATTGTTTGTGTATAATACCCAGTGTTCCATGCAATCCCTGCCCTCCTTAATACTCATCACCGGGCTCACCCATCCCCCCACCTCCTCCCCTCTAAAACCCTCTGTTTGTTTCCCAGAGTCCATAGTCTCTCATGGTTCATCTCAACGTTTTGTTCTAAGCACGAGTAGTCCATCAGGAGCCACAACCTTTGTTCCCTCTTCACAATGAAATGACTCCCAGTACGTAGAACAGGGAATAAACTGATAACAGTAAAGGGAGGATGGAAAGAGGGTGTAGTCAAGAGCAAACAAGAGATTTCAACAAATCTTGGAAAGATAGGAGCAATGGACAGCTGCTGACCAAATCAAAAAAGGGGAGGAATCCGCATTCCAGAGTGACCTGTGAGGAAGCTTGGTGGGAGCCTGTCTTCTGGGCAGGGCACTGTGAGTTCAGAGTTGATAGCATGGAGAGCAGGAGGTTGGAATGGAACTAAAACAGGGGGATTAGAAGAACTTCTGTCTACAGTTTGCTCCACCTTACCAACCCTAGTCCTCAGCCCTCCTGCAGGCAGAAAGACTGGAATTTGCAGCCCAGCATTTACCTCCAGGCAGAACAATGAAAGATTTTAGGAGAACAGGGGGAGTTTGGGTGGAGTTCACAAACTTCCCATTTAAAGCTAAGGCTTCCCTTATGGATAAGGAAGATCAAACACCCCTCACTCTAGCCTTTGAAGGCCCAGCTGACCTCTGGATTTCTTCCTGTACATAGCACCACACTGTAGTGAGATGAAGTCTGTCACCAGAGTTGGAGAAGCTCATTTTCATTCTGAGTAGTTTTCCTATTTGGGGGAGAATTGTGGCAACTCACCTATCTATAGCACAGCTACCTAGATCTCCACTGGTCACCTAGAATAATCCAGGCCTTCATTTTTTCAGTAAAAACAGAAAAACATGGATCACTAGGCCAACATAGAGAACAAATAATTAAAACTATGATGTATTAGTATTTATTATATGATAGATACCTGCCCATGTCTTTACATTTTTTACTAATTTAATTCTTTTAGAATTAAAATCTCTGTTAGATAGGTACTATAATTACTATTTTACAGTTGAGGAAACTAAGTCACATTAGAAGCATAATCACTTGTCCAAAGCCACATAGTTAATAAACAATGGAGCTGAGATTGAAAGCCAGAAGTCTAACTCCCAGAGGCCACATTCTTAAAAGTTGTAATGTACTATCTAGCTTCCTAAGTTTGTTTTAAAAGAGAAATATAATTTGTATATTTCCTTATATTTTATAAGGAAATATAAACCTTCAGAGAATAGAAAAAAGGCTTGTCTTGAATATTATGCTCAAAGATTTGAGTGCTTATTTCATGAACACAGAAATAACCGGGGGGGGGGGGGAGAGTTAAAGAGAGTTCTTAGAAACTAAAAAATATGATTGCCAAACTTTAAACAACAACAACAACAAAAATCAATGAATGAAAGCTACAATCAAGAAAATCTTGTATAATATAAAGCAACACTGAAATAAATGAAATAAAACATTAAAAGTAAACATGAGCAACATAGAGAACCATTCCAGAAAATTTAAAACTTAGTTAATAGTCATTCCAAAAAGATAAAAAATAGAAAATTGATGGCACAAAATTACATAAGGTACATTAGAACTAGTTTCCAGGTATTAACTATTTCAACATTAGGTTGAAAAAGCCCATTGTGTTTCCAGGAAGATTAAAGGAAAAAAAAAAAGACTCTTATCTAAAATACATTTTTGTGAAATTTTCAGCACATCAAGTTAAAGAGGATTGTAGAAAAGTTCTGGACAGAAGGGAAAAACATTTGTTTATAACAGAAGAAGGACCATCACACTACAGACTAAGAGATTTTTCATCACCTATACTGGGTACTAATACGTCTTTGGAGCAAACCCGTTCAGGTGTTCGGGGGAAATTTTCTTGAGATCAGAATGCAGTATCAACTCTATATCAGGGATAGGGGCAAAAGGAAGATATTTTCACACTAAAATTGATGAAATAAGATATAGTGGTATAAGCATATTATTTGTATCTATGTATGTAACCACCAGAGAAACTAAAAATATCAGTAGTTGAAAGTGTACATTCTCAGAGGTGAGTATGGGGATACATGAGTCAAGAGACAATTTTATTGCATGCCATTTTGTACTCTAATTTTTTAAAATCATTTTCAACTATTTATTTTATATACTTTATTAAAATTGAAAATTGTATGAAAATCATCTAGTCAATTCTTACTACAGAGAGCCATTACCTGTTGGCAACCCATGCTATAAACTAAGGTACCATTTACAAACCCTAGGTCTATCACATATTTGCTGTATGAACTTGAGTGAATTATTTAATTTTTCTCTACCTCAGTTGTGCCTTTTATAAAATTGGAAAAAAGCAGTGGCCAGTGTACTTATACGTGCACTTAGAATGCTTTCACCATTCAGTAAATTTTAACAATTATTAATACCATCTAAATTTCCTATGTACCAAACTGACTCTGTTTTTTATGGTTTTACAGAAATTTTACATTGGCCCATTGCTTCAAAACTGGATTTAGAAAGATTCTTTTTAGTTATACAGTGGGGTTCTAAACCAAAAAAGAGAAACAAGATTTTTAAATGTTAAACATTACCTGCCTCTAATTTAAACAAATTAATGCCATTTAATTCAAAATTTGGTTTTATCCTATTTAAAAATTTATAGCCATACTAACATTGAGATTTCATATATTTTATATTAATAGAATGTAGTCATTAAACATTTTTTGAGTCTCAAAATTTTGAATCTTACCATGTTTGCTTTATAATTTTCCTAAAGTTTGTCCTATAGGATATGACTTTCATGCATAAGGGTTGGCAGACTGTGGTTTTTAAAATGTGTTCATTGGTACTTATCAACCTTGCAAGAAAGTGTCATCATGAGAAACATTTAATTTTTGTCCACAGTATCACTGCTCCAAGGATGATGATTTAAATAATAAGGCAGAAGATGTTCAGGACCTGAAAGAGTTACAAACCATTAGTCTTCATTAAACTACTGGCAAACTGAAGTTTCCGTTTGAAATGTAATTCTAAAAAATAATCAAAATTTTACTAAAAATATATCGTTTTTCAGAAGTGACCACATACAAGCTACAATATCTCAGCGAAATATTGCTCATCAAGTTTGTTTGTATGAGGATTTGCTGAATGTATTAGTTTTCTATTGCTGCTATAACAAATTGCCACAAACTTAATGTTTTAAAGTGTTTTAAACAACACTTAGTGTTTTAAAACAACACGAACTTATTATCTCATAGTTCTGGAGGTCAGAAATCTGCAGCACATTTCGCTAGACCAAAACCAAAGTGTTCGCAGGGCTGCATTCCTCTAGAGAGCGTGGGAGAAAGGGGTCTGTTTCCTTATTTTTCCAGCTTGAAGAGGCCATATACATTCCTTGCCATGTGACCCCTCTCTCTATCTGTGAAGTCCATCACATCTGTATTTTGACTCCCATCCTCCCATCTCCCTCTTTTAAGGACTTTTTTTTGACAACATTGGGCCCAAGCAGTAATCCAGGAATCCACCCCCATCTCAAGATTCTGAATTTAATCACATTTGCAAAATCCCTTTCATTGGCAGCTTCCAGGGATTAGGATATGGGTATCCTTGGGAGACTGTTATTCCGTCTAGCGCACTGAAGTATGAAATTAATCTCAGTAATAGTAATCTAAAGGCAGCAATTGTCTTGAAAGAAACCAACAAATGTCGTCAAAATGAATAAATAAATGATACACATTAGAACCAACCCTGTTCTATGACTAACATCAAGAACAGAAAACATTACTTGACGTATAACTTATATTTGATTGGCATGGTGACTCAGGAGTTCATGTTTTTAAAAACTACTTTACCTTCATGGATGCAGTGTATTAATAAATATGTGGGTGGTAAGAAGAGGATGGGAAGTTAGGGAGGGAGGGAGTATGCATGACTCATTTATCATTTTATATCTAAATGACTCATGAAAGTTATAAAGTGGAAAATGTGTTATCCACTACAATAATTACTCAATGCTATCCAAAGTAAAGGTCAAGAAATTAGATTTTTAATGACATACGGTAGGAAGAAGAGCTTTGGATCTAAGACTTGTCTCTTATACATGACCTTGAACAAATATCCTAACCTCTCTAAGCTTTGTATCCACTTCTATAAAATGGGGCAGTAATATCTGTCAGGTAGATAGGATTAAGGGTCTAATATAGTCCTCTCAATCTCAGGATGAACAGTGAGTTATTATCTTCTCAGTCTCTACCAATACATTAATCCCCAAAATATTATATAAAAATCTAAGTTTATATCATATAAATTATCTGTCTTCAGATAAACTACATCAGACTACTCTCATTTAGGAGTCGCTTTTAGCTGGATAGCCATCTATTATTTTTTATGGTTTCATTGAGTCTCAGCAGACATTTGTGAGATTAATTCTAACCAGTCATCCAAAATTAATGCAAAAGCCTCCTGTCTGATTCAGACACATATATAACTTTATTATATTTCTGTTTTGTACTGGTTGCATCAAAATTTAGGGCTTAGTGATTTTAAGTAGCTGAATGACATGATGTTTTCTCTGGTGAAATACTGTCCACCATCATTTCTAGGACTCCCTCCAATTCTCTAACTCACATTAATACTTCAATATAATATGATGCATACTCTGTCTAATGTATGAAGTACACAATCTTTATGTTTTTATCTCTTAAAATTTTGCAGGCATATAAGCATTATCTTTCCTACATTCTATAATTGAAAATTGCTTTCCGTCTACCGTTGGATCTGAACCAGATATTCAGGAAAAATATAGCCACATGAAACGATAGAATCTCAACATTATAAGACCCCTTGGCAGTCATTTAGTACAACCTCTTGACAATGTTTAGATTTTCCATGGGCTGATGGTACAAATATCCCTTTTTTAATGAAACGTGTGATAATTAAGTCTTACTGAAGACAAAACCTTCTGACGTTGTCATCTAACACATAGAAAGCCGTGTGGTATTTTAGAACTTCTCAAGTCATACCCAACATATGGCATACTACCTACATACATACTTCAAAGCTGATTGTAATTTGAAATAATGAAAAAACAGATTCGCAAATAAGGTTTGCAGACCTCTCATGAAATCTGGAATGGTTCCCCATTTCATAAACCTGAGTCCTGGAAAGCAGCCATGAACTTTAGTAAATCATCCTTAATTAGAAAATTGCTTGCCCAGACCCAAGGAAGACTGACAAATTATCAAGTCTGAAGGATTTTTTTACCATTGCATCTTGAAATACAGATATAGATAATTTTTGTTTGGATATTATATATTAATATATAAATATAAATAAAATATATATTTAATTTTTTGTTATCTATTGATAATCACATTCTTTTAGTCCAATGACATTAATATACCTTCTGCTCAGAAGACAATTAATTTAAATATTAAGGTGGATTTTTCAGTATTTGTTTTAAAGATTTTATTTTTAAATAATCTCTACACCCAATGTGGGGCTTGAACCCACAATCCTGAGATCAAGAGTCACTTGCTTTACTGACTGAGCTAGTCAGATGCCCCATATTTTTCAATATTGAAAAAATAATTAAGACACTGCAATTTTTTTTATCAAGGATTAATTAAAATGTATTTAAGGAGGAAAATAATCTGAGAACTTTTAAAGGAATTAAGAAACACAGCAGTTTTTCCAAAGAATGGTCTGAGCACTGTCAGGGTCCAGGTGGCCAAGAGTGCTTGTTAAAAATGTACCTGCCAGGGGCACCTGGGTGGCTTAGTGGGTTACGTGTCTGCCTTCGGCTCAGGTCATGAACTCAGAGTCCTGGGATCGAGCCCCGCATCAGGCTGTCTGCTTCGCAGGGAGCTGCTTCCTCCTTTCTCTCTACATACTTGTGATCTCTCTTTCTCTGTCAAATAAGTAAGTAAAATCTTAAAAAAAAAAAAGAAAAGAAAGAAAGAAAGAAAGAAAGAAAGAAAGAAAAGTACCTGCCATACTTGCTAAGTCAGATTAGGGGCTGGATATCAGGAACAGCTGCTTTAGTGAGTATGATTCACAAGTGCACTATAGTTTGCAAATTATTCATTCAACCACGAATATTTGTCAAGTCCCTACTATGTACCAGGCAATATCCTAGATGGGATTAGCAAACAACCATCTGAAGACCAAATCCATCCTGCCACCTATTTTATATGGTTTATGAACCAGTAATAGAGTTTATCTTTTTATTTATTTACTTATTTATTTATTTTTAAGATTTTATTTATTTATTTGACAGAGAGAGAACACAAGTGAGCAGAGCCACAGGCAGAAGAAGAGAAAGAAGCAGGCTCTCTCCTGAGCAGGGAGCCCGATGCGGGGCTCCATCCCAGGACCCTGGGATCATGACCTGAGCCAAAGGCAGCCACTTAACCCACTGAGCCACCCAGATGCCCAGGTTTTATCTTTTTAAAGTGGTTTTAAAAATCAAAAAATTTCAGACATAAAAATTACATGAAAGTGTAATTTAGGGTCTACAAATGAAGATTTTTTGGCACACAGAGAGGCTCATTAATTTCTATACTGTGGGGAAGGGGGCACCTGCCTTGCTCAGACTGTAGAGTGTGTGACTTTATCTCAGGTTGGTCAGTCAAGCCCCACATTGGACATAGAGATAACCTAAGGGAAAAGAAATCTTTTTAAAAAAGGATAAAAAAAGTCAGTATTGCCTGGGTGTGTTCATACTACAAAGGCAAGGTGGGTAGTTGGGACAATCTAGGACATATTCTTTTACTTCACACTGCTGCTAAAGCAGCATGGTACAAATAGCAGGGACATGGTGATAACTCAAAAGCATTGCAGCACTGAGGCATTTTATTCGATTAAATCCATCATGTCAAAACAAGAAAACAAAAGAAAAGTGGACGTTGAATATCGTACATTTAAGGCACAGTTGAGTGTGGACTATTTTGTTATGAAATTAAATGGCAAAGCTCTGTTTTGTTATTCAAAGACAATATAGCTGTACTAAAAGATAGTATGCTTCAACATTACTAGGCAAAGTACTAATTATAATATTTTCAGCTTGCAGGAGAGTAGAAGGCAGGAAAATTAGAAAAGCTAAAACAAAATACCCCATCTTAGCAGAAGTTTTTCACAAAATGAAGTGTTACAGTGAGTTGCAACCAAAAACATTTTATCTGTTAGCCATACAAGAAAACATATTTATTGAGGGTGATGTAATTAAACTGACTTTGATATAACATGTCTGAAGAAAACAAGCTTGTTTAAGAATAGTAACCTATAGGGGCGCCTGGGTGGCACAGTGGGTTAAAGCCTCTGCCTTCGGCTCAGGTCATGATCCCAGGATCCTGGGATAGAGCCCCGAGTCGAGTCGGGCTCTCTGATTGGCAGGGAGCCTGCTTCCTCCTCTCTCTCTGCCTGGCTCTCTTGCCTACTTGTGATCTCTGTCTGTCAAATAAATAAATAAAAATCTTTAAAAAAAATATGGAAATTTTCATAAAAGATAATACTTAAAAAAAAATAGTAACCTATGGGGCGTCTAGGTGGCTCAGTGGGTTAAGCCTCTGCCTTTGGCTCGGGTCATGGTCCCAGGGTCCTGGGATTGAGCCCCACATCCGGCTCTCTGCTTAGCAGGGAGCCTGCTTTCCCCTCTCTCTTTGCCTGCCTCTCTGCCTACTTGTGATCTCTGTCTGTCAAATAAATAAAAAAAAATCTTAAAAAAAAAAAAAAAAGAATAGTAACCTATTGGTGAGAATGCTCAGTCAAAAAATTGAGAATATTGAGGGCAGCATCAATAACCGAATAATACACAAAGCAAGTGATTTTTGAATAATTTTACTTGGCTTTTGATGAATTAACAGATGTTTAAAATGTTGCTCAACTGTTTTTTATTTGAGGAGGCAATGCTTAGTTTGAAGTGGCTAAAGAATTAACCTCTATAGGCAAGAATATTTTCAAAGATGTTGAAAAAACACAACTTCAGTACAATCTCAATTGGAATCTGCTAAGATGTGTTAAAAGTCATAGCGGTAAAAATGTGCAGGGAGCAGAAAATGATTTAGTTTAAAAATGTGGGAAGTCTGTGAAAATGTAAAATGTTTAAAGCCTATGTTTATTCATTGTATTATTTCATCAGCAGAGCTTTGCAGAAAATTAATCTACCATAAGCTTCTAAACCAGTAGTGTCAACAGCAAACTTTCTTCACTCTTGTGGGCTAACCATCATCATCAGTTCCATGAATTTTTGTCATAAATAAGAGAGGAATATTCTGACTTGGCCTGTCACACAGAAATCTGATGGTAGAGCAGTGAGAAAGTTTTATTGTGATTTTTTTTTTAAGCTCAGGGTCAAGATTTTTTAATTTTTATGAATGAGAATTACCTTCAACCACTATTTTCAAACACTGAATGGCCTTGGAAGTTCATTTTTGCTGTGGACTGGATGTTGTTTCTTTATGAATTCAACCTACAATTACAAGGTCAAACAATACTATCTGAGAAACTTGGACTGCAATAAAGTCATTTTGATAAAAATGAATCACAAATAATGTCAAGCTGCTCTAGTCACTTCCCTTTCCAGCAAAGGTTAAAGTAAGGAGCAAGATCCCCCTTCCTACACAAATGTGTAGTAGATACATCTTCTGAGCTCCAGTGACATGTTTGAAATGTGATTTAAGTATGAGGAAATTTCCATATTTCAAAAACCCATTGAAATGTGTAATAGAGGAGCTCCCAACATTCAAGTGGAAGTTAATAATCAGCAATGTAATCACATGCTAAAATGAAAATATCAAGAGAAGAATCTAATGGAATGCTCCAAACGCCCTCCAAATGATAAATATCCTCAATTAAATTCAGACACTAATGGTTACCTTCTGTCTGAAAGGACATTTTTAAAGGAGAAATATAGAAAGTCTCATATACATTTTACAAATCGGCTTTAGCAAATAAACATTTGCAATCAATTTTGATGATAGAGAACTAATTTTGAACCCTATGTGAAATGTTATCACCTCCCCCCCAAAATTATATGCCTCTTTATTAGCAGATCTATATTATTATAAAAATTATACTTTGTTGTTATTATTATTTAAAATTTTATCAATGTAACATTTTATAGAAAATTTAACTCTCTTACATAATATTCTTGATTTTTGTCTCTTTGCCCATAACGCCTAAAATATTTACTATCTGGCCCTTTACCAAAATTTTTCTTTTTCTTCTCTGAATCCTCACTGAATATAATCTCTTTGGGGAAAAGGACTGGGTCCTACACGTTTTGCTGCTTCTTCCTCAGTGACCAAAACAATTGTTGCCACTTTTAATGGGTGATAATGATATCTGTAACTAGACAGGGCTTTGCAATGTGTTGAAAAAGGACTCTTTTGATTGTTACAATGATGATAATTATTATGATTTTGATGTAATATTGGGTAGGAATTGCTCTCTTTAATATGTTTTTGGGCAGATAAATTCAAGGTAGATGAATCGTTAATCCAAGCAATTGAAAGCAGTTTCTAAGAAATTAATTCTGTCCACTTCTCCACAAAGAATTAGTGGATACAAGGGATATATGGATGATAAGCAGAATCTGACTTAGTTTGTTGTATACAAAGGGAAATGATTTCCATCAAACATAACTTAAATGTTGCATTTTATTTTATTTTTTTAAATTTTTTATTTTTTATAAACATATAATATATTTTTATCCCCCTGGGTGCAGGTCTGTGAATCGCCAGGTTTACACACTTCACAGCACTCACCATAGCACATACCCTCCCCAATGTCCATAACCCCACCCCCCTTCCCTCAACCCCCCTCCCCCCAGCAACCCTCAGTTTGTTTTGTGAGATTAAGAGTCACTCATGGTTTGGCTCCCTCCCAATCCCATCTTGTTGCATTTTAAAGGAGCTAATTTTATGGTATATGTTTATATTTCGAGAGGAAAATTCTATTTTAAAAATCAAGTAACCAAATCACAGTGCTAAGAATAATGCTATTCTCATACATTAAATTTACATAATTGAGCATGCACACTGAGGATATTTGCAAATTGTCCCCTTTTTCCCTCTATCTTAAACATATCAGTCTATTCATAACCGATTCTTTATCCACCCCTACTTCCATTGCCTTTTATTTTTCTCATTTTTCTCCTGACTTGATCTCTGAATCACTTGAATGTACTCGATAAATATTTATTACATGTCCAATGACCAAACCTGAACTGGTCCCTGCTGGAAGCACAGTTATCAGGTTGGTCCCACTCACTCAACTCTTTCCTATCCATCTACTGTTCTCAAAATGATCTCTCTCAAATTCAAAACAGATCTTGTCACTCCCTGGCACAGTGATCTTTCTTTCAGTTTAAAACCCCAAATCCTTAATGTGATATGTAAGACCTTTCATAACATGACCCATGTCGTGTAATGAAATTACAACCACTTCCTGTATTGATTTCCCTTGTACCTGTTCTCAGTATTCCCAGAGCATCAGGATTTCATTTTTCCTTTAAAATGCAAAAGCAAAAATGCTTTTGCTCATGTGGTTCACTCTACTGACATTCTGGCCTGCTCTTTTCTCATTCATTTTCTTCATAGTTCTTTATTTTCAAAGGTCTTGTCCTCTGAATATATTTCCCTCAATCCATGCTCCTTGCACCCAAGTTATATGCTTGCCCATAGCTCCTATCATGCTAATCCATAAATATGTGTTCATTCATCTGGCTCACCTACCCAGCTTGAGCTCCTTGGATGCTCCAGTCATCCCTTCATTCATCCATTTACGTGTTGTGTTCTCATACCTATGATAATGTCTGGAATATAATCTGCTCTCAAGTATGGATCTACTGAATTGAAGCCAAGCCATTGTAGGAAGGAAGGTCCAGGCTTAATGGAGCAAAAAAAAAAAGTAACTAATATTTACCAAGTGCCTTTTATAATTTAAAAAAAAAAAAAAACTTTTGTGTTTTATCCTCACAGCAATACCCTTAGGTGGGTATCTTTTCTCCCTTCTCACAAATGAAGGAACTGAGATTAAATTATGGACTCAAAGTCATATAGCAAAGAGGGGTTTTAGCCAGGTTCCAAGCCAGGTCTGTCAATTATACTTCTTTGCTCTACAAATCCACCTACTGGGCAATAGACTTTGACAAATACGTTACTTTCCCCTTGGTTTCTAATTTGCTAAATCTAGCTAATCTCATGAACTAACTCCTACCATGATGTTAATGACTTCATATGCTGGCACTCATTTTCACTTCCCAGAGAAAATATTTTAACCTCAAGGAAATATTCTACAGATGCTATTTTCAGCTTAACTGGGGAGATATCTGGGGGCTCATGATCTCAAGTTTCAAGGTATCAGGGAAGAAGTTGCCTGGTTCAATTAGTGGAATTCAGATATGTGACTTTACATGAAAATTAACACTAAAATCATATATTGGCACTGTTACTTATAAAAAGTAATAAATACAATATACAACACTCAGGTGTAGTGTATAATCCACACAGCTGGCCCCAGAGACAGAATAAAGAAATTACCGGATCCTCAGACTTGTTTACTAAAATCCCAGGGAAACTTACATAAATATATATTTTTAAAAAACTATCGATAGCTGCCATTTGTAATATTAATACCTATTTTTCATTCTTCGTTTACTGAGGACTATGTGCTACGTAAGGTGACAGGCATTTATTTTTGACACAAACCTGTAAGGGAGGTACTATTACACAAATTACCTTAACACTGATATAGGCAGGTTTGCGTGTTAAAATGTCTAAAATTTAGCTAAGAATGACTCTCATATAGGGTGATATAAATAAGAAAATGTCAAGGTTCAAAGTCAAGCCCCAAGTTCTTTCCACCATTCCATGATCTAGGGTCCTAGACTTCTTGGAAAATAATGCACCATCCAACTCAAAACATGCTCAACACAAGCGTCAGATCAGGGCCTTTGCAGGACTAGAAGAGGAATAGGAACAAAGTGGGGGTGGGGCAGCGAGTGTGAGCGTGGGAGGGTGTGTGGAGAGGTAGAGGGATACATGCACAAGAAAAGAGCTCCGGAAG
Organism: Mustela nigripes; assembly: GCF_022355385.1. Taxonomy (NCBI): domain Eukaryota; kingdom Metazoa; phylum Chordata; class Mammalia; order Carnivora; family Mustelidae; genus Mustela; species Mustela nigripes. The sequence goes on from NC_081571.1 coordinate 57,289,863, forward strand.
TAAGGGCGTGTGATGGGGCACTGAGGGGATAGAGTTTTACCTCTGTTTATCCAAACCTCCTTCTGACCCCTATTCTGAGCGTGAAGGAGGCACTCACATGCCCTCAGAAGGTCAGAGAGCTATTTGCTGCTGTGGAATGTAGCCAGGATTCTCAATACCCATCTCCACTTTTTATTAGAGGGAAATAAGGTGTGAAGGAGACACTTGGGCCATAGTAGACCATTTTTCACAGACCATTTCAGAGAGGAGATGTGTCCTTAGAAAACATCCCTTTATGGGTTTCTAATAAAACAGAATTCATATATTTTATTGAAGGAATGAAAGATCTGTTGCCACCCACTACCAACGCAAATCAAAGATGTGTGGGTCTAGATCACATTTTCTTTTTGTTGGGCTGCTCTGCCTTTAATTATTATTTTTTAATAGTAAATGGACAGTGCCTTTTGAAAAAAAGCAAACACTACCAGGTAATATTAGGCAAATAGTGACAATGGCCTTCTTATGTCCTTCTTTTTTGTGTCCTTAGGAATGGCCTGTTCATGAGCTGGTACCTAACTCTCCAGATTTCTTCTGTGTCTACAAACACTTATACAGGGTTTTGTGTTGTTGTTGTTTTTTTTTTTATTTAATGACATTTTCTATGCATATTATTTGCTACTTAACTCTTTTCATTCAAAAGTGATCATGGACATCTTTTTACACACTGTAGACCTATCTCCCCCCATCTTTCTCTTTTCTTTTCTTTTCTTTCTCTTCCATTGTCTTTCCTCCCTCCTCCCCACCTCCCACTCTTCCTCCCCCCTCTCTTTCTTCTCCTCTTCCCCCCCCCCCAACTACTCCTCTTCTTCTTCATGGCTATGTAGTATCCCATAGTTTGGCTATGGTATAAATTCTTTAACCTGTGCCTGTTTTTGTTCGCCTGTCGTACTTTATAATTAAATAGAAAAATATCTGGACAGAACACATGTCCCTCTGGATGAACTTTTCTAACATAATTCAGGGACAAAGGGTATTTGCAATGAAGATAGATTCTCAAAGTGTTTATCATCATCTAAATGAATGTTAGAAAAAGATCCGTGAGAAAATTTTAAAACCTGACAGGGAGTCCTCCTGTAATTCTTGCAGATATGATTTTGATAACCATTTTTAAAGAGAGTGACTAACAGAGATGCGCACCAACCATAGAAAACTGAGGGGTAAATGCAGTAAATAACCTGGAAATCAAGCCTTTGTAATCATTCTAAGTTTTCTTTCTCATAACCCACTTTACTCTTAATAATCTACAGTCTCCATAAACCTTTAGTATTTGATTTCTAAATCTGAGACTAGCTTTTAAATATAGTGGTTAGGGATGCCTGGTGGCTCAGTGGGTTAAAGCCTCTGCCTTTGGCTCAGGTCATGATCCCAGGGTCCTGGGATGGAGCCCCGCATTGGGGGGGGTCTCTGCTCAGCGGGGAGCCTGCTCCCCCCCCCGCCTGCCTCTCTGCCTACTTGTGATCTGTCTGTCTGTCGAGTAAGTAAATAAAATCTTTAATAAATAAGTAAACAAATAAATAAATAAAGTGGTTAAATTTGTAGCACCACAAATCAAGAATACTACATTGGTATGTTGCAGATTTAGAATAGTACAAACTACAAGAAAGAAAAAAAAAAAAGGACAAGCTATATTTGCAAAAACTTCTTTTAGGTCGTTCACAATACTTGTATTAATTTTATCTGAAGGAGAATTTGTATTTAAGGTATAATCGAATTTCCTTATAATCCCCATCATATCAAACATTCTAGAAAATGTTTAGTTGGATTTCTGCTGAAAGGATTTCATTTTTATTCTAACTACTATAATTTTTCATTTTACTATAGCTGTGACAGTTTGCACATTACACTTATTTATGAGTATATCCTTGCTAAAATGTAAATTATTTTAATGATTGCTTTATCTTATTTATTTTTACCGCTCCCCATTTCAAGCACCAACCTATATCAAGTCATCAAAAATAGGTTTCATACATCTTTTTGGAGCAAGAACTGTAGAAATTGTGTATGATGAAAGGTTTTAACTACTGCTAAAGAGGAAAAGAAATGGCATGGTTTATTTTTAAAGTGTGCACTCACACACACACAAAGTAGTAGAGTTGAAAGGAGAGAAAAAAGAGTAAAAGTTCATTGGAACCCTGTGATTTATAGGAAAAGGCTCAGCGAGCTCACATAAAAACCAAAGGGGGGAAGTGGTCGGACATTGGGTCAAATCTCCATTCAATGTTGTGTAATAAAAGGCTGACTGTAGCCTTTCAGCCTTGCTTCTAGTCATAGACAATGGCAATTGCAGAGCAAGACTAATAACAGGATTTAGCATAAATCCACCACAGGAAGTGAACAGTTGTACTGGCAAATAATTAGCCAGGAAACATTTTATAGCAGCATCAGGATGCGTCCGTGAGCTTTCAGACTCTCAATGCATTTGTGATCATGAAAACATAATTAGTTCTTGGTGATTGTAATTTTTGTGTGTGTTTGTTGAAGGATAGTTCTTTCCCCCTCCTTTCTTTTCACAAGCAGGCCTTATTTTTCCTGTCCTAATTTAGCAGCTCCAGCGAGGGTTTTGAAGTCTCCAGGGAGGGGTTTAGAATGTTCTCTTTTTTTCTCCCGCTGATGCTTTTTTATTGCAAGGTGGATGGTGTTTATTTTGCACAGCTAACAAGTGAGTTCAAAGCAACACGTTGCTCTTGAACTCCTGCCAGATTCCCAAAGCTGAAAGCCCCCCTGCCTGGTAGAGCCGACCTGTACTATCAAAGCCTGACTAATTTGCAAAGGAATGTCAAAATGACTGGTGCACCGCATTTTCCACCACCCGCTTCATTTGACACTTAAAGGAAAGCTAAGTGGGAGTGTAAAAGGAAGGAAATTCATTCAAGGCAGCACACCCTATAATGTGAATTAATTTCACAAGAAAAATGGGAGCTCTCTGCTGAGTACTTCCCGTTTTCATCTTCTTTGCTCTTTCTTTTAGCTACTGTTTTTGTAAGGGCGGCTAATAAACATTATGTTTCTGTTCTCACATCATCCATATTAAGAGTAAATGCTGTCATTAGACTTGGCTCTGAAATTCTTTGTGTCAAAGTGCCTACATGAGGCTGCTTCGTCTGATTCAGTCACACCACTTGAACAGCAGCCCCATAAAGACAAATGCTTGATTCAGGCCAATACTTCTCTCCTTTTAAACCTTAAAAAAAAAAAAAAAAAAAAAAAAATTTCAATCAGAACCAAGAGATCTGCGTCTATGAACAAATGCAAATTATTGTTGGAGGTGGCAAGACTGATGAAACAAAGTCCTAGACTGAACTTTTGAAGGTATAATTCAGACACGACTGGAAATTCAATTCGGCTCACGTATGTATTGACGCTAAAACAAAGGTCAAGTAAATACAGGGCTTTGATTTGATGTAGTCAGGTTTTAAAACGTGTCTTGATGGTATTTTATAATCTCAAACTTCATTTCAAACTTGTATTGAAAATATGATATTGGCATATTCTTATCAAGTAAGATCATCTACAAATCATTTCCCTTGGCAAGGACCCTAGAACCTCATGTAAGCCTGTATCTGATCGTTTTCCCCATGTATTTGCATGATCTCTGTAAATTACTATTGTCATCACCCCTGTGAACAGTACTCTCATCTTCAGATCGTCTCCCTGGCTTGCATTTCACCATGCATTTCTTTACTGTTACCCTGTGCCTGACGCGGAACTCTATTATCTCGCTTGCCTTATCTCTTTTATCAGAATATGAGGTAATCTGGAGGGGAATCTTCCAGCAATGCCCCAGTTAGTTGCTTGAAAGTGAGTTACTGAGGTATGGTTGTGTTGCGGATGTCTAAAAGTGAGCCCACGTCACACCCTGGGACACGCACTAAAGGATCAAGGCTATAGTCCGACATACCCAGGTTTGGATTACAGCTGAGGTACTTAATAGTTCTGTGGCCAAGACTAATTCATGAAACTTTCAGAACCTCAGCTTCCTCATGTGTACATTAGGGCTAATAATAGCCCCTGCCCTGTGGTTTATTGTGCTCAGTACTGTGCATGTCGAATAGGTAGCACTCAATAAATAATAGCTATTGCAAAATCATAGCAGTTTGGAAATTCTATGCTGCAAGAATCAGGAATTTCCTCAAGTGGGCTTTAAAAATACGAAACCACCTTATCTAATGGGACAGGAATCTGGAAGTAAGCCAGGCTCCAGGTTCGGTGTGATCAAGTCTTTGGTTTTGTCTTGGCCATGCTCTTGGTCTTCTTTTTTAGGTTAACTTCATACTCGGGCTGGCTCCCCTCTGGGGCTTCGAGATAGCCCCCAGCAACAAGGAGGATCACTTTCTTTGTTCAGACTCAGCAGCAGAGATAGGAGTTAAAAGTGTTTCCTCAGCCAAGAAATAAAACTCTCTGCCGTGTGACTGGGGACACCTTGGGCTCTATACCTATCCAGTGTGGCATGATGGCCATCACCGGCACCCTGATTATTTTAAGGCTGGTCTTTCAGGCTCATTTCTAGTAAGTGGGAAGAGACTTTCATGATAACCTATACCAAGAGGGATCTCACCCTAGAGCTGAAGATGGAAGTCGTCTTTCCCTGAGTCACATGAGTTAGACGCAGAAAGGTGGATACATAAACCGAGTTGGAGTTCTATTGGGAAAACTGAGAGGAATGAGGGGTTTATCAGTCCACGTTCCAGAAGGACAGAAATCTTACACTATACTGTGTAATGTAATCAAGTTCTAATTATAAAGTGGAGAGCAGGGTGTTTCTTTTAGTTAGCAACAGACAGGAGCTATTCCCATCCCTAAGCCTGAAGGAAGAGAGAGAGAAGTAGTGCTAGAACTACATCATATCTATTTTTTCTACAGTGAATATGTACATTTTTTATAACCAGCGAAGGTGATAACAGTTATTTTGTAAAGGCTATTTTCATTTGTTGAATCATTGTGTTAATTTTCTATGAAATTTATGTGTGTGTGTACATAAACACCAATGTATTCTGTACTGTATTTGACCTTTCTATTTATTTATTTTTAAGATTAATTTATTTATTTGAGAGAGAGAGAGAGTCTGAGCAGGGAGAGGGGAACAGGGAGAGGGCGAGAGAGAGAGAATCCTGAATCAGATTCCCTGCTGAGCACGCAGCCTGACACTGGCCTGATCCCAGGACCCGGAGATAATGACCCGAGCTAAAATCAAGAGTCAGACGCTTAACTGACTGAGCCATCCCGGTGCTTCTATATTTGATCCTTTCAAAGATAGATGGCCCTGAGGTAATTAGGAAAAGCTGTTTTTCTATTTAGTTAATAAGGAATAAAAAGTGCCTAATGTTTTTCTAAGAGATTTTTTTTTTCTGGAAATGGTTAATATTATTTAAAATCACCAGTTGCAACTTGAGCTTCAATTATGTTTAAAGTTCACAGAAGTGCTGGATGATTTTTATGGGCTAGCAATGGGACAGCAAGATGAAAAAGATAATGCAATTATCTTTAAAGGAGTCACACAAATGTAAACAAATGTGAAAGCAGATGTAGATGTGCACATACACATACATGGCTGAATTGGGAATGAGATGAGTGTTCCAGAGTCAGGGAAAAGGTCAGAACACAGAATGGCGTCTGAGTGGAACTTGAAGGCTGAGTCGTAGCTCATGATACTACTGCATAGTCGACATATAAGATGTGTGCAGGAGACGCTGTGAAGCTTGGTGAGGACTGGAGCCCATGAGAAGGTATAGAACGAGATGAGCCTGTATTGTCATGTTACAAAAGCTGGGTTGTAACCTCTGTGCCCAATGAAGAGGCATTACCAGGCTTTACTCAACAAATTCGATGATCACAGATTTTTGTTACAGAAAGAAAATTCTAATGGCACGAAGGGAGGAAACTGGGGACAGATAATATTTTCAGGAGGCTCTCTGAGATGGAGATAGCAAAGGGCTTGCATCAGGATCCTGGGCTGAGGAAACATCATAAAGGAGACCCATTTGAAAGATGTTTCTTGGTGAGCATACTCACTTGATGAATAAGGGTACACAGAAGTTAATTCCCACTCAATCAGTGCTTCCCAGGAGCTGTCCTTCACCTATGGTCAGCTGTCACATATCCATTTATAGCCTCCCGAGTTCTGTCTTCAGGATTGACGCCTGTCATCCCGCATCTACCCGTTATAATCAGCCGGCTGCCCCATAAGCATTTCAAAGTCAACAGATTGGATTAAGGCAGAGATTATAAACTTCCTTTCTAAACACCCTCTGTTGTTCAAAACGATTCTCCAAGAGTCTTTCATTTGCCTCCACCCTTCCACTTAATCACGAGATCTGGCTGACATTTACCCTTGAAACACATTTTTCCAAATCTGCCCTTGCTTTTTTGTCAACACCATTGCTATCTCCGAGTCATCCATTTCCCTAAACATGCTCCTTCCTTTATTCCATCCAATTTGGCCAAACCTCCTTCCACTTTTGCCTCCTAAAATTCATTTTAATTCCACCTTTGTTCAGGCCATCACCATTGCTCACTTTCATTAAAATAATAAAATAATAATTAGAATAATGCCTTGAAATCTCCTCACCAGTTCAGTTCCTCAGCAAATTTCACCCAGCATGCTAGGTCATCTATCACCATCTCCTCTGCTTCTCATTCAGGCCATCTTCCACCACCCTACCTACCCCCAGCCCCTCCCCTGCCTCCAGCAGGCCTTCTCAAACACAATCTGCCCCCACCATACCTCTGCTTACCATCTTTCACTATCTTGTCACCAACACTAGGCCAGGATCTGTGGCAGGCCTGAGAGTGCTCTTGAAGCCTCCGCCTCCTTCTCCCCACCAAGTCCCACTGCTCCTGGTTTCACTAAGTAGTTTCTAATTACATACATTAGCATAACCATAAATACAAGTTTCCAAAATCAAGGCTATTTAGTCATTTCCTGTTCTTTTATGCACAACCTGTGGTTCTTCAATACCTCTAATTATTGAATTAGAATATATTACCACATTCTCTACAGAGCACACAGTAGTCCAGTATTCTGGGATAATGATAATTACAAATGTAGGTCTAGAATTCTGTATTAAGATCCTGAAACTTAAATGGTATTTCCACAGTTGAATTATGGAACAAGTACTATGGATCAAGTTTATCTGGCTTATTTTTCACCCTGGCGTATAATAATAGCAATAATAATGATGATGATGATACCCACCATGTCTTGAGGACCAGCAATGCCCCAGCTCTCAGTAAAAACAGTTGACTCAAACAGCACAGGGGTTCGGGCATCAAGCCCTGTGCAGTTGAAAATCTCTGTTTAACTTTTGACTTCCTAAAAATTCAACTGCTAGTAGCTTATAGTTGACTGGAAGACTTATCAATAACATAACGAGTTGACTGACACATATTTTGTATATTATATGTGTTACATACCTTTTATTAAAGTAAGCTGGAGTGGAAAGGAAATGTTATTAAGAAAATCAGAAACGGTCCACTTGGGTGGCTGAGTCAGTTAAGTGTCTGCGTTTGGTTTGGGTCCTGATCCTAGAATCCCAGGATCCAAACCCACAATGGGCTCTCTGCTCAGCGGGGAGTCTGCTTCTCCGCTGACCCTCCCTCCTCTCATGCTCTCTCTCTCTCTCACACTCTCTCAAATAAATAGATAAAAATCTTTAAAAAAGAAAGAAAGAAATCAGAAAGAAGAAAAAAATGCATTTACAGTGCTCTATTATATTTATCCAAAAAAAATCTACGTGTAAATGGATCCATGCAATTTAACCCATGTTGCCTAAGGACCAACTATACTTTTCCTACATTATCTCAACAGCTCTCAGAGTATGTATCCTTGTCTCCATTTTACAAATGAATAAACTAAGTCTCAAAGAGCCTCAGGTTCTTCCCCCAAACAGTAATGTCAGAGTGAAGATTCAACCCCAGATCTCCGGTTCCAAGATTTATTCTCTTGTTACCTTGAGACAATTTTTTTTTTTAAGATTTTATTTATTTATTTGACAGAGAACACAAGTAGACAGAGAGGCAGGCAGAGAGAGAAGGGGAAGCAGGCTCTCTGCCGAGCAGAGAGCCCGATGTGGGGCTCGATCCCAGGACCCCGGGATCATGACATGAGCTGAAGGCAGAGGCTTAACCCACTGAGCCACCAAGGTGCCCTACCATGAGACAATTTTTAACAAAAGTTATGAAATGTATGAAGAAGTACATTAATTTGAATCACAAAGTATACTAAGTTATTTTTAGGCATTTGTGTGAAACAGTTGGCCAGTGCTTAAACACTGACAGTAACGTTTGAAGGATAGCAACATAGTATCTGTAACTTCGGACTTGGCTATAGAATTCCCACTTAAATTAATTGCATGTCCATAAAACCAACCTTAAACATACCTGAATGTCTACCTTCGTCCATCCTCAAGTAAGCTTCTGGCCATTATATACCTCCTCAGGGAAGACCGGGTCAACTGCTCTCCCCCTACACATTAGGTCAGACCCCCCCCCCTTCCTCGTACAATGTTTCAACCCTTGGTCTTCTTCCAACATACAATTTTTAAAAACTATAATCTAGTAAATTTTCCTACAATTATTTCTTCATGTATATCTCCTGCAGAGAGGAGGGAACTGGTCTGCCTTCTTCTCTTTGTCACCTATCATCTAGCCCTGTGCCTGGCATAGTACATTTGCTTTGCTTCTATCAGATGAGTGAATGTGTGCACAAAAATGGTGAGGAATAGAGATTCAAGAAAATCCTTTCAATGTTAGGAATCATCAAGCATGGATCACAACAACTGAGGAATGGGAACTGTTGAGAAAGGTAAATATTCAATGTCAGAGGACCACGGGTGCCAAGCTAGGTATAATAATTAGCAGGAAGTACCGTGTGTTGCCGATAGCAATCTTACGATGGAAATAGTAAATGAGCAATTTGATTACAATAAGTTCCTAGATATATGAGCTTGTTCTTTAATGGCTTGACGTCACGATTCTGAAAATTCTCCTGATAATTACCACATATTTGTTCACTTACTGCTCTGTGGATACAAACATTAACCATATTTAAGCTTCCTCGAAGACACCATTCGCATTGCTCTCTCGTATAACTTAAATATCTCTGTGCTCGTGACATAAAGGGCCTTTGCAGTCACAACCTTCCATCGTTGCAATTTCTGGTTTGGCTCATGTATAAATTGAAACTAGAGAAGAGACTGTGATCCAAAATTAAACAGGAGGCATTATAGTTTCTGTCTAAACAGTGTCCTAGTTCAATGTCTGGCTGGGAAGAAAGGCCCAAGTACAGCTTGCCTCACTTTGTTTCAAAAACCAGCCAGTCAGAAATTGAAAAACATCTCCTAGAATTGAGTAACTTAATTTTTTAACTGGTACCTTTTTATCATGATATAAAAACCAATGATTATAGAGGGAAAAAAAAATTGTGAAGAACATGAGCTTCTCATGTAGAAAATTTATGGCCACAGTGAAAAGCCACAAAATTAGGTGTATGATCTACAACAAGGCAGTTGGGCCTCACAGGTGGTTTATCTGTATAATGTCTGATAGCCTGTTGTGGTAGCCAGTCTCCCAGATGACCTCCAGTGATCTTCACTTGTTGGAGTTCACACCCATATTGAGCCCCCTAGCACATCATACTAGGGCAGGTCTGTGACCAACAGCATACAATAGAAGTAATGGTATGTTCCCTCTGAGATTAGATTATTGGATGATGATGCCTCTTCTCCTTCTTAGAAAAGCTGCTTCCGGATTCCAGACCCTCAGAAATTGTGAGATAATAAATGGTTTAAGCTGCTAAGGTTAAGCATAATTTCTTACACAGTATCTACATCAAAACCCTTAGGAGGGTAGAGTAAGAGCAAGTGCTTAGAAAAATGATAATAAAAGTGCTATCTGACAGCCAACACATCATCATGGCTAATTCCACCTCCCACTAACTCTAATAGTAGACACAGTGTTGGTATCTGAAGAGAGATTTCAGTGTAACAAATTCAGCTATGAATATGTTCTCCTCAAATCTCCTAAAATAAAAGAAATATCCCAAGCGGTGTTCATTATTATGAACAAACTAAAATTTACTTTGTTCTGCTTTCACAACAAAAATTAAACTGTAGTAACTTGTTTTTATAAGATATTTTTTCTTATGTTTACTCTTTCTCAATAAAGTACTAAATCATACTAAATAGTACTCTTTAGCATAAGAAGAGAATCCTTTTCTTTTTTTTTTAAATTTTACTTATTTATTTATTTGATAGAAAGAGAGAGATCACAAGTAGGCAGAGGCAGGCAGAGAGAGAGGGGGAAGCAGGCTCCCCACTGAGCAGAGAGCCCAATGCGGGGGGGGGGGGGGGGGGGCTCAATCCCAGGACCCTGAGACCATGACCCGAGCTGAAGGCAGAGGCTTTAACCTACTGAGCCGCCCAGGTGTCTCAAGAAGAGAGTCCTGATGGAATAAAAAATATACTAACATTCCATTCATAATTTTAGCTTTCACTGTAAAATCAGTCCAGTGTGTGACCATCACACAGTTACAGCCAGAGATATCACCCAAGAAATGCCTGTCTTTTAAAGAAGCTATCATCTTGGCAGTGTTCTTCCAGACCGAAACTGTTGATACCCCCAAGAGCCTGTAGGAAGAAAAGAAAAGAGAAACAAACATACCATTACCTAAAGTAACTTTAGGGTGAAAAATTATGATAACAGTTAATGCTTTATGGCTTTAAACTCCAGGATTAATGTATTTCAGAAATGACTTTAACTCCAGGATTAATAAAATTCTGAAAGTAGTTTAAAGAAAACTTTCTGGCAATAGATGGTCTCCAACAATATTATGCTTCATTTATGACTCATTTTCTACGTGAAAAAAAGTTTTAACAAATACATTTAGAAGACGCAAATTGTAATAAATAAACCCAAAAAATGAAAGTGCTTTATAAAGCTGTAAAATATCATATAAATAACTGGGATTGTAATATTGGCAAAGTTATTATGAAAGCAAACCGCAAAATGGCATTTAGGGAGAGCAGGAACAGTGAAAAAATTAAAAGCTACATAAAAGAACTAGGGAGGAAATTTAGACTCAGTCGCATCAGGAGCAATGTACTTCTTAACCACTGAAAAAAAGCATTTCCATTAGAAGGACAGATTTAAGTGGTTTAACATTAGAAGACCATAATCTTCTGAAGGACGGAAATCTATGAAAAGATCTGTGAATAATAAAGGAATTGAAAATAGAATAAAGGACAGGAAGAGGACAAGGAGGAGAAAAATGAGTAAAAGGATGCTTCTTAATAATATGATTTGAATTTAAAACTCAGAACATCTGCTTTTATAAAAATCTGAGTGTATTAGTTTATAATAATTAGCATCTTCAATCGCAAGGAAGAAATAAAAGGACTATTGGGGAAAAAAAACCACACCATCTTGAGGACAATAAAGTTTTCTCTGATTCAAAAGGGGAGCTTCTTACAGAACAGTAGCAGCTGTATGTACATTTCTCCAAGGGCATTCTTCTTTAAGAATTTATGTCAGACAATCCATTCATTTTGGTTAATAAAAAATTATATCTGTGAAATGATATTTGTTCTCTATTTGACCTCCTTTTCCAATCTTACCATCATTTAAGAAATTTGCTCAGTAAAAAGAATGAACTCTTCTGTTTAAAAAAGTTAAATTTTTAATTTCATAAGCTCTTCAAGGCTATCAAAGAAATGTTAGAAATACTGCTTATCTAAAAAAGAAAATCAGTTTTTTGACTTTCTAGTTTTATTTTTCACTCAAGGAAATAAGTTCTTCTTTTGGTAATAATTGTTAATTGAGTATTTCCTTTCTATAAAGGCAACTTTTAAACTGAATCTTCTGGACATCATGTGTTTTATTTTTATTAATTTCTGGGAATAAAATACATTACTATAATCTTCTTTAGGTTCTGGGAAAAAAATACCTAATAATAATATTTACTTCCTGAGAATATGGTTTTTCCCCTTTTGATGTAACAAAACTCTATTACCCTCAGACTCTTACTGGTTTTCTACATCTGGTTGTATTCATCCTTGATTTTATATGTATTAAAATTATTATTTTCTAGTTTGTTTTTATAATTCACCATGTTTATAATATTCCTGAATCCCCTTCCATATTCCAGATAGTTTAGAAAAACAACAAGCTTTTCTAGGATTTGAATATTTTGTGATCACATTATTTCTCATGTGCATCAGGTTAGCATAACCTGGAAAAGGGATCTAATTAGAAGGAAATTGCAAGACACGAGAGTCCAGACAGAACAATCTAACCCATCAAGTGCAGATGCATAAAGGTTTTGTAGTTTCTTCACTCCCATCATTCCAGCCAGGCCTACAGATTTCCAGCCAGCCTACTTAATGCAATGGCTTGAATTGTCTATTTCACTATCCAAACGATTGGCTACTTGCCAAACCACAACCTTGCTTTAGAAAGAACTCCTTAAGTAAAGTGGAGAGTTAAGACAATTATTGAGATAATTTAGTGCAAAAGAAATGCCCTGAGAAAAACCTACCCCCACCCCGTTTTGTTTTTTTTTTACAATAAGTCTCCCAGAGAATATATTAGCCAATCATAGTCTTCATGTAAATTGTTAGTTTTGTAAAAAAAAAAAAAAAAAAATTGTATGAATCATTTTTTTAATTTTAATTCATGTAATAGAGCTTACTGTTTGCTTACATGTTAATATAAATCCTCACAATTACCTATGAGTAAGAACTATTATTATCACCCCACTCCTTCAGCAAATAGTAGTGGTGGCCACAATTGGGCCATCTAATGCTCATCCTTCTTGGCACAAAGTAAGTTAGGAACAAATGAATCACTTCTTTAGTCAAAGAAATGTGTGCACAAGTAGTCTCTATATTTCCATGAAAAAAATTGAAGTGTTCATGTATGTTTCTCAGTGTCCCTTTCACTGCCTTAATAATCATGGAAGCTCTTATCAGGATGGTATTTTCACTCACCTGAATTCCAGAGTGATGACCATGAGTAAAGGCCCCCTGAAGAACAGCTTAAACATGTAGAATAATTATGGGGGGGGATGTTTTTTCTGGAGTTACAGGGATTTGGAGGCTTGTTTGTTGTTGTACATAACCTAGCTCTTCCTGACTGATACAGTTATTTCTTGTAACTTCCCACTGTTAGTCTGAAGCACATAAAGCTAATTTTGTTTGTTTTAAAAAAAGGTTGGAAGAGAGGTGATGAAGAAGGAAGGAAGAAAAAGAGAGGGAGAAATGCCTTTATGCTGCTACTGCTTTTAACCTTTGCTTCTTTCATTTTCCATCTTCCTATGATAAATCTTGAGCCCTAAAATGGCATTTTATTGACTCAGGGGCAGGAGCGAAGAGAGTTTATTTCCAGATATGGAAAAGAAACATGGAGGCTTCCCATTTAGGACTCAATATAAATATTCTTATTTGCTATGTTAGAAATATGATGGGAAAAAACAGCTGACTCTAGAATACAAAATATCTTCTCCTTCCTGCTATCAAAAACTCTGAAAAATTTGCTCACACCATGTGCAATTGCATTCGTATGGGTCAAGATGATTAAGTAATGATGAAATAACTTTAGTGACCTGTGAGTCCTTCATATAACATTGAAAAAAGTACTAAACTCACAAGATATACTTACAAATCACCTCAACTGAGAAGCTGAGTAAAGGAGATTCTTTTATTACTATTATTTCCATAAACATGTATTTTTTTTTCAATTTATTTATTTTCAGAAAAACTATTCATTATTTTTTCACCACACCCAGTGCTCCATGCATTCCATGCCCTCTATAATTCCCACCACCTGGTACGCCAACCTCCCACCCCCTGCCACTTCAAACTCCTCAGATTGTTTTTCAGAGTCCATAGTCTCTCGTGATTCACCTCCCCTTCCAATTTACCCCAACTATTATTCCTATAATATTGATATCTTCATAGAAGCCTTTTACCTTATGTCACTGTTATAAAAACTCTGTGACTTAGGTAAGACAGGGATTAATTTCTCCTATTTATGAGGAAACCGAGGCAGATGATGAGACAAAGATCACACAGTAGAATTCAAGAGAGGTCTCAGGTGATTTGTACTAACACATCATGTAATATCCAAAAATAAAAGTTTACCATGTTTCCTGATGGGACAAATATATTTTAAGTTATGCATAATGTCAAAATAACTATTTAATGTAAACAGTCTATTTAAGATAAGAAGAAAATGTAAGCCAATTATTTACTGAAGTCTAGTTGTTTCAGTGAATTGACTAATTCAGAACAAATGATATGTTATATAGAAACTATGTCAGCTTTATAAAGTACATAGTCCCTCCTTCCTAAACTGTTCCTGAGACAGCTTCATGACGTGAAATTTCAATTTCAATTTAAAACGCTCAAAATTAAATGTAAATTTATGGGGCATCCTTTATCTATACCTAATGATTTTATATTTGTTAGTCTCACTGTAGTCTTGCTGATTTCACTTTCATCGCTATTTTCAAGGACACACACTATCTTCATTCTCCTGAATTGGGGCTGCATTTTCTTAGTTTCTTTTGCTAGTTTACCTTCATCTTTCTAACCCCTAAATGTCAGATGGTCTCGAGGCTCATTCCTAGAATCTCTTTTTATTTCTATCTGCACTCATTCTCTAACTGGTGTGCATTCTCATGATATTAAATAATATGCATAAACCCATAAATGTCAGCTGCAATCTTAACCACTTCAAGGAACCTTAGACTCATGTATTCAATTACCTATTCATCTTCATCATTTATAGGTTTAACACGTATCTCAAAATTAAAATGTCAAAAATCTTATTTCTGATTTCCTGCCAAAATGCTCCTCCTCCATGTTTCCCTACCCCTCCCGTTGTTTCAAGCTAAAAACTTTGGAATGAGCTCTGACTTGTCTTTTCTCATCCCTCATACCCAAACACCAGGGAATCCTCTTAGTTACATTTTAAAAATAAGCCAACCAGCCCATCATTTCTTACAACCCTACTACTTTCCACCTTGACCACTTTAAGCCATATTATCTAACACTTAGATGTCTGTAATGATCTCTTAACTTCCTGCTAAACAACGTTTGGTGTATATATCACAGGGATGGGCATCACTGGGAAGATTGTTAGAAATGCAGAATCTCAGTCCTCGTCCTCGATCTGGTAAAACATAATCTGCATATTAACAAGATTCCCTGAGATTTATATGCATAATAAATTGTGAGAAACATTATCCTAACTGGTCTCTCTGTTCCTCCTCCAGAACCTCTACAGTCCATTTTCTCTACAGCAGCAACCAGAGTAATCCTTTTAAAATTATGAGAGTGATGTTCTATCCCTGCTTTGCTTAAAACCCTTCATATCTTCCTTTCTCACTGCAAGTAGTAGCCAAAGTTCTCATAGGGGCTGACATAAGCCCCAGCATTCCTGGAACCTGCTACCTCTTGGTTCTCAGTGCCTCCAACTCTCATTCATTAAGAATGTGTTGACTGGATGTGGAAAACTTCTAACTCTTCTGGGCAATTCCTTAGCAATCCTCTTACTATATCTTACTTCTACAGACAGGTAACTTTATTCTGAATGTGAGGTTTAAGAGTCCTTAGCTTTTACAGAGATATACTGAAACACAGATGTAAATATACAATGGCTGAGATTTGCATCAACATAATATGAGAGCAGAAGAAGCAGATATGGGTATAGATGAAACAAGACTGACCACAAAGGAAGATGGTTGAAGGCTATAGAAAGATTTCTTATGTCTCCCTATCAATTTTTGTGTATGTTTGAAATTTGTCATAACCAAATACATTATACAAAAATTATACATTATATACATTAGACATTAGACAAAAATACAAAATCATTTGTTAAAATTATTTTCTTCTTTTTCCTGATACCAGAATAAAATTATATGATTTCCAAGTTTAGCTCTGGTAATAGCAATGAAAAAATATACTAAAGCAATACCCTAATAATTATTGGCCTTTGTTATTTTGATTTTGTCTCTCCCTAGGCTTGTCTAGATTATATATCCTTGATAACATTTTCTAACAGCAGATCATTTTAATGGAAAATTCTATCCCCTGTGGAATTAGGAGAAACAAATAACTAT
Source organism: Mustela nigripes (assembly GCF_022355385.1). Classification (NCBI taxonomy): domain Eukaryota; kingdom Metazoa; phylum Chordata; class Mammalia; order Carnivora; family Mustelidae; genus Mustela; species Mustela nigripes. The sequence continues at coordinate 57,306,019 of NC_081571.1, forward strand.
AACTACTTTGGCAGCATTAAACTTGGAGGAAACTACTATATATAGTTTCTTCTGGAAGAGTACTGATACCCTATTATTTAATAAGCAGCATTAGACTTTCTTATTTGGGTATTTTCCTGGCACAGAATTTGACACATAGTAGACAGTCAAGTATTAGAGGAGCAAATGGGTAAGACAATAAATGAATAAGTGAGTAAATTAACAGTGGTGATTCTTAAAAATAAAATCTAATCTAGTTTTTCCAGCTGTCAAAATTGAATTATGGCAAAATTGTCCTTTCTCAAATGATTATATCAGCAAAGGAATGTGTATTTCTCACCTGGTTAGGATTGTAACTCAATATTTGTTTTAGGCTACATTCTCAAGATAACAGATTTTAAGGTATATATTTACATGTAGGAGGTTTGTTGGAAAGTACATGAGAGAAAAACACTTGTGAGAGTGAAGAAATCAGGACCCAGCAAAAGGAGAAATGCAACTAGGAGAGAATTGTGACAGAGGCCTCAGCCAATCATACCTGGAGTTTTGGAGTTGGGCAGCCCTTCAGTGTCCCAAAACAAGGCAAGGGAGTCAGGGGTTTAAATCTAGGGGTTCTTATGAGATTGTTTGTGGTCTGTTTTAATCTAATTAACCCTCCATATACTTGTCACCCAATCAGGTTTCGTTGACACGCACATCTATCAGGTAGTTGTTTACATGGGAAAGGACAGAGGGCTTCTTCCAGGGCAGGATAGAATAACAGGTTGGAGTCTTCTTCCTTTTAAAAGTATTTTCCTCTTAGGATGGGGGCCCCTTGCCCATGCCTGCCTTTTTTCCAACCATCCTCCATTAGTGGGAAAGCCTGTTGAGTGTTGTCATTTCTGTATGTATGTGCAAGTGTGGGGGAGGAAAAGTAGAAAAATTATGCTATCTCCTTAATTAGTAACAACATTCAGTGGATTGGCAGATTGGAAGTCGGAAAGGGAAAACCTAAGGAGGAACAATACTTGAAAATCATTGGAATTTCAGAAATAGGTACAAATTATACATGCTCAGTGACAGCCAACAGGGTAGAGAACAGGATCGTAGACTAAAAGATTTTAGGACAGATATGTGGAACTTAAGAAACAAAACATAGGATCATAGAAGGAGAGGAAAGAGAGGAAAAAACAAAAGAAGAGGAAATCAGAGAAGACAACCCATAAGAGACTCTTAATCATAGGAAACAAAATAAGGATTGCTAGAGGAGAGGGTGCAGGTAATGGGGTAACTGGGTGATGAATATTAAGGAAGGCATGTGATGGAAGGAACACTGGGTATTATATAAGACTGATGAATCACTGACTTTTACCTCTGAAACTAATAATACATTATATGTTAATTAATTGAATGTAAATTAAAAAATAAACAAATGTATAAATTAAAAAGGTTATAGGAGAGGTATAAAACAGGAACATTACAGTCATAGAAGTAAAACTATTAACAAAACATTTTTAGGAGGGGAAAGGAATTTTGACAGATCAGCCAACACTTTCTCATAACCTTCCAGCATTGATCTATAACATGGGGGCCAGAACATAGAAATTGGTTGTAGAAAGTCGTTAATAATGTGGATAGAGGAAGGGAGCATAACAAAAAGTCAAGTAGATGAGAGATGTTAGAGTGCCAGGGAAGACATTATTGAAGTTACTAGTGGAGGTAAGAGGATGTTTATATGACTTTCATGGATCAGAACACTCTATTCCCCCAAACGACCTGCCATCTTGGGGTTTTACATGAGGAGGGCAACTGGATATTGGGGGCAGATGGGCCCTTTCTCTTTTAACTCTGTTAAAGCAGCCATTCCAAAGTTTTAATCTAATTCATTTTATTTTAATTTATTTCTGCCCCCAGGCATGAATTTTGCTTAGGGGAGATGGCGTGAAGCTAACTAACAAGGAGAAATAGATAAAAGTATTTCATTTTTTTCTATTTTTAAAAGTTTTTCTATTTTGAAACAGAAATGGAAGATGAACGCATTCATATTAAGAGTTTTATAAGTTGAAAACAGGCTTCCTGTGAATCATGTGCAAAGTGACTGTAAAGAACAATTCAATAGAAATGGAATTGCCAAGTCATAAGAGATTCACAAATTGCTCTCAGTTGGGCTGCTGAATTGATCTGTAGTCTCCACATCCACAGAGAAGGATGTTTCCTGCCCTTGGCACAACAGGACAATCCTATCTAAATCACTATATCAAATTCTCAATGCATTCTTTTAAGGAACATTGACAGTCTGTGCATGTGGAGGGCAATAATGGGAGGGTACAGATGAGAAAACTAGAGTCTTGCAGCTTCAACAAAACAACTCCTGAAATATTTCAACTGTCCTTAGAGAGAAAGAGATTTGACTCAGTGCTGTAGCTGAGGGGTCTACATATTTCATTTAACTTTAAAAATCATGTTAGGGCTCTTCATTCCTCCCCATTTGACAGACAGCTGCATCTTTTAGTGCAGTGCCAGCTACATCCCTGAGACAGGATGGTGAAGGCTGGAATAAATGGATTTGACCGTATCAGGCGCTTAGTTACCAGGGCTGTCTTATCTGGCAAAGTTGATATTGTTGCCATCAATGACCCTTTCATTTACCTCAACTACATGGTCTACATGTTCCAGTATGATTCTACCCATGGCAAATTCCATGGCACAGTCAAGGCTGAGGACAGGAAACTTGTCATCAATGGAAAGCCCAACTCCATCTTCCAGAAGTGAGATCCCACCAACATCAAATGGGGTGATGCTGGTGCTGAGTATGTTGTGGAGTCCACTGGGGTCTTCACTACTGTGGAGAAGGCTGGGGCTCACTTGAAGTATGGGATCAAGAGGATCATCATTTCTGCTCCTTCTGCTGATGCCCCTATGTTTGTAATGGGCATGAAGCATGAGAAATATGACAACTCCCTCAAAATTGTCTGCAATGCATCCTGCACCATGAACTGATTGGCACCTCTGACTAAGGCATCCATGACAACTTCAGCATTGTGGAGGGACTCATGACCACAGTCCATGCCATCACTGCTACCCAAGAGACCATGGCTGGCCCCTCTGTGAGGCTGTGGCATGATGGTTGAGGGGATGTCCAGAGCATCATCCTTGTTTCTATACTGGCACTGCCAAGGCTGTAGGCGAGGTCATCCTGAGCTGAATGGGAGGTTCACTGGCATGGCCTTCCATGTCCCTACCCCCAATGTGTCAGCTGTAGATCTGACCTGCTGCCTGGAGAAAGCCATCAAATATGATGATATCAAGAAAGTGGTGAAGCAGGCATTAGAGGGCCCCCTCAAGGGCATCTTGGGCTACACTGAGGACCAGGTTGTCTCCCATGACTTTAACAGTGACACCCACTCTTCTACCTTCGATGCTATGTCTGGCATTGCTCTCAATGAGCATTGTCAGATGTATTTCCTGGTAGCATGATAAATTTGGCTATAGCAACCAGGTGGTGGACATTATGATCCACATGGCCTCCAAGGAGTAAGAGCAAGAGTAAGAGAGAGGCCTCAGTTGCTGGACTGTCCTTCCCCCAACTCATCTGCCAACACATTGAGAATCTCCTGACCTCCACAGTTTCCATCTCAGTTCCCCTAAAGAAAGGGAGGAGCTTGAGAAGCCCCACCTTGTCATGTACCATCAATAAAGTACACTGTACTCAGCAACCCCCCCAAATCATATTAGGTAGCTATGAAAAAAAATACACACACACACACACACACACACACACACACTAAAAGACCATTCCGAACTTCAGGGGAAGTTGGTGGAGTAGGAGGACCCTAAACTCAACTTGACCCAGGGATGCAACTAGGGATGTGTAAATAATCCAGATAATGAAAAGAAGACTGGCAGAATAGACTCTCTACAGCTAAATGTAAAGAAGAGCACAGGAAAGGCAGAGACAGCTGGGAACTAAAAAAAAGACTAGCATTACTATCTGTGGAAGAGAGGGACACTGGGGGCACAGAATGGGGAGAGAAAAAGACCCTTGCATCAAGAACCCGGGCACAAGGAACCTCCACAGGAGGAAAAATCACCATAACATTTGGCTTTAAAAAGAAGAGGGTCCTAATTTCTTGAATTCTTTTTTTTTTTTTTTAGATTTATTTATTTTAGAAAGAGTGAGCAAGTACAAGCAGGCACAGAGGGACAAAGACAGAGAGAATCCTCAAACTCAGACTCCCTGCTGAGTGTGGAGCCCAATGCAGTGCTTGATCCCAGGACTCTGAGATCATGACCTGAGCTGAAATCAAGAGTCAGTTGCTTAACTGACTGAGCCTCCCAGGGACCCCTCACTTCTGGAATTATTATGATTAGCTGGGCTTAACACCTGGAACTTTAAAAATCAGTGAGATTGGCTCCGGGACAGCCAAGAGAGTGAAGTCCCCATGTTTAAAGAGACAGTAAAACAAACGGCCCCACAGAGATACAGCACAGAAGCAGCAGTTTGATTTGTAACAGGATGTTTTTTTATATACAGGATGATTTAACTAATCTCAGAGCCAGTGGCAGGTGACCAGGGATCATTGGGAGACTTCTCCAAGTACAAAGGAGTTGACAGGGACCATTTCTCTCCCTCTTTCCCAGCCTAGGCACAAGGACACCTGCCGGAACTAGTGCTATGCCTAATTTGCTAACTGTGTACTCCACCCACACATTCTTCTATGGTACAACCCCTTCCAATATGTTCAGAGCCCACCCAAAGTGATGTCACAAGCCTGGCAGTGTGTAAGCGGCCCTGACAGAGAACAACACCACTCTAAAGTGACTCCTGCCCCCGGGAGAGGAGAAGATACTACACTACACATACTACTTTGATTGTAGTCCCAGTAGTGGGTGCAGAGCAGACAGCTGGTCTCACTGCAGGTCACACTAACCAATGAAACCTTCTCAGAGCACAACACAGGAAATGCACCTGCAGTTTGGTGTTATGCATCTCTGGCCAATACCTGATCTGACTCAACTGAAGCCCAGCTTAGCCCATTAACAACACAGAGACATAACTGTGCCCACAACAGGCAAAGAAAGACCGTTGCAGACAACTGGAGTGAAGGTAAAAGCAGCTCAGTCACAACAGAAGGGTGCACAAAACACACATTGGAGATACACCTGAAGCACCAGGTTATGAAGAACATGGAACAATTCACTGCAGGGCACTACCTTCAAAAACAGGAGACAAAGGTGACTTTCTAAACACATAGGAACAGAACACAGAAAGTTAGACAAAACAAAGAGACAGAAGACTATGCTCCAAATGAAAGAACAGGACAAAATCATGGCAAGAGACCTTAACGAAATGGAGATAAATATGTCTAATAGGGAAGTTAAAGTAATGATCATAAACACACTGACCAAACTTGAGAAAAGAGTGGAAAACATTAGTGAGTCCCTTAACAATTAGATAGAAAACATTAAAAAGGAACCAACCAGACATGAAGACCAAAATAACTGAAATTAAAAACACACTAGATAGAATAAATAGTAGACTAGAGAAAGCAGAAGAATGAATCAGTGACCTGGAAGACAGAGTAATAGAAAGCAACCAACTTGAACATAAAAGAGAAAAAATAATAATAATAAATGAAAATAGATTTAGGGAACACAGTAACACCATCAAGTATAATAACATTCACATTACAGGGATCCTAGAAGGAGAAGGGGGGGGGGGAGCAGAAAATTTCTTTGAAGAAATACTGCATGAAAACTTCCCGAATCTGGGGAAGGAGACAGAAATCCAGATCCAGGAGGTATAGACAACCGCCAACAAAATCAACCCAAGTCAGTTCCCACCAAGACACACAGTAACTAAAATGGAAAAAGTAGTGATAAAGAGAGAATTTTAAAAGCAGCAAGAGAAAAGAAAACAGTTACATACAAAGGAAACATTATAAGACCATAAGCTGACTTTTCAGCAGGAACTTTGAAGACCAGAAGGGAGTGGCATCATATATTTAAAATGCTGAAAGAAAAACCATACAGCCAAGACTGCTCTATCCAGCAAGACTATCAATTAGAATAGAAGGAAGGATGAGTTTTCCAGACAAACCAAAGTTAAAAGAATTCATCATCACTAAACCAGTCCTAAAAGAAATGTTAAAGGGGAGGTCTTTTAGTGGAAAGGAAAGACCATATAGTAGGAGTAAGAAAAGTAGGAAGCACAAAAGTAGTAAAAATAGATATATCTATAAAAATCAGTGAATCAGGATTCACAATAAATGGGTGTATAGTAGAACACCATACACCTAAAACATGGTGAGGCAGGGGGTAGGGGGAGAAGAGTAAAGTATGGGTTCAAACTTCAGCAACCATTAACCTAATATAAACTATTATACACAAAACATGTTGTATAAAAACGTAATGGTAACCACAAATCAAAGAGTAATAAGAAGAAATAAAGAGAAAGGAATCCAAATATTTCACTAAAGAAAACTAGCAAACCATGACAGAAGAGAGCAAGAGAAGAAAGGAACAAAAAAGAAATGCAGAACAACCATAAAACAAGTAACATATCTATCAATAACTACTTTGAATTAAAATGCTCCAATCAAAAGACATAAGGTGACAAGATAGATAAAAAAAGCAACACCTATCTATATGCTGCTTACAAGAAACTCATTTCAGATCTAAAGACACATGCAGACTGAAACTGAAAGGATGGCAAAACATTTATCATGCGAATGGAAGTGAAGAGAAAGCCAGGTAACAATATTTATAAAGGGAAAAATAGACTTTAAAACAAAAATTATAACAAGAGACAAAGAAGGACTTTATATAATCCTAAAGGGAACAATTCAATAAGAAGATATAACAATTGTAAATATTTATGGGCCCAACATGGGAGCACCCAAATACATCAAGCAGCTAATAATAAACATAAAGGAAGTAATCAAGGGGTGCCTGGGTGGCTCAGTCAGTTAGGCATCATACTCTTGATTTCAGCTCAGATCATGTTCTCAGGGTTGTGAGATTGAGCCCTACATCAGGCTCCATGCTCATTGCAGAATCTGTCTGAGATGCTCTCTCTCCCTCTCCCTCTGCCCCTCCCCCGCTGGTGCACATTCTAAATAAATAAAATCTTTAAAAAAAAAATAATTGAGAGTCAAACAATATGGTAGGGAACTTTAACACCTCACTTACATCAATGGATACATCATGCAAACAGAAAATCAACAAGGAAACAGTGGATTTGAATAACATATTGGACCAGATGGATCTAACAGATATATTCAGAACATTCTATTCTAAAACAGCAAAATAAACATTCTTTTTGAGTGCACATGGAACATTTTCCAGAACAGATCACATATTAGGCCACAAAACAAGTCTCAACAAATTCATAACATACACCTTTTCTGACCACAATGCTATAAAACTAGAAATCAACTGCAAGAAAAAATCTGGAAAGGACACAAATACATAGATATTAATTAATGTGCTACTAAACAATGAATGGATCAACAAAGAAATCAAAAAGGAAATTTAAAAAAAAAACATGGAAAGAAATGAAAATGAAACAACAGTGGTCCAAAATTTTGGGGATGCAGCAAAAGCAGTTCTAAGAGGGAAGGTTATAGCAATAGAGGCCTATCTCAAGAAGCAAGAAAAATCTCAAATAATCAACATAATCTTAAACCAGAAGGAGCTAGAAAAAGAACAACAAACAAATCCGAAAACTAGAAAGAAGAATGTAATAAAGATAAGAGCATAAATATGCAATAGAACTAAAAAGCAAGAGAACAGATTGATGAATCCAGGAGTAGGTTCTTTGAAAAAATGAACAAAATTGATAACCTTCAGCCAGACTTACCCAAAGAGAGAGAGAGAGAGGACTCAAACAAAATCAGAAATGAAAGCAGAGAAATAACAACTGACATCACAGTAATACAAAGGATTATGAGATTATTATGAAAAATTATATGCTAACAAATTGGACAACCTAGAAGAGATGGATAAATTCCTAGAAATATGTAAACTCCCAAAATCGAGTCAAGAAGAAACAGAAAATTGGAACAGACTGATTACCAGCAATAAAATTGAATCAGTAATCAAAAACTTCCAACAATCAAAAGTCCGGAAGATGGCTTCACAGATGAATTCTATAAAACATTTAAAAAGGAGCTAATACCTATTATTCTCAAACTATTAAGAAAAAATAGAAGAAGGAAAGCTTCCAAATTCATTCTTTGAGGCCATTATGACTCTATATCAAAACAAGATAAAGACATTCCAGAATAAGAGAACTACAGGCCAATATCTCCGACGAACATAGATGCAAATTCCTCAGCAAAATATTAGCAAACTGAATCCAATAATACATTAAAGAGATCATTCACCATGATCAAGTGGGATTTTTCCTCAGATGCAAGTGTGGCTCAATATTCACAAATCAACAATATATATCACATCAAGAGAAAAGATAAAAAACACATGATCATTTCAATGGATACAGAGAAATCATCTGACAAAGTATAATGTCTATTCATGATAAAAAAAAAAAAACCCTCAACAAAGTAGGTTTAGAGGGAACATACTTTAGCATAATCAAGACCATATATGAAAAACCCACAGCTAACATCATACTCATTGGTGAAAAACTGAGACACTTTCCCCTAAGATCAGGAACAAGACAAGGATGTCCACTTTCACCACTTTTATTCAACATAATACTGGAAGTCCTAGCCACAGCATTCAGACAAAAGAAAGAAAGAAAAGGCATCCAGACATCTAAAGAAGAAGTAAAGCTTTTACTATTTACAGAAGACATAATACTGTATATAGAAAACTCTAAAGACCCCACCAAAAAATTACAAAACCTGATAAGTGAATTCAGTAAGGTTGCAGGATACAAAATCAATATACATAAATCTGTTGCTTTTCTATACATTAATAATGAAGTAGCAGAAGAAAAAATGAAGAAAACAATCCCATTTACAATTGCATCAAAAATAATAAAATACCTAGGAATAAAGCAAAAAAAACCCTTGGAATAGACTTAACCAAAGAGGTGAAAGACCCATACTCTGAAAACTATAAAACACTGATAAAAGGAATCGAAAATGACAGAAACGGAAAGATATTTCATTCTCATGGATTGGAAAAACAAATATTGTTAAAATGTCCATTGTACCCAAAGCAATCTACAAATGTAAATAGCATCTTTGACAGAAGTAGAAAAAGCATCCTAAAATTTATATGGAAACACAAAAGACCCTAAATAGCCAAAGCAATCTTGAAAAAGAAGAATGAAACTGGAGGTACCCCAATCCCAAATTTTAAGTTATACTACAAAACTGTAGTAATGAAAACAGTATGGTACTGGCACACAAATAAACACATAGATCAATAGAACAGAATAGAAAGCCCGGAATAAACAATTATATGGTGAATTAATTTTCAACAAAGAAGGCAAGAATATGCAATGGGAAAAAAGTTTCGTTAGCAAATGGTGTTGGGGCAACTGGACAGCTGCATGCCAAAGAATGAAATTGGACCACCTTCTTCACCATACACAAAAATGAACTGAAAATGGATGAAGGACTTCGATATGAGACCTGGAACTATAAAAATCCTCGAAGAGAGCACAGACATTGCCCATAGTAACATTTTTCTAATTATGCTAGATTCCTGATGCAAGGGAAACAAGAGCAAAAATAAACTATTGAGATTACATTAAAAAAAAAATAAAAGTTCCTACATAGCAAAGGAAAACAGTCAACAAAACTAAAATACAGCCTATTGAATGGGAGAATATATTTGCAAATGACCTATTCAATAAAGGGTTAGTATCCAAAATATATAAAGAACTTATACAAGTCAATACTGGAAAATAAACAAACAGATAATCTAATTAAAAATGGGCAGAAGACATGAGTAGATATTTCTCTAAAGAAGACATACAGATGGCTAACAGACACATGAAAAGATGCTCAAATCACAACTGTCAGGGAAATGCAAGTCAAAACCACAATGAGATATCACCTCACATCTCTCAGAATGGCTAAAATTAAAAACACAAGAAACAACAAGTGTTGATAAGGATATGGAGAAGAAGGAATGCTTATGTACTATTGGTAGGAATGCAAACTGGTGCACCTGCTGTGGAAAACAGTATAGAGGATCCTCAAACACTAAAAATAGGACTATGCTACTATCAGTGATCACACTACTGTGTATTTACCCCCAAAATACAAAAACACTAACTTAAAGGGATACATGCACAACTATGTTTTTTGCAACATTATTTACAATAGCCAAACTGTGGAAGCGCCCAAGAGTCTATGGATAGATGAATGGATAAAGATAGAGGGATGGATAGATAGATAGATAGATAGAATGCAATATTACTTAGCCATAATAATGAAATATTGCCATTTGCAACAACATGGATGAATCTAGAAGGTATAATGGTAAGTGAAGTAAGAGAAAGACAAATGCCTTTATATATAATTTCATTTATAAGTGAAGTTTAAGAAACAGATGAACAAAGAAAAAAATGAGGCAAACCAGAAAACAAAAACAAAATAAAAGCAAACCAAATACAGCTTCTTAACTATAGAGAGCAAACTGATGGTTACCAGAAGGGAGGTGGGTGGAGAAATGGGTGAAACAAGTGAAGGCGCTTAAGAGTAAACTTATCATGATGAGCACTAAGTAATAAATAGAATTGTTCAATCAGTATATTTTACGCCTGAAACTAGTATCACTATATGTTAACTATACTGGAATTAAAATACTGATTCATTCATTCATTCATTCATTCATTAAAATAATATGTGCTAAAAATGCAAACAGTGTAAAGTAGTATCTAATAAAATCAATCTCCCCCCTTTATCTGAGCCTGATTAGATTTCTGCTTGTGCATTTCTGCTCTGATTATTTGTAATTCTCTGAAAATGCCTGTGCCTCCAGTTTTGGGGTGGTAGCCTATCCTGGAAAATCACTTCTCTGAAAGATTTAAGAAGAGCTGCTGATTTTTCAGTTTGTCCAGGTTTTTTCACTTGTTAAGATGGAGTGATGATTATCTAAGCTTCTTACATGAGAAACTGGAAATCAGGAGCCCTGTTTTATTTTCTGTAGTTCTAATAGTATGTTTCAAGTTTAATGATAATTTTTTTTATCATATAATGTGCATATAATGTGAATTTTTGTGTAAGATAGTACATTTTAAGCTAAATTTCCATTTGCTTCTCATTATATCTTTCATTGTTGTCTTCATGATTCTTGTGCTTTCCTTTCTAATCCTTGAGCCACTTTAGTATTATTTGTTAATTCTACTATGTCTGCCATTTGGGGTCTCTTTCTCTTGCCCATTTTTTTTTTCCTGGCTGTAGATCATAGTAGTGTACTTCTTTGTATGCATAGTAATTTTTGTTGTTGATATTGAATTCTGGACATTGTGAATTTTACATGGTAGCTTTTTTATTTCCTTTAAAAAATATTATACTTTGTTCTGATGGGCAAGTTACATAAAATCAGTTTGCTCCTCTCCAAGTACATTATAATGCATCATTTTTTGTTTGTTTTTTTGTTTGTGTGTGTGTGTGTGTGTGTTTTCTCATGTGCCCTCCTTTATTAACATATATTATTTGTTTGAGGGGTACAGTTCCGTGATTCATTAGCCTTACACAATACACAGTGCTCACCACAATGCATACCCTCCCCAATGTCCATCCCCATCCCTCCCATCACTCTCCCCTCCAGCAACTCTCAGTTTGTTTCCTGAGATTTAGAGTCTCTTATGGTTTGTCTCCCTCTTTGGTTTTGTCTTATTTAATTTTTTCCCCTCTTCTTCTATAATCCTCTGCCTTGTTTCTCAAATTCCACATAGCAGTGAGATCATATGATAATTGTCTTTCTCTGATTGACTTATTTCACTTAGCATAATACCCTCTAGTTCCATCCATGTTGTTACAAATGGCAATATTTCATTTTTGATGGCTGCATAATATTCGTGTGTGTGTGTGTGTGTGTGTGTGTGTGTGTGTGTGTAGTAACACGTCTTCTTTATCCATCTGTCAATGGACATCTGGGCTCTTATCATAGTCTGGCTATTGCGGACATTGCTGCTATAAACATTTGGATGCACGTGTCCCTTCAGATCCCTATAAGAGTATCTTTAGGGTAAATACCCAGTAGTGCAATTGCTGGGTCATGGGACAGTTCTATTTTCAACTTTTTGAGGAACCTCCATGCTGTTTTCCAGAGTGTCTGCACCAGCTTGCATTCCCACCAACAGTGTAGGAGGTTCCCCTTTCTCTGCACCCTTGCCAACATCTGTTGTTTCCTGACTTGTTAATTTTAGTCATTCTGACTGTTGTGAGGTGGTATCTCATGGTGGTTTTCATTGTAATGCTTCTTAAAGAAACTTCTTGCAGTGCATGGTGGCTTTAGTCAGTAGAGCATGTGACTCTTGATTTCGGGGTGGTGAGTTTGAGCCCATTGGGCATGGAACCTAGTTTTAATAAAAAATCTCTTTTTCAGTGTTTCTCCATTCTCTCTGGTAAACTTTCTCCTTTTTTAGTGCAACTTTCTTCCATTACCCTGCAGGCTCTGGTGTTTTAGTATCAACTCACCCCTAAGAAAGAGAACCTGGAAAACAAATTCATTCTAAAAAAGAAGTGACCCTAACCCAGAAGAATGATAACCCAAGGTAAAAACATCAAAATGATCAAGTTTTGATAATGGGTTAACTTGCTAAATAGGTTTTCAGAGTTGGATGCTCTCCAAACCGCCTTATAGCACAAGGGAATATCTACACTTAACCTACATTTAAAGAATTACTAGTTTCTTTTAATCTCTATAAGACCGTCAGTTTCTTTTTTTCCACCCTTTTATTTATTTGATTTTTTAACTTTTAAATTCCATTACTATTATTAACATAAAATGTATTACTTGTTTCAGGGATACAGGTCTGTGATTCATCAGTCTTACACAATACACAGTGCTCAGCATAGAACATACCTTCCCCAATGTCCATACCTTCCCCATCACCCAGCACACCATCCTTCCCACTCCCCCTCCATTCCAGGAACCTTCAGTTTGTTTCCTGAGGTTGAGTCTCTTACGGTTCGTCTCCCTCTCTGGTTTTGTCTTGTTTCATTTTTCCCTCCCTTCTCCTATGATCCTCTGCCTTATTTCTCAAATTCCTCATATCAGTGAGATCATATGATAATTGTCTTTCTCTGATTGACTTATTTCACTTAGCATAATACCCTCCAGTTTCTTCCACGTCATTGCAAATGGCAAGATTTCAGGGTTTTTTGAAGACTCTCAGTTTCAATGAGCTCCCTTTACTGTTCTGATAGTCCAGATAGCCTTAAGGAGCAGGTAAAACAGGTTTTCTACTCAAGGGTCCTCCATTTTTTCCTAAACACCTTCCTTTGACTTCTACTTGGGAAAATTACACGGATAGTGCCAAATACTGAATTGATAATGTGAAGAATAGTGGGCACAGCCAAGAGAGCCAGCAATCCTTGCCCATCTTATAAAAGTGGCAAATCAAAGAGAGGAGGTGCCAAAATCAGCAGGTGCTATCTCACTGTGCCCTTCTGAACTCCGCTCTAGACGCTCCAATTCTAGACTAACAAGGTAGCCATAGATTTCCCCTGACATTTGGCCCCTAAAAGGGAAAAATCCATGCAAATCAAATGAGTGTATTTCTTCAGCTGTGTTCCTTAGAGGATATCATCCAGTCTTGATGACGACCTCACTGCTCAAAAGCCACTGCCATTCTCCCCCACTTAATGTTAAAAGTGATTACTTCTGAGACATTATGGCATGGTTTCCTCAGAAACTATCAGAAAGTCCCCAAATAACCCAGAGTAATTTAAACTCCTCATGACTTCTGAATAACTATAATCATTATAGTTACTTAGGACTCATAAAAAAAAGAAATTAAATTTAAAGCTCATGTTAATGAAGACACCATTTCCCTCAGAAAATTTAACTATAATTACTCTTCAAATTGTATTTGATTTTTAAATTTTCATTTCCCCTAAAATTCATATGTAAAAGAAGAATAATCGTATGAAGTTTTGGCCTTTTAATGCATTTTAAAACTGTACTTAGAAATTGAGAATTATGCATAGAAGTATGCTGCCAAGTGTAGATTTCTACTAACCACTCTCTTCCTTATGGCCATCCCCAGGCTATCGGTTTTGGGAGAAACTTTTCAAACTTTAAAGGCAGCTGTCAATAATTTATAAACAGATTATATCAATGACAAAACTTATTCTTTTTATTCAGTAACTCTTGTTATAAAGTTTTCTTCCTCATCTTGGTTTTTAAATTTTAATTGAGGCATTCTTTTCCTCAGGAGACTTCTACAGTTATATTTTAGGATAATGCAGTATTTTTCTATCTTTACAGATTTGATTATTATACGAACCTTGTAAATTAAGCAAGGTTAGGTTGTTATCCTTTTTCTATTAAGTAAAAAGGAAAACAAAACTGAAGTACAGAGGACAAATGACTTGTCTGAAGACATGAAGTTGGCAGCATATTGAAAACTTACTCAAAAATGATGACTAATCTCAAAAGAAAAAGATGACTAATCTCAAAATGTATTAGTGATATCAAATGTTTACTTCTTCCTATTTTCAGAATACATCCGCAAAGAAAGGATGCTATCTTTACTCCACTTCCAAAACATACACTCATCCACTCTCTTTTCTTTTTTTGCTGCTAGAAAAATGGGTACCTGAAAGTGAGTCATGAAAAGATGTCATCAAATCACCAAAAATAAGGGAAAACCATAAAGAGTCAGGTTCTATCCATCCCTGCCCCCCTTCCCCAGTGCCCACCAGGGGTAAAAGAAGAAAAAAAAAACCATGACAGGCTTGTAAGCATCCAGCTATGGCCACAGAGCTGTTTGATTGCTTAAGCCGGGTGGTCAGACAATAGGACCAGAAAGAATGGCTGCTTCCTTCCTTCCTGTTGAGTGTTCTGCCTGAGTGAGCAAATTCAATAGCACTTTGCTTCACAGCAACACTAGGCTCTAGCACGAGGGAAAATCAACAAAGAGCCATTCTAGGGCATTTCCAACCCCACCTAAGCCAAGCCTCTGAGCTATAGTACCATGGGGGAGGGGCTGGCCAGGTTCAGGCACTCCTGGGGGATGTGCTCATGAAAGCCCCTAGACTTGCAGGTTATTGTTTATATTAAGGGCCGCTGTTTACACTGCTTCATGCATCTGTAATTGCTCAGATGAGTGTTATCATTTTCTACTTTCTAATATACAATCCTCAAAAATATTTTGAAACATTAGTCATTGTGGCGACAAAGACACAATTGGACAACAGTAACTCTAGAATCATCTTAAAGCCTCCTCCAGTAAACCATCTTTCTCTGCCTCCTGACTTTTATATCTATGTAGATAATAATTATGGCAGTTAAGAATAAGAATCAGAGAAGATGTGAAAGAAAGAGTTCTGTTTTAACTAAACCTAAATTTCTAAGTTAAAATTGAAATAACTTTATATTTATGCAGAATGCGTAATTTCAAATGTCCTCAAAATTACATATGTTGTACTTATATCCAAAAGAAGTAATGCTGAGGAAGATTCTCTTCCTATGAATTCAATTTTTTGCTCTTATCATTTATGTATATATACCTATGCTGCCAACATTTCAAGAAACTATGCCTGTTAATTGACCATAAAAAATTTAATATTATCTTACAGAATAATGCATTATATTCCCCCTTGTCCCCGCCCAGTATGTAAACCTTAATCAGAATAAATTCTGTTAGTAAGCTGAATTTCTAGGGATGGTCCTCGAGATTCCATACCCTAGTCACTGGAGCCTGTGAAGGTGAATCACTCCCATGATTGTGTTATGTTGTATGGCACCATTGACCTAAAAAATGGATTACGCAGGTGGGCCTGATCTAACCATACAAAACTTTTAAGAGGAAAGGATTTTCTCTAGATGTTGCATAAGAGAAAATAAGAGAGATTCAAAGTGTAAAGGACATGACCCACGAAGGTTGATGGAGCTACATAAGAAGGGATGTGGGTGGTCTGGAGAATCTCAGGATGACTTCCAGACAATAGCCATCAAGAAAACAGGAACCTTAGTCCTACCTGTGTGCGCTAGAACTAGATTTTGCCAACAATCTAAACAAGCTTAGAAGGGACTTTTCCCCCAGAGTTTCTAATTTTAAGTATCCAGCCCAGGAGAAAACTGTGATTTCAGCCTTGTGAATCCCTGAGCAAAGAATTGAGCCAACCGCATTGAAACAAACCCAAATCTGTATCTACAATCCTGTGAGATAATAAATGGATTTTATTTTAGGCCAGGTTTGTAGTAATTTGTCACAGCAGCAAAACAAAAACAAAAACAAAACCCAAAGACATCTTTCCTCTTCTTCAGTACATTGAATTTCCCAATTGTAAGTACAAACTTAAAAATATGAAAATTTATTCTGTCATCTAGTGTTGATTTGAACACAGTTTCTGCCACTGTGACATCCATAATGCTTTAATATTTCTGGCAGTAAAAGTGTATGTGTATTTATACATGGGTATTTCCAAAACTGGAAGTTGGTGGCATCCAACATTGTTATAGAGACATTTAAAGTACATGAAACTAAATATGGTTAACTAAATTATATTATTCATCTGATGGATTCTAACCAAAACATATCTTGGATTCAAAATTGAAGATGGAAGATAAGATTCTTTATTAAGTGACTAAAAAATGTATAATGCTTCACCCTTTAATATGAAAAACTGAATTCTACATGTGTTCTAATTTGTAGTGAATTATACATGAACTTAAGTCCTTTATTTTATTACATAAAACTAAGGAAAATAACCTCTAGTGAAGAAAAATAATTTCTAAGAACCAGAAACTATGTGAAGTCCTTTTTCACTAAAATTTTAAGATGACCTTTTTAAAAAGTTACTATTACGATACCCTTTTCCCCGAGGAAGCAGCAACAGTTCAGAGAGTTTGTAGGATTTAACTAAGCTCATACAGCAGAAGCTGAGATACGAAACAAGGCAATTTGACAACAAAGTCCCAGATCTTACTTTTATTAAAGTAAAATATGATTTTATTTAGACATTCAAACATATTTAAGAGTTGTAGGTACAGAACAAAGAATTTTTTTTCCGGAACCAGTTGAGAACTAGTAGATGATCTGATATCCTATTACTACAAATTCTGGGTGTATGTTTCCTACAAATCGGACATTTTCTCACCCTAAGCACAATACAGTCATCAAAATTAAGACATTCACCTTGGTACATTAGCACCATCTAATCCTCAGACACCATTTAATATTTGTCAGTTGACCCCATAATCTCCTGTACAAGAATCGATCCAGTTCGGAATTACACATCTCACTTACTTGTCATGTCTCCTTAATCTTCATCCTGGAAGAGTTCCTCAGTCTATGCTTAATTATCAAGACTTTTGAAAATTCTAGGCCACTTATTTTGCAGAGTAGCCCTCAATTTCTGTTTTGTTGTTGTTTCTTCTTCATTATATTCAAGTTATGCATCTTTGGCAGGCATATCACAAAGTGATTCTGAGTACTTGTTGCACCTTCTCTAGTGGCATATAATGATATTCACTTTAGTCTCTTGATCAAGATGGTATCTGACAGATTTTCTTACTATAGAGTTATTTTTGTTCCTTTACATTTGAAAGCATTTTGTGGGAGACATTATTGGAAGGTAGGAAAGACCCTATTCCTCATTAAATTTTCAGTTTATTCATTTATTATATCAGTATCATCTCACAAATGTCTACTTTATTCAATGATTTATAATCCGTTACTATCATTACATATTTTTATCTTTATTTTGGCCAGTGGGAGACCATGAAATCTGGCTTCTGTATCCATTTATTTGACATATTAACATTTTTTTAAAAATCACTTCCTTACCTGATTTCAGAGAAACCCTAATGAAAATAACCAAGTTAAAGAATTCTGTTCCCAGTGATTCTACTCTGTTCAATCACCTCTCTTTTTCAGGATATAAGACTTTTCTCTTTGAGTAACTTCAATAAGACATCAGGCAAACTTAGGCTTAATGAACAGGACAGATTTCATTTTTATTTTTATTTTTTTCAGAAAATACTGAAGCATTCATCTCTTTTAGTCTCTTGTAAATAACTCAGACTCTGCCTACATAATGAATAGATTCCTTTGGTGTTAAGTTCTGCTTGTACATAAAACGGCACCACTTCTAAGTCAGCCTTCAATACTATCATATTAGCTAATTGTTTCATTTGTGCCACTTCGTGCTCCCAACTAATTTAGAAATTTCAAGGACCATATTGTATTCATCTTTGTATCCCTAATGCCTGAAATACAATAGGCTCTTAATAAATTTTTAATGAATGATTGAATAATTGAGTAAATGAGTGAACAGCAGGAGCTATAAAATGAAACTTCTTTCAATCTTTATCATAGTGCAAACAAAAAATAAGGGCTTTATAACCAAACTCTTGGTTTACATGTAAATTTATATATCCTATTTTGTCCTCCAACATATGCTGCTATGAGGGATAAGTATTCTCAGATTCTTTATGAAAGAATCAGGGTGACATGTGAGTCATTATAATTTCAAAGCCACTTCTTTCTCATTTGCTAAAACACCTGAGCCCAATCCTGTTTATGATTATAAAACAGAGTTTTCCTTCATATCTGCCTCTGCATCTTCCACATCACACATTAAAGCATATAAGATCATCTTCCCAAGGTTTAAGTGCACCATAGGCCAAACATTGGCATATTTTTGCTTTAACACACAAACAGTATTGAATAAAGATTTGCTAACTCTAACTCCCAAGCTATCAAAATGTCTTATATGCTTTCAATACACACATACAGTTCTAAATCAAATGAATCTGTTTATAGTTATCTAGAAATTAATAAATCTAGTATTCACTATAAAATTCCCACAGATAGCTGATAAGGTCTGCATAGCTAATGAGTGCTAAATGAAAATCTTTTAGCCTACATCAGTATGAAGATTGAAATGTATTTTAACTACATTAACATTTTGACTAATTCAAACCACAGTATAACCAAATTAAAAAGATGACCAAGCTTATTGTTTCTATTTATGAAGAAAGATTTATAAAAGGAAATATATCTATACTATCCAATTAAATGATCTCTTTCAATAATGGTTAGGCAAATTAATAACACTTAGGATTTATAAGAAGAATTTATTGTAAATTTTACTAAAACTTACAGATTTGAAGATTCTGAGATGAATTGGTCTATAAAAAGTGTTAGAGTGGTGCCTGCCTGGCTTAGTCAGTACAGCATGTGACTCTTGATCTTGGGGTTGTGAGTTCAATCCCCAAGATGGCTGTAGAGGTTACTTAAAAATAATTTTTTAAAATGTGTTAGAATTTTAAAAGGCAAGGTATTTAGGGAAATACACACGCAGAAATACATACACAAAAATGCACACTGTGTATACCAATTAAATTGATCTACTCATCCTAAGATTATAGTAAAATGCACATTTATGATGCTATAGATTGAGCAATGTCATGAAAAATAGCATACCAGAAAGCCCCCAAAGTTAATCCTTTTACCAAAAGAATAATACATTGGACTTGGGAAAAAAAACCCCTCAGGATCACTTATTTTAGAACTTGGGAACATGATCAGATACTACAGTAACCAAGGGAGGACTTGATAAGGGGAGAGGCTGTTGAACTCTGGTAGAGAGTGACTTGTATGAACCAGCTATCTACCTCATTCCTCAGCCCCACTCAGACAAGGATATAGCAGCCCATACTAGATAGAGCAACTGACCAGTTCTAAGGTGGGCAGTAAGAACATTATCTTTCCCATATTTAGGACAGTATGTTTTGGAAGATTTGACAGTTCTCTGGGGAACAAATCCAGATACTTATATATGTTTTCATCCC
This sequence comes from Mustela nigripes, assembly GCF_022355385.1. NCBI lineage: Eukaryota > Metazoa > Chordata > Mammalia > Carnivora > Mustelidae > Mustela > Mustela nigripes. The sequence goes on from NC_081571.1 coordinate 57,325,933, forward strand.
CCTCAGACTGCAGGGAAGTCCCTGGCAACCAATTCTACTGGAAGATCTAGCCACATGTAATATATATATTTCAGGTATTTAAGGAAATAGGTCACAGGCTGACTACAGAGATAATGAAACAAAATGTTGTGTGGTCACATATACAGAATACAAACCTTGTAAAAATCGAAGTCATTGTACAAATGGGTAACCATAGCCCTCAACAAGGAACAAAAGTAATCTCTGAGGAGGGAGAGAATCTGATTTCCAGAGTTACTGCATTTTAATACTCAATCTATCCAATCCTCAACAAAAAAATTAGTGTGTACAAAAAAACAAGAAAACATGGCTCATTCACAAGAATAATAATAACATAATTTGAGAGAAACTACCCCTGAGAAAGCTCAGACATTGGAATTACTAGTCAAAGACTAGTCAACTGTCTTAAATACATTTAATTTAAAGGAAATCATGGAAAACGAACTACACAAAATCAGGAAAACAATAATTAAACAAATGGAGAATGTCAATGAAGAGATGGAAATCATAAGATGAAACCAAATAGATCTTCTGGAGCAGAAAAGAACAATAGCTCAAATAAAAATCCACTAGAGGGGTTTGACAGTAGATGTGAACAAGCAGAAGAATTAGTAAACTTGAAAATAAGGAAATTGAAATTACCCAGTCTGAGGAGTCAGAAAGAAAAAAGAACAACGAAAAATTAACAAAACCTGTAGGACACAATCAAATATGCCAACATATGCATCATGGAAGACTCAGCATGAGAAAAGGAAGGAAGGGGGGAAGAAAAAATATTCGAAGAAACAGAAGGTAAAACTTCTCAAATGTGACCCAAGACATTAATCTATGCATTCAAAAACCCGAACAAACTCCAAACAGGATTAAAGTCAAAGAGATCAACATCAAGACATCAGTTATAGCCAAATTGTTTAAAGACAAAACCAAAAAGAGAATCTTGAAAGTGACAAGAGAGAAGCAACTTGTCTTGTACAAAAGATCATAGATAAAATTAGCAGCTATTTTCCATCAGAAATCATGGAGGCCATAAGACAATGGAATAACATTATCTAAACTACTGAAAGAAAATAAACTGTTAACCAAGAATTCTATATCCGGCAATATATCCTTCAAGAATAAAGGAGAAAATGGGCGCCTGAGTGGCTCCGTTAAGCAACTGCTTTTGGCTCAGGTTATCATCCTGGAGTCCTGGGTTGAGTCCCACATCAGGCTCCCTGCTTGGCAGGGAGTCTGCTTCTCTCTCTGACCTTCCCCCTCCTCATGCTCTCTCTCTCTCTCTTTCTCTGAAATAAGTAAATAAAATCTTTTTACAAAAACGATAAAGGAGAAATTAAGACATTCTCAGATAAACAAATTAAAGGAGTACAGGGAGTCCTTCAGACTGAAATGAAAGGATAGCAGACAATAATTAGAAGCCATGTGACAAAATATAGAACAGTGATAAAGATAGCTGAATGCAGAAATATAGAAGATAAATATAAAAATAAAAAACATTTTATATATTTCTATAAAAATATAAAAGTATATCATTTTACTTTTGTGACTGCTCTTTTTTCTTTTATGACTTAAAAGGCAAATGTGTAGAACAAAGATTATAAATGTATGTTAATAGCCACACAACATGGTAACATGTAATCTGTTACATTAATAATATAACAGGAGTGGGCAGAGACATGTAAGGTTAGAATGTTTCATACTATTTACACTAAGTTGGTGTTAGTTAAAATAGATTGTTATAAATTTAAGATGTTAATTTTAATTCCCAAGGTAATCACTAAGAAAACAACAACAAAACAGAAGACAAAGGAAAGGAATCAAAATGGTACATTACAAAAAACTAACCACAAAAGAAGTCATTAATATAGGAATTGAATAAATATACGACATACAGAAGATGAATAACTGGTTGAAGTAAGTCCTTCTTTATCAGCAAATTACTTTAGACATACATATTAAACTTTCCAACTAAAAGACAGAAACTGGCAGAATAGATATTTTATTTTAAAAAGATTTCTCTATTTCTAATAGACTCACTTTAGATACAAAGACACATAGAGGTTGAAACTAAAACAATGGAGGGGCACCTGACTGACTCACTCAGTGGAGCCTTGATCTCCGGGTCATGAGTTCAAGCCCCACTTTGGGCATAAAGCTTACTTAAAAATTTTTAAAATACAAAAGTAAATTTTAAAAAAAGAAAAGGATGGGGTGCCTGGGTGGCTCAGTGGGTTAAAGCCTCTGCCTTAGATTCAGGTCATGGTCCCAGGGTCCTGGGATAGAGCCCCGCATCAGGCTCTCTGCTCAGCAGGGAGACTGCTTCCTCCTCTCTCTCTGCCTGCCTCTCTGTCTACTTGTGATCTCTGTCTGTCAAATAATAAATAAAATCTTAAAAAAAAAAAAAAAAGAAAAGGATGGAAAAAAATTTCATGCATATAGTAACCAAAGCAGAGTAGAGGTGGCAATAATATTATTAAGCAAAACAGATTTTAAATAAAAAAGATTAGGAGACAATTGGGGCACCTGGCTGCATCAGCTGGTAGAGCATGCAATTCTTGATATCAGGGGTGTAAACTGGAGCCCCATATTGTATGTAGAGATTACTTTAAAAAAAAAAACTTAAGAGACAGAGAATTACATTGTATATTGATACAAGATACAAGCCATCAAGGAGATATAACCATTATTCTTAAAATTATAATGAAAGTCCCACAAATTAGAAAGGGAGTAAAACTATTTTTGAGCATCAATGACTAAGTCTGAAATGTGGTAAACCCAAAAAATCCACAAATGAAAAAAAGTGAAAGCTAATAAATTCAGCAAAGTTAAAAGATAAAAAATCAAATACAAAATCATTTGCATTTTTATACATCAGAAGTGAACAATCCAAAAAGAAAAATTTTAAAGCATTCTATATACAATAGCATCAAAAAAGAATAAAATACTCAGGAATAAATTTAACCAAGAAGGATCAAGATTAGTACACTGAAAACTATAAAACATTACTAAAAGAAATGAAAGTGAATATACATAAGTGGAAAAACATCTCGTGTTTAATGGATCAGAAGGCTGAGTATTGTTAAGATGAGAATATTATCCAAGAAGATACACAAATTCAGTAAAATACTTATCAAAATCCCCAAACTGTTTTTGCAGAAATAGAAAAATCCGTCCTAAAATTCATGTGGAATTTCAACACAGAATAATCAAAACAATCTGGAAAACAAAAGGACAAAATTGGAGAGCTCACACTTCTCAATTTTTTCTTAATTTACTACAAACTATAGTGATCAAAATAGTACGGTAATGGCATAAGAATAAACGGACCAATAGAATAGAATTGAGAGCCCAGAAATTAACCCTCATTTCAATTATCAATTGATTTTCAACAATGATGACAACTTAATGGGGGAAAGAACAATCTTTTCAACAAATGGTGCTGGGAAAACTGGATATCCACCTGAAAAAAAAAAAAAATTTAAAAAGAAATTGGATCTTCATACCACATAAAAAATGAACTCAAAATAAATCACAAACAAATTTAACGACTAAAACTCTCAGAACACACTGATACAAATTTTTATGGCTTTTGATTTGATAACAGTTTCTTAATCATAACACCAAATGTTCACATGACAAGAGAGTGAAAAGAATATCCATGGAAATGTAGAAAAATTTTGTCAACCACACATCTGATAAAGGTTTCATATCTAGACTCTATAAAGAATTGCCACAATTTAATAACAAAAGACAACCCAATTTAAAAATGGGCAAATAATTTGAATAGGCAATTAACAAAGAGGATATACAAAAGGCCAAAGAGCCCAGCGAAGGATGATCAACATCATTAATCATTAGGGAAATGCAAATCAAAACTACAACGAGATACCTTCTCACACCTACTAGAATGGCTACATTAAAATAACAACAACAACAAATCTTGGGAAGGATGTGGAACAATTGGAGCCATGCATGTTGATAGTGGAAATAGTGCAGCTGTTGTGGCAAGCAGTGTGACGGGATCATGGCCCTCTCATAGCACGTCCATGTGTTCACCAAGCAGGAAACTCTACTAAGTTTGGAGGTGCAGGGTTTCTACTGAGGTTTCATTAGGTATGATTAATCAAGTCACTGTGATTGAATTCAATCTCCATTCCTTCCTCTCTCCTGAGAGTCTTGAGATAAGGCTGCAAATTCTAGTCTTTGAATCACTTACTTGGTCTTTCTGCTGTGGAGAGCCCCTCCCTTAAAACAAAATACACACCTTGAGTCACTTCATGAGCATCAACTCAGATATAGTGAAGGGGTCTCCTTATGGATAAGGAAAGTCATTCCTATACTCATAAAATTCTGAGAGTTTTTAAATCTCAGTGCCTGGAACCTGGAAAAAGACTGGGTAATGGTTTTTATTGGTTTAATGGTGGTTGTTTTTAATCTCACACATATTAGCAAGTATTGGCTATCCTGTAAATTAAGTTTTTGATAGCATCATGTTTGAAGTATGAGGAAAGCACAGCTAACTATGGCAAGGGAGTCAGGGAAAGCCTTGGAAGTGACGCGATAGAGGGGAAATGTAGGGAGCTGCATTTTTAGTGAAGAAAAGCACTTGTTCAAAGTCGCCGGTCCTGAAAGAAAAGGGATTGTAAATCATTACAAGACATCACCTCCGAGGAGGTGGTGAGGGTCAGGAGAGGAGGCTGGGGGACAGGTGGGTTAAGGCCAGGAAGGCTCATCAGTGCAAAGGGATTAGGGATTGATTTTGCAGAAAGCAGGGATCCTGCTGAAGTCTGGAAAGAGGGGAGTTTTACATTTGTTATTTTTTAAATTTTTTTTAAAGATTTTATTTATTTATTTGACAGACAAAGATCATAAGTAGGGGGAGAGGCAGGCAGAGAGAGAGGAAAGGAAGCAGGCTCCCTGCTGAGCAGAGAGGCCGGATGTGGGGCTTGATCCCAGAACCCTGGGATCATGACCTGAGCCAAAGGCAGAGGCTTTAACCCACTGAGCCACCCAGGCGCCCTGCATTTGTTATTTTTAAAAAGATAGTGCAGGTAGCAGTGAGAAAGATAGACTACAGGGGGAAAGCGAAAGGAAGTAATATATTTGAAAGAGCACTATAATTTGTGTGGCCAAGTTAATGTGAGATGGAACCTACAGGGATAGAAAAGTGGGCAAAAAATCACTGGACATGGTTGTTCTGTTTATTAATATACCTCGAATTATAATTTAAAATATTCACATAAAATATAATATAATTTATAATTTAATTAATAAAATATATATAATATATAATATATATATTATGCATCTTGCAATTCCAATGATCTATACATGACAAATACAGGAATTCACAATAAATGAAAACAAATAATGCTTAGGACTCAAGTCTCTGTCAGATCAAGTCGAGTATAATATTATATATTATAATAAAATCATAATTATATTATAATTTAATTTTTAATATAATTATGTAAATTTAAAAAATTCACATAAAATATTCTCCTCGTTAAAGGACAGTAACTTCAACACATGGTTTAAGGACCCACAGCATTTATCATAAACACTCTCTGATAGTCGTATTCTCTTGAGGATGAGGCTTTAGAGCTACGTGGGAACAAACTTTGTTGTGTTGGTTCAATGCTGACAAGAGAAGTATTAGGAAATAGCTCATTTTCATGAAAGCACTTCAAATGAAGCAAACTGTTTCTAAGACAGTCACTTACAAATGTAACAGTTCCTCCAATGAAAACAGTTATTCTTTATCCTTGCTCGCTTCTTTAATAATCTTATTCCTAGGAGTTTGTATGTCCCCAGGAATCAGAATTTTCATATGGGAATGTCTGGGCCGCCGGCTTCAGAATGTTTTCTTTTTCTGTCAATTCCAGAGTCTTGCTTTGTTTTGTTTTTGCTCTTTCCTTATCTATCCTGTAAACTTCCATAGTTTCTCAGGCACACACCTGCTGGTTTGCTCATTACTTAGTCTGTAATAGTATGACATATGTACGTCTTCCACTTGTTTGCAACACCATGAAAATACTGGTCTTCCTGACATACTATCTGGCAAAAATGTGTTAACAATTATTAGAGTAAATAATGGAATAAATAATGAATGAAGAGAATGATCAGTTTTTAGTTCATTTAGTGGAGGAAAGGACCACATGCCAGATACTTGACCTGACAGAGACTTGAGTCCTAAGCATTATTTGTTTTCATTTATTGTGAATTCCTGTATTTGTCATGTATAGATCGCTGGAATTGCAAGATGCGTCCATGAAGCAAGTTCCCAGGATGAAAATTAACACAGCATGAAGGGCAACTATTACTATGTTAAATTAGTAAACCTACAGAGGAGAGGGGAGTAAATCAACCAGTAACTATTTGCATTAGTAGAAGAAAGACAATAATCCCCTTTTTAAAGCTATTTATATCTTTTTAAAACATTTTTGTCACTCTGTCTTTTACAGTTAGCCTAATTTAAGAAGCAAAAGCACTGAGACAGAGTTCAAAGACATGCCAAGTCACAGAGTCAAATGATCATTTGAGGATCCTCTATTAGATGCAAAGTTTGAACATTGATCTCTGGTTTCTGATCTGTACTCCAGAATACTGTTCACTAATTTGTGATATCCTATAGCTAATGGCTTTCTCCCCCAAGATTCTTTTGCAATTTCCCTGAGATAACACTGTCAGGATTGCATCTTAAATCTTTTTTTATGTCAACTGATATGATTTTCTCTCTTTCAAAAAGGGCACACAAAATGACCTCTAACAATACTGACTGGACAAAGGCAGTGATACTTTGTGCCTTCATTAGAACTCTGATTTTGGATAAGGCAAGTAGAAATATGAAATTTCCTCCTAACTTGCTGGTTTATAATAAGTACACCCCCATCGTGGGTCACAGTCACTCCTCCGGTGGGTGTTTCAGCACCCCCCTTTAGTTAATTAAAAGCTAGAATATATGTACTAATTATTCATTATGGAGCTGTCTTGTTTGCACTGCTATTTACTTCATTATAAATATGAGGGTACACTGTTACTTTGCTTTACAAATAGCAAATCAGAAGTATTTAATTCATTTAGTCTGATGGATGTGCCCTCAGAAACAGAATGAAATAAATTAGGGCATTAGTATTTGTAAACTCCAAAGATGTCTGATATGATCATTTTAATTAAAATGATTTTCTGTGAACATTTTGTTTTTCATATTCTATTAACAATGCAGAGAAAAATGCTCTGCTTTTATTTTAAGAAAATATTTACCATTTTTCCTCTTTCCTTTTTTCCCCACTAAAAACAGTGAAGTCTATCTCTTTCATGCCAGCTCTCCTGAAGCACTGATATGCTTGAAAGGTCTTGCACATTATTATCCTTTAGTTATTATTATAGTAACCAAATAATTTTTCTAAATCCATATTTCACTTTTGGCTAACATTTCATTCAAATGTGTGTGTACACAGGAGTTGAATAGGGTGTGTTATTTCTCAAAATCGGGAAGACTTGGCTGGAAGCTCTGTAAGAGGTATTCAAGGTTAAAATTCGGCAGGACTCTGGGCAAAGCCTCCACCTTCACTCCCACTGCCCTCCAGCTCTGTGGTTTCCTCCCCTCCCTTCCCCCAGAGAAGGAAGCTCATCCACATTAGCACACAAATGCAAAATAACCAGCCAGGCCTCTCCTAGGAATACAAATTAGGAGCAGGTAGTTGAAGAGCTTAGAAAGCTGAAATCGTTCACAAAGAAAAGGATGAATAAATGAGAGACTGAAAGTGGGGTAAAGTGTTTCGCTTTTGTCATTTAAAGTGACGTCTTTAACTCTTTGCCTTCTAGAAACTACCCCTCACCAAATAATAGAGCTTTGCAATCAAGAGTTCCCCGGGTTAAAAAAAAAAGGTATCGCATTTCCTTTTATAGGGTATAACGATAAAATTAGATATTGGTTTCACTAGGGCCTATGATTGACAAAAACAAAAGCAAAGACACACACATACAAAACCAGTAGAGAGACTGTGACGTTGAATAATTTAGTAGCCGACTTTCTATTAAGAAAAAAAAAAAGAGGTTCACATTAGCTGACTAGTGCATTTCCTACCCCCCCCAACCCCTTTGGTCACTACTTTCAGCTCAATGCAAATCATGTTTTACTGCATTTACACTTGGCTGGGTTTTGACTTGGGAGGTGAGTTCGGCTGGAAGATTGAATCTTATTTTCTAATTAGCTCTACCTTATCTAGCCATCAACAGCAGAGAAGGCAGAGACTTGCCACAGTTTTTTTATAATAATTATGAGATCGATGGCAGAGCAAACCTTATCCTAGTTTGCAGAAGCATTGGATACCCCAAAATGTGTATATCCCAAAATCAATACTGTAAATGAAGCAATCAGCAATGTACATACACATTCTCAAACTAAAATCTATGTTTTTAAGCATGATGCTACCTCAGTGGTTAAAAGCAGAACTAGAGAGTTGGAAGCTGTCTTACAGTCTTAGAAAACAATCATGTACAGCTTAACAACTAAAACTCCTGACTCCCCAACAGCACATTATCACTTAGAGCTAATTTTTGTTTGTTTTATTTAAGAGTGCATTTCCTAATTTGGAGAGAACGATCTTTGCTTTAATGCTGATAAAGATCATAAATCGTGTACTATAATTATTTATTAAATGCCTTTAATTTGTGTTGTGTGCCCTGCAACCAGACACGTGCTCATCTCTTCAGTTTTGGGTAAGACTAGTTTAGACAAACAAGTTGTAATTGCAGAATATGTCCTTAAAGCAGAGAGAGGGTTTGTAAATCCAGAATGGCCATTTATATCCAAAGTGGGCATTTATATGATGGTATTGAGTGGGGGTGCCTAGGAGATGGACGCATTTGTAGGGTATGGTGGGCATGCCTGAAATGAGTCATTACATGTATTGTGGGAGTACATCCACAATGTTTCCATTGCATCGGAGGGGAAGTGAGGCCACAGAACATTTTGACCGTTTGTTTTGCTTTATGACACTCCTATGTAAACCCAATTCCTGACCTTGGTCCTCTTTCCTCTTATTTCTCAAGACAGATGCAATTTTTGAGGACAGAAATGGTCTTCCCTTTTCTCAGCGTCTTGAATAGTACAGTTTATAATATTCGTGTTTAAAAAAATATTTAGCAGTTAAGAATACCACATGTTAAAAAGGAGATAGCAGATCCAAAATGGAGTCACTTGTGCTAAACCCCACGTCAGCAAATGAAGACATAAACACCTACCTTAACTGTAGTTTTAAACCCACAGGAACATAACCTTTAACTAGTAGACATAGAATTACCTGATCAGCGCTAGCGAGCTAATCAGCTAATCTGCCTGATAGAGCCCTTCCATGCCCCTTACGAAGGTGACTTTGTCTGAAACAATGCATTCTTTTCACCCCCTTTCCTTTAAAAACCTTTCCTTTTCTACAGCTTGGCCGAGCTCTTTTCTGTTACTAGATGGGTTGCTGTCCAATTTATGAATTGTTGAATAAACCCAATCTGACCTCTAAATGTACTCAGTTGAATGTGTGTTGTTTAATAGATTTGGTGGCAACAGCGAGACTGATGCAGACTTCTTATGGCTTCTGGTACATGAGAAACACACGTGTGGTACCCTGTAAACCCTTTGAGTTCATCAAGGGCTGTGGGTAAATTCTCTTTCAGTTCTGAGCTCTGTTCCTTTTGGGTTGAGCTTCTGATCTAATCGGCTTTCCAGCCCAGGGCTGGGTAGGTCTGCTTGAGAAAGTAAATGGTTCCATCTGGAACTTGAGTACCTCACTTTGGTTCAGTCTGAAATCCCTAGATGTTTGGAATCCCTTTCCCAGTTCCAGTATGCTGTCCCCATTTACTGGATTCTGGGTCTTGCTGGACATTCATATGGCCTTCTCTCACTAGGCCACAGTAACATTTCGTGGTTGCCACTGGTATGTTAAGGTGTGCATGTTTGTTAGTCTTGTTTTGTGAGATAAAGTCTTTTGCTTTGGTTTAAGGAAATGTGGCTGGTTTGATCTCTTCAGACCACTAAAGCTTCCTTCATATCAGCAATAAGATTGTTTTGCTCTCTTATCCTTGTATATTCACTGGAGTAGCACTTTTAATTTCCTTTAAGAATGTGTCCTCTGTGTTTACAACTCGGCTATCTTTTTGAGGCCTAGCTTTAGGCCTATTTCAGCTTTCAACATATTTTCTTCACTAAATTTAGTTATTTCTAGCTTTGGATTTAAAGAGAGATATGTGTGATTCTTCCTTTCACTTGAACACATAAAAGCCATTATATTGTTCTTAACTGGCCTAATTTCAATATTATTCTGTCTCAGGGAATGGGGCGGATTGCAGATAGGGAGAGATATTGGGGGATGGCCAGTCTGTGAACCAGTCAGAATATACACAACCTTTATCAATTAGGTTTGCTGTCTTACATAGTGTGGTTCATGGCATCCTAAAACAATTACAATAGTAGCATTAAAGATCCCTGATCACAGGACACCATAACAAATATAATAATAATAAAAATGTTGAAATATTCTGAGAATTACCAAATGTGATACGTAGTTACAAAGTGTACAAACACTGTTGAAAATGGCACCAAGAGGGGCACCTGGGTGGCTCAGTGGGTTAAGCCTCTGCTTTCGGCTCAGGTCATGATCCCAGGGTCCTGGGATCGAGCCCCACATCGGGCCCTCTGCTCAGCAGGGAGCCTGCTTCCTCCTCTCTCTCTGCCTGCCTCTCTGCCTACTTGTGATCTCTCCCTCTGTCAAATAAATGAATAAAATCTTAAAAAAAAAAAAAAAAGAAAGAAAGAAAGAAAGAAAAGAAAATGGCACCAATAGACTTTGCTTAAGGCATAATGGCCACAAACCATCAATGAATTAAAAAAATAAATAAATAAAAACCCAACATATATGTGTAGTACAATAAAGATGAACTTTGACTGTATCTGCCTAAAAGTAGGTCATAGATTTCTTTTTGTAAAGGTTTACACCCTCCACTTTCCCATACCAGGAGGAGGAAACACAACCATTATCACTGGAGACAGAAGTAAGCACTGAGATGGGTCTGCACAGATAAACTTTACTGAAATAACCCTTATCTACTATTAGCTCCCCCTGTGAGTTTACCTTCCCATAATTTACCTCCCCTAGAAGCCCAAACCCCCTTTCCTTTATCTTCTTCACAAATTTATCACCCTTTAAAAAATTTTTTTTTAATTTACAAAGATTTTATTTATTTGACAGATAGAGATCTCAAGTAGGCAGAGAGGCTGGTGGGAAGGAGGAGGGTGAAGCAGGCTTTCCACAGAGCAGAGAGTCCGATTCGGGGCTTAATCCCAGGATCATGACCTGAGCCGAAAGCAGAGGCTTAACCCACTGAGCCACCCAGGCGCCCCTCTTGCTGCCATTTTCAACAGTGTTTGTACACTTTGTAACTACGTATCACATTTGGTAATTCTCAGAATATTTCAACATTTTTATTATTATTATATTTGTTATGGTGTCCTGTGATCAGGGATCTTTAATGCTACTATTGTAATTGTTTTAGGATGCCATGAACCACACTATGTAAGACAGCAAACCTAACTTTAACCCTTGTGAAAGTGGGATCATGACCTGAGTTGAAGGCAGAGGCTTTAATCCACTAAACAACTCAGGCGCCCCAATTTATCACTCTTTATTGAAATGGTATATCGGCCTCTTCGGGTCTTCACTTCTTTCCTACGAAGGCCTCCATAAATGTAATAATTAAAATATTACCATCAAATAAAGTCTGTATCCTTTTTCTCCTCTTCATCTGTCTTTTGTCAGTTTAGCTTGGAGGCCATAGTAACTGAACATAAGAGGATAGAGGAAGGGGGTATTTTTGTTGTTGTTGTTGTTCATTTTTCTCCCCTACATATAGTGTAAATAGTCATAGATGCATGGTCTATTTGTGTATTCTATCCTGCTGCGTTGCCCTTGTCTTTATTACTGCTCTAGTATCACCAGAATTAATTACCTTACTTATATGGCAAAATTAATATCGGCAACATGATCTCAGGGTTCTGGGATCGAGTCCCGCATGGGTCTCTCTGCTCAGTGGAAAGCCTGCTTCCCCCTCTCTCTCTGCCTGCCTCTCTACCTACTTGTGATTTCTCTCTCTGTGTGTCAAATAAATAAATAAATAAATAAATCTTTTAAAAAATTTATATAGGCAAAACAAATTCCTCTCATTATATGCTGTTTCAAAACTTTTTTGCTCATTTTGTATACTTATTAGGATTAATGCAGAAAACTCTAACAAAATGACATTTTTATCAGAATGGAAAGAAATTGACAAATATTTCATGAAGAAAACATATTTAAAAATATTTCGGTTTCTCAAATATAGTAGCTTTTTTCATTTCCTAAAAAAATCTTTCAGACTATTTTATTATGCTTTTATGATTTTCTTCATGTAAATTTTATATATTTAAGTTAGTGACCAATTTTTCTTGCTGCTGCTAATAGGATATTTACCTCCCATTCTCTCCAAGGTTTTTGTTTTTGTTTTTGTTTTTTTCATAATAGTTGACTTACCCTGTCTATTGCTTCTACCCTACTTAGTCACCTGTTCACCAAGTTCTTATTCTAGACCTACACAGCAACATAGTAGTCACTAGCCACATGTGGCTATTAAACACTTGAAATGTGGCTAGTCCAGATTAAAATGTGTTATAAGGATAAATATATATGTATTTTTTTTTTTTTTTTTTTTTTTTTACTTTTTGTGACATGACTCCTAGAACATTTTAAATTTCACTTGGGATTAGTATTACATTTCTATGGTTGGTGCTCTCTAGACCTTGTTATTTCCAATAACTGAAACCCTCTATAATGTCAGTTTCATAAATTCAACTACCCAGCCACAACCTTTCCTATTCTTTTCCTCTGGTACTCCAACCTCAGCAATCCTTCCACTTTCACAAGGATAAACGACCCACTGATCCCACCACCTTCTCACTATACCTAATTTTTTGGCCTAAAACTAATTTTCCTCTCATAATTCTTTGGTTGGATTTGGCTCAGCTGGGTGGTCCTCACTTGTCTTGGATGCAGTTGCAAATGTAGGAAGACTAGCGCCAAGATCATCTTACACTCGACTGGGTGGGACATCCAAGTCAGTTGTTGCTGACTACAGGTTGGAAGTTTCCCTGGGACTGTCATGTGTCCTAGGAGTCCACTTCTAACACTCACGCCAGCTCAGGTTCAGTATGGTAGAGGGAGGGATTTAATTCCACTGCTCAAAAGACAGAAGAGCAAAGAATTGGTAGCCAACTTTAACTCAGCACATCAATGCCCCTCTAGTATTCACTGTCCTTCTTACTCAGCTTAAATTCTGGGTCAATTGTTACAATTGCATACAACTTCAGTTACTTTGCCCCCTTCTCAATTTTTGTGCTTATCCAACTAAACCATTAACATGGTTAAATACAGCCTTCCACCTACTCTTTCTTCTGCACCAGCACATCTGGAAAGAGCTGGAGAAAAACATATATCCTTGTTGACTAGTCTTACAAAATGCATGATCAACAGCATGTAGCAGACCCTTAGTGTTACCCAGCAGTGTACTACCAGATGATTCTTTCATAACTTCTCCTTCTCTTCAAACTTCAACAAAAACTACATCCCCATCCTCACTCTCCGCTGGTAATTTGCTTCATATTTCATTGAAAAAAGAGAAGTAATCAGAGGAGAGCTTCCATAAATTTCCACAAACTACACAACTGTGTCTGGCACCATCTTTCTTTACCTTTTGTACCAGTTCTTTGTACAATCTGTCCCTATTCCCAACTAGGGTCAGCATCTTTTCTTAGTTTCTAAATCCCTTTCACTGCTTCTGAGCAATGATCTAGAACTCCTTTGCCATGCCTCAACAACTTCTTCTCTCAATTGTCAGTAAAATTTCTCTCATATTAAACTATCATTTCATATATTAAAACAAAACCTTTTTGGACCCCAATTCTTCCTCTAGTTACCAACTCATTTCTTTCCATCTCTTTAAAGCAAAATTCTTTTACTTATGCCCCACAGCTTCCAATGTCTTTATTCCCATTTTTCTCTTTAAACTCAACATTTAACGACAAACGGCTCCAGTCATCATTTGTAACCAGCACATGGTTGAATCCAATGGTCAGTTCCCGGACTCCATCTTCTTTGTCCTACCTGCAACATTTGACCTTACAGATTATTCCTTAGCTTCTTGAAATAATTTCTTTCCTAGGTTTACAAAACACCACATTGTCTTAGTTTTCCTCCTCTATCTCTGACTGCTCCTTCTCAGTCTTTTTTGCTTGTTCCTTCTCCTCATCCCAACCCATAAACAAAAGAATGCTTCTCAGGACTATTTAGTTTCAGTCACTCATTCAGTCTCATGACTAAATTCTGTCTCCATGCCAATGACCCCCAGTATATGTCTAACAGAGACCTTTCTTCTAAGCCACCTAATTCCACACCCAACTGCTTTCTCACTATCTCTGCCATGGAATCTCATAGATACCTCAATCTTAATATGTCCAAAACTAAACTTTTGAGTATTTCCTCTCAATTCTGGTTCTCTTTCATTCTTTTCTATATCAGCACACCTGTATTTTTTAAATTTATTTTTACATTTATTTATTTATTTATTTATTTAGCATACCTCTATTATTTTGGTTGCTATGGCCAGACATCAGGAGTTCTTCACTCTTCTCTTTCTTTCATACCACACATCCAGTCCATCAGGAAATCCTGTCAGTTCAATCTCTAGAATAGAATTGGATCACTTACTTCCACTCTGACCACCCCAAGTTCAAACCACTTCCATCTCTCCACTGCATTATTGTAGTAGCCTTCCAGCTGGTCTACTTTCTTCTGCCCTTGACCCTGTGTCATCTGTGTACAACACAGGAATGCTTCTCTTCCTTTCTTGTCACTTCTTTACTCAAAACCCTGCAAAAGCTCCCCTCAAAGTCCACTCCACGAATTACAAGGCAGTCACTATATGATCTGTCTTCACTGTCTTCCAAGCCCCGCCTCTTTCAGCTCCTCCTGTGGTTCACCCTGCTTCAGCATCTCTGTTCCTCTTCATGGCCTTTCATTTCTTCACTCTACTTAGGGCTTCTTCCTCAAAGATCTATGATCTTTTTCCTCACTTCCTATAGGTGTTTACTTCAATACTCTCATTTCTGTAAGGCCTTCTTTGTCTTACCTCTCTAAAACTATAATCATTATACCCTCCAGCACTTCTGCAACCCTTCATGGCTTTTTTTCTTTTGAGTACTTACCACTATATATATACATATGTTTTCTAATATACATTAGAAATTTCTAATTTCTAATTTTCTAATTTCCAGTTTTTTAATATACATTATATATACACTATACACTAATATACACTATATATGTATATATGTTTTCTAATATACATTTTATTTAATTATCTTAATTGTGTCTTGTTCTCTAGAATGTAAGCTCCTTAAAGAAAGAGGTTTTCAGTTCAGCCCTGAATCTCCAGAGCTAGCCACATTGTAGTCACTCAACAAAGAATCACTGAAAGAACAATGGGCATAGAAGGCATCTTTGGTATGTCTCTGATTCTGTGGAGATTTTCAGTTTCATTTTTTTATTCTGATACTTTATCATTTGCTTAGGCATATACTCTTTATTAAGGACATTTCTTTTAACTCTCAATTA
Organism: Mustela nigripes; assembly: GCF_022355385.1. Taxonomy (NCBI): domain Eukaryota; kingdom Metazoa; phylum Chordata; class Mammalia; order Carnivora; family Mustelidae; genus Mustela; species Mustela nigripes. The sequence continues at coordinate 57,341,646 of NC_081571.1, forward strand.
ATTTAAATTTGTTATTATAAATGGATATTAAATTTTACTAAGTTCCTTTTTCATAAATATCAAAATAGTCACATGCTTTAGTCTTTTAAAATATATTGACCTAATCTTGAATTCTGGGCAGAAACCTTGTGTGGTGATGATTCATTTGGTTTAATCAATCACCTCATTTAATTCTCTAATACTATTCTGAAAATTTTTGTCTTTATCTCTATAAACGGGTTTGATCTATGTTTTTCTTTTGTGAGACATCCTTGCCTAGTTGAATATTATTATTTTGCTATCTTTGTAAAATTAATTGAGAAATTTCATTTCTTTACTCCCCAGAACACTTCATGTGTCCTGGAATAGTTTTAATAACAGGAATGACAGTTTCTTTATCATTATGGTATAGATAGAATAGCCTATAAATCTATTGGTACCTCACATTCTTTCAAGTATAAATCTTTAGCAACCTTTTCCAATTGTCTCTATGGTTGCCCATTTATTCATATTTCACTCTCCCTGAATAGATCTTGTTAATTCACATTTTCTTAGAAGAGCATTAATTTTATCTAAACCTTCAGATTATTTAATAAATTACCCCATCTCAGTAAAAATTACATTATTTGCTTGCAGCGTTATTGGTTTCCCTCTATCTATATTAAATTGAATTAAACTACTTTGAAATACCCCGTATATCATAAAATTGAATTGCTAACTTGTATATATGATGAAGAAATAGAAATGCTGAGGTCTTTGAAGGTATATTGCTGGGGAAAGGGGGTAGGAAGGAAAGATTATGCCTATTTCCTCCACTGGACCTAGCACATGAGTTAGATGTTTTTTTGTTTTGTTTTGTTTTTTGTTTTTTAAAAGATTTTATTTATTTATTTGACAGAGATCACAGTAGGCAGAGAGGGAGAAGGAAACAGGCTCCCCGTGGAGCAGAGAGCCCGATGAGGGGCTTGATCCCAAGACCCTGGGTTCATGACCTGAGCCCAAAAGCAGAGGCTTTAACCCACTGAGCCACTCAGACTCCCCGAGTTAGATGTTTTGAATGTTCAAAAAGGGAACATCCTGACTCTTCCAAATGGGGCCTAGGGTTTCGTCATTTTCTGTATAGATTAGTGGATTGTGAAACCAGGTATTTTGTTTATCTTCTTTACCTTTCCTGTACCACCCACCTTGGGTATACCCATTTATCTGTTCAAATCGTTGATAATTAAACATCCCCAAATTGTCAAACAATTGCTATTAAGCCACTAATCCAAATAAGTTGAACACCTACTATGGTGAAAATGTGATAGGCCCTCTGAGAAATACAAAGAATAAGAAGAAATGGTCTTTGCCATCTAGGAACTGACAATCTGGTGTGGAAAACTTGGTTGGAGGTAGCTTCAAGTCAATTTACAGAAGAGATACCAAACATCACTACAGTATTCATGCCATTCAGTAAACATCCTGTTAGTATCTATATACCAGGTGCTATCCTAGACATTATTTGCACAGAGATTAGTGATCCTCACAAAGCTAATAATCTACACAGGGGACATCAGATACATAAAATTAACTACACTGTGATGTAATTTATTCATGTATGTGATGAATAAAATAGTGCATGGGAGTTGAAAAGAAAGTTGTGGATAGGTAGGGAAATCAGTCATGGGAATGCCTTTATTGTAGAAATAACATTCAAGATGGATCTAGGAGAATAAGACAATGTGTTACTAGGCAAAATAAGGGAAGAAGAGGACTCTTAAGGCAAGACATTAAGGTAACAAAACATGATTTTACAAGTATAGCTGACATGTTAAAGTCTGTTTGCATTGGGGGAGGGAACTGGCATGATGGGGAGACATGACTCTAGACATGTACAATGAAGGCGGATCATGAAGTGTCTTAACTTTTTGAATATGGTAATAAAGAACGTGGATTTTTTTTAAAGGTTTTATTTATTTATTTGTTAGAGAGAGAGAGAGTGGGAGAACACAAACAGGCAGAGAGGCAGGCAGAGAGAGAAGCAGGCTCCCCACTGAGCAAGGAGCCCGATGTGGGACTCGATCCCAAGACCCTGGGATCATGACCTGAGCCGAAGGCAGCGGCTTAACCAACTGAGCCACCCAGGCGTCCCAAGAACTTGGATTTTTAAGGCTGCAGAGTAATGTACATTGAATTCTGGGTGCCCCTTATATCACCACAGCAGAAAAGTTGAATTTATTTAATCAAATTTGGAATCTGTATTTGGATTGCTGGGCCTTAAAACAGAAAGTTGAATTTACTTTGGAGGTCCTAGGAGCACCATCAGTACAGCTAGAGGCTTGTGTGCAGCCCATTGGGAGAGGACTAACGACAAATTAAAATACTGTGGACAAAGGAAGAAATAGTAGTTTCAACTATGAGTTCTAAGAGCAAATGTCCCAAATTGCAGGCATTGATTTGCAATCAACCTGCTTCTTATTAGTTTCCCTATTTAATAAAGATCTTTTTTTAATCTAATGATAGTTAATAATTCACCCTTTCAACACTGAGGAATTTAGCCAGTATGATAGTAAGGATAATGATGATAATAATGTAATAGGAGCTCATATTTGAAGCATTTTGGCAGAGTATTTTTGTAGAATGAATTTTGTTTTTAAAGCTTTATGTGCATTATACTGCTCTGTTATTACAAAAGTGCTATGAGATGGGTACCATTTTTATTCCATTGGCCCTTGAAGAAATTGAAGCTTAAAGAGATATGTATCTTTTCCAAGGATAAACACTTAGTTGAAAATCCTTACTTGCATATCCAGTTTTTCAATTCTACCTGACTTTGAAATGACCTTCTCAATGATACTGTTGTTTCAGAAAGATAACTGACAATAAGTGAAAGGCAAAACAGACAGGGCTAACTGGAAAGAGAAAACCACCAAGGAGCTCAGTGCAATATTCCAGGCAGGAAATGAACAAAATCTGATGTGTGACCATGGGAATGGAGTAAAGAGAACAGATACTGGACCCATTTGTGAGATTAAGTTGACCAGACTCGGACACAGATTGGATGTGAAGGATAAGGAAGGGACATGAGTCAAGGTGATTTTGGAGTATAGCTCCAGTGACTAGGCAGAAAATAGCATTCAATACAGGGCATGCATACCAAGGGCCAGGGTTTGTTGCTATTGTTTTTTTAAAGATTTTATTTTTTTAAGTAATCTGTGCACCCATCAAGGGGCTTGAGCCCTCCACTCTGAGATCAAGAGGAGCATATTCTACCACTGAGCCAGCCAGGTGCCCCAGGGAGTAGCTTTTAACTGAAATGCTCAAAGGAGCATTTGGAGCTGAAAATATAGATTTTGTAATCAGTTTCATTTCCATAGTAGCCAGTACCATGGGGATGGATGACTTGACTCCATCCCCATGGTACTGGGGATGGAGTCCCCATGGGTAATCTTCACTCCATGGAAAGAATCTATGGTAAGAGGAGGTAATGAAACAGCCTAGAATCCTGGGAAAATCCAAGGTATACCAGTGGCCAAACAGGTGCTGTGGTCATTGAAGGAAAGCCAAGGGCATCACGAAAGTCGTCTTAGAGGGGGTGGGATTCACAGTGGAAGTTAAGGTACAGCTAAGGAGAGTAAGGGAAGATGGGAATTCCAGGCTTAGAAAACGGTTTTTAATAGTAGTTGATGAATATCAGTTTAGGAACTTGGAATGTACTTGGGAAGGGTAAAGTCAGGACAGTGGGGCAGGATGGGGGTGGGGAGGTGGGGGTGGCAGGAGGAAGGAGCGATGTTGTGCAGTAGCTGGATTCAGAAAGGGTCAACTTGTAGAGGTCGCAGAGGTCGTAACGCTGTGGCTGAATTTGAGCCAGAGATTTACGTGATCAGTTCTGAGTTTCAGGAAGGAAGCTTGTAGAAAGCTCTCTTTGGGAAAATAAGAGGCTCTGACCTTTTCCAAGCCAGATCCCCAAATGACTGCTGTGTTTGGGAAACCAAGAGGGGTGTCTTGGTTTTTCTTAGGCAGAAAGGGAGGTGGAAGGATGCATTTTCTTTTTCATAAACTCTAGGAAATCTTTAACTCGGACCCCTATCTGACCCATGAACTAAAGAAACAAACTCATTAATCATCTGATTTTGAAATATCTGGCTTTTAACTTGAGCAAATTTATAAACTAGTTATGACAGCATTTCAGAAGAAAAATACTTTTCACCATCCCTGTAACTTAAAGAAAAGAGTCTTCAATTATATATTACTTACAGTGTTGAAAATTTGGAAATTGTTCAAATTTTGGAAATCGCCACTCTGAAGAATAAATTATTTGTGACTTTACAATTATGTATACTTCAGATATGCTATATTTATTCTTACAAATAGATAAATTGAGTTTTTAAAAAGACTTTTTTTTTCCTAATCCAGGAAGTTACATAGCTTCTTTTATTTACACATCTTGCTGATTTATGAAACACATTTTTATGCTCAATTTTATTTTTTAAAAAGGAGGGGGGGAAAGCCCTTTATGAATTGTTGTTTTTCCTGGAAATAATTCTATTCATTTAAGGCTATTAAATTTTCTTAAAGCAGTGTAAAGAGGTTCTTCCATTATATTTTGTTTTTCACATCAAATATTATACATTTTTTTTTCAGAAACACTAATATTAAAATGCTTTTCATTGTGAATTTCTAGGGGAGTGTTATTAAAACACACACAAAAAAAGAATAGAAAGTACTGGGAAGATTCCAGTGACATTTTAACCAACTGAGCCACCCAGGCGCCCCTCCAGTGACATTTTAAATAAGGGTGTTCGAAAGCTTCCCCAGGTCCTCTGCTATTTGCCGGAAGGTTTAGAAATTTCACTAGCTAATATCGACAGTTGTTTTTAAAAGTTTTTACAGGACATTGGAAGGAAATGTGACTTTCCCATGAGGGAAGGGGAACAAGGATTCTACTGGGCTGACTTAGCTTTAAGCACCAGAGACAGAAAGGGAAATCCATTCTTCTGAAGGAGTTAACTGCCGTGCACTGTACTTTGCAAACGCTCCCTGGAGAGACTCTTGCTAAATTTGTTCTCAGCAACATTCATACCTGATTCATGCCCTATAAAAGAGAGGTCAAGGGATGTTTAAGTTCGTTTATTTTAACAGCCTAAGAATTTGAGTCCAATGAGATTAGAATTTCCCCTCACCTCCCAAATGAAGCCACTGTGCTGCTACTGCTATTACTACTACTATTATCATCATTATTATTATTATTATTTGGGTTGATTCCTTCCATCCTTCCTTCCTCTCTCCCTCATTCCCTCTCTTTATCTCCTTCCTTTCTTCCTTCCTTCCCTCTTAGGGTATCCACTGTGCTATTATTTGAGTGAGTTGTCCCGATATCTTTCTGATTTCTGTGAACCACTACCATAAGGAGAGACACTATGATCAGAATCAGAACTCACGTACGAGTTTCCTCTGCGCATGGATCTTAGACACTGAGGATTGGTATCAACGAGTTTGAACTTTTAATATTCATGACACATAGGTAGCAGAACAGTATTAAGTCAAGACATAAATCATCAGAAAGGCAGTTTTTCCAAACTGTATTTTGAGATATAGTCATATGCTCCTTAAAAAACAGGCCTCTGGGGCATCTGAAAAATGAAGAATTAAATAAAATCAAACCGATTCCTTTACTTCAGGAAGTCTCAACACTATTAACATAGTAATTTGTTTTGCAAATATCTAAGAAAAGATGAGTATGCAGCCTTGCTCAAACTTATCAAGACACTTTTCCAGAAGAGTATATTGGAACAAAATAACAACATGAATGAATGAATGAATGAATGTCTAACACATTAACATTGTGCATACTGTTTACCAAGCACCTTTTAAAGGACACTCACACAAACATAAATACACACACATTTAATACAAAAACTGTATGTATCAGGTACAATTATTATCCTCAATGTACAGATAAGATACCTGAGACACTTGCTCAAAGTCTTGTAGGTAATTTTCTAACTCAGTGGTAACCAAATATATTTGTTCATGAACCCACCAGTAAATGTTTAGATTGTACTATGTCATAACTTATAGATATTCTGGGGGAATATTTTTTATATTAATGTATTGTGTCTATAATAAAATATAGCAAAAGTCAAAATGAAAAAGGATATAATAAAAACAGGAGAAGGCCTGTTTTAAAATAATTCTTTGTTGTATTACTGATGGTGCAAAAATAAATTTGTTCTTACTACAAATAATAATGCTACCATCATTGAATATATATTTAATTAAAATTATTTTTTAGATTTTATTTATTTATTTGACAGAGAGAGAGATTACAAGTAGGCAGAGAGACAGGCAGAGAGAGGTGGAAGCAGGCTCCCTGCTGAGCAGAGAGCCGGATGGGGGGCTCCATCCCAGGACCCCGAGATCTTGACCTGAGCCGAAAGCAGAGGCTTACCCCACTGAGCACCCAGGTGTCCCTTAATTTTAAAATTAATTTAATGTTTTGTGATACAGCTGTTTAAAATTTTATTTCTGAGTCAAGTTCAGTTAATATTGGTAATTGGTTTGACAGTTGGACATGTTGGGAGAGAGACATGTCATAAAGTACTATTACATAAAATAAACACTTCAGGTGTGTTTCACTGCTAATACTAGTGAATCTAAGTCCAAATTCCACACACTCTTCTTTTCCCCCAATTTCCTTGCAGGTTATTGCTGTTTTGGTTTTTTTTTTTTTTTCCTGTGTATCTTTACCAATGAAAAATATGGACTTGCTGTAAAAAAATCAACTATGTCATTTCCTTATTGCTTATTTGTGCTTGCATTATTTAAATTAAATTTTTAAGCTTTTGTTTAGGTGTTGAGTGTTCAGCTATGTTAGTTCAAACTGGATCATATAATGGGCAAGTGCACTTAACCCAGAGCACACGACTGTCCTACGCCAGTGCAGACTAAAAGCAAAGTGTCAGCAGTCCCACTCTCCCTTGGAAGCCTGCTCACCGTGCATGGAGTGACTGTCTGACACTTGGAAGAGACTTTTCAAGTCACTAGTGTGTATCCCTATGTCAAATATTAAGAAAGATTAACTTTTAGTATTTTTAAAGTAAAAAAAAAAAACAAAAACGCACCAGTGGTTCGCTGTACACACCTAAGAACTCTGACCCCACTTTAGAGACTATTCTAGACCTTTCAGGCTAAAAGAAGAAATCTGGCCAGAAATATTAGTTTCAATAAAAACAAAAACAGAACAAAAGCAAGAAACCACTTACTGATGAGAGAAACAATTTTGTTTGTTTAAGCAGTAGAGTAGCATTTTACTCAGAACTATATTCTCTAAGCAAAAGCTATTCATTTGAGCATATGTCCTTTAAAATGACAACCAGCCTGCCTTTATTTGTATTATTTATGGCATATATAAATCCAGTGCAGTGCGCTCTATAGGACACCCATGTATCCTGTGTTGAAAATACAGCCTACAGTGTTTCTGGATAACGTGGAGCGTTGAGCATGCACTTTGGGGATGCTATGAGTGGTTGAAGAAACTGAAGGCAAATCGCGTCTTGGTGACTAGATAGGAAAACAAGGCAAGAGTTTAGCTATTCCCAATTTCTATGTTTCCCTTTGCTAAAATCAGAGCCGATTATTTTGGTAAAGGATTTTGATGATCGAAATCCAGTCCTCCAATGACTTACCTGCTGTTACAGTTAGTGACAGGACCAGGATGAGAATCCAGTTCTCCTCACTGTTGCTCCATTCACTCCACATTCTCTGATTTATGAAGAATATACTACAAGTGCCTTTTGTAGGCTGACAGCTTCACAACCAAGGTGCAAAGCACTCGCACAGAATATTTACTGCCTGTAATTTACTGTATCATACAAACGAACAAAGCCTTTCTCTGGGCAATCAAGCAATTACAAAATAGTTCTGTTTTTATAAGGCACTCTTCCTTGATGTGGCTTTTGTTGTCCTGGAATTTTGTCTGTAAGTTGTCTCTGCTGAACTACTTCGTGAGTTTCCATGGCAGACAGCATCCTTATCATTGTCTTTCAATGAGCAATTTATGCTCACAAGCGTCAAAGTCTTAACGGGTGATAAAAAGAGTGAGGGTGCAGGGAAGCAGATCTGGGGTAATACCAGCGATAGGATGATCTCGGGATAGGACACACTCTGGGATGTGTTACGTAGTTACTCCCTTTGCTCCTGTTATTTTGGGAGACTGAATTCATGGCAGTGGAAGCAAAGGGTATGGGAGCACGTAAGGAAATAGAGAAAGCTAGTGTGGTTACTGCAGCTTCATTTTCGGTGGGCTGTAGGATGAATTATGTCCACCTAGTGGTTCAGGACCCCATACTGCCTTTGCTCTGCATGTATGGCAAGTTGATCTGATTGTGCTAGATCCCAGAACTCCTTTTCATGGTCCAAGATTAAGGTGCTGACCCTTGGTGTAGGTGTATGTCCTTAAGGATACAAAATCATGTAACTACAAAAAGGAAGGGTTCCCATCAATTATATTTGGCAGAGACTACACTAAACCTTAGCGTCGACTGAACTTGGAGAGTCTTTACCATGTGATTATGCTTCAGATAATGTCTACATCCTAGTGTCTCCAAAGCAGCATCCAGGGATACATCCAGAGTCAGGATACATCCTGACACATGAGCAACCCCCGGGAATGCTGGTCACCCTGGCAAAGAGAGACACAACATGCTCCTCAAAAAGGAATGGACTTTCATTGCAGGCATCCTCATGAGCAGGATGACAAGGGCCCTGCTGGAGGAAGAGAACTATTCACACGATTCAGGCTGTGGGTCTTGCTTCACAACAAATCTGAGGCTGAAACACCAAAACCGTGGTTAACAGGAGAGACACGGGCTGTCATCTCAGAGACTGATATGATTGGGAGATATAAAGAGAACTGGAGATAAAAAAGGACCATGAATTCTCATAAAACGTGAGAGGTAAGTATTACTTTTTCCTTAATCAGGATGAAGAAACTCAGAGAGGTTAAGATACTCACCCAAGTGAGTGGTAGAGCAGGGATCAAGTTAGGGTACTGCAGACTCAGAAGCTCATGCTCTTTCTGGGACACCTTACCCATGAGTAAGTAAAATAAATAAAGAAATTGGACTATTTATTTTTGGAGGTAATTACTCCCTTAGTAAAGTAAGCAAATAAAAAAATAAATAAAGTGACTCACAGGAATCTTAGCTATAGGTGTGCTCCCTACCAGCACGTATATTCTCTGCAGTGGACCAGACTACCTTGATGATGTTGACAAAATCTACGACAAAAGTGTAGTATAATTTGTTCTGGTTCCGCATGGAGCAACCAGAGTGGGGAGTAACTGAGTGGAAGTGTGAGGGAGATAGAACTAAGCACTTGGTCCTCTTTCTGGCTGTGATATCTGGTAGGTTCATTACCTGACACTCAGAGAGATCCCCTAGCAAGCTAGTTTAAAAATTTGAAAGTGGTTTTGTCCTCAATGTCTAAGCTTTTCTTTCCAATGATCATGATTATACCACATTAAAGAATGGAGATACTACAGCCTCTCCTGTATTAAATGCTCTCATGTTTTTAATACCTGAAGGATGAACACGGATCAAAGAATCCAGGCAGGGCTATCAAGCTAGTGCTAGCTCACTTACATTAGTGGAGGAAGGGACATAACAAATGCAACTACACAATTTTTATCTGTAAACTTTCATAGTTTATTATGACCACAAAACTCAGTCACCCATTTTTTTTTTTTAAGATTTTATTTATTTATTTGACAGAGAGAGAAATCACAGGTAGGCAGAGCAGCAGGTGAGGGGGGGGGGAAGCAGACTTCCTGCCAAGCAGAGAGCCCGATGTGGGGCTCAATCCCAGGACCCTGAGATCATGACCTGAGCTGAAGGCAGAGGCTCAACCCACTGAGCCACCCAGGAGCCCAGTCACCCATTTTTTTAAAAAACGATTTTATTTATTTATTTTCAAGAGAGAGAGCATGGGTGAGCAAGGGGAAGAGGAGAGGGAGAAAGACAAGCAGACTCCATGCTGAGCATAGAGCCCAATGCAGGGCTTGATTCCAGAACCTTGAGATTTTGACCTGAGCCCAAACCAAGCATCTGACACTCAATCCACTAAGCCAGCCTGGCACCTTACCCATTTGTTTTAACTTCATGTATCATGCAGTTAAACTTCCAGTTGATAGGACTGACCATCAGGCAGACCAAATCAATTACTTAGTGCCTCTACCAAGATTTTCATCTATGTTTGTTTACCAATTATACTTAGTGGGCTACAAGATGGGTGACCTCTACATATAGGAGGCAAGGTGAAGAGGAAGGTAAATTAGCCAGATGCCCACTCCTTCAGGCCCTATAGAAGAACCACTGGGAATTCTTACTTTCTGCTACAATGGCGGAAGTCAGCCTTTTTATGTATCTAAGTGGGAGATAAGTTACTGTTAACTTAAAATAGGACAGGGTGATTTAGCATGGTTTTAATTGGATTTGGGCAATAAAAATACCCTTTGCTGCTGAAAAAGGTTTGCAAAATTTGAAAATGAAGGTTATACAACCACTTTACAACAAAGAGCACTCTTTTGAAAGGTTGTCTTCACTTTAGAAGTTGATTTTATAATTCTAATGAGGCATGGGAGACAAAATCTGCTCTTGAAATGTTTCAACTTTCTTCAGTCTTCTCTGTTTGATTAGAATTACTCCCTCTATGAACCTCTCCAGCTAGCAATCTAATAACCATTAGCAGAATTTATTTACTGTTTAAATTGCTGCTTAAAGTTTAGGCTTGGTAGCAAAGATTTTTGTCAGGTAACTGCCTCATCTCTGCCTTCAAGGTATGTATAAGGACTTTTCTTATAAAAAAATAAACTTGAAGTCCTAGGAAAAATGTTTTTTGGGGCGGATGGTGGGGGGGGTGACAAGAGGAGCAGATAATTATATGTATCTAAATGTACCTGCAAATCTGTTGCACTTGGGAAAAGTTTAGATTCTTCTATTCTTTTGAATAAGCACATTTGCAGATCTGAATCTTAGAGTTAAATAATGTATGAGACTAACAACAAATTAAAACAATAAAAATGGATCTGCCACGCTCAGTAAGTCCACATCTTTTCATTTCCTACAGGGGAGAAAAAGAAAAAAAATCCTACTGTAGTAACCATCCTAGAATTTTGGAAGCCTCCAATTTTAACTCCAGTACATTCCTTGGGCAAACTTGATTTAGTATTTCTCCCAAATTCAAATAGAGTATGAAATTCAGTGTTTTCGTTTTTGAATTCATAGCACTTTCTCCATGTTTAGATGAGTCTGATTAGAACAGTCACAATTGTATTATAGTTATTAGGACTAAGAAAATCAATTAAAATAAAATGGTATGTTTCCAAATGGTAACTAACTAGGGAATTGAGTGGAAAATTTTGAGTCAACTATTATATAAGTTATTCTTAAATTCAACAGCCAAGAGAAAATTCTTTTATATTTTTCAACAACTTTCTCAATTCTGGTTCATTAAAATGCAACACATAGAGAAGACAGAAAATATTTTCTCATGGCTTTCTCTTTAGATAGATTTCCAAACCTATCAATAATCACTGAAGGACGAGTAGCAGTGGTGTGGCAATTACAATAGAAATAGTATTAGATACCATCTATGAATATAGTTTGTGATAGCCAAATTTTAAAAGAGAACTTGTTACCTGTGTATGAAGACACCGGAACAAGAATATCACGAGTGCCGAATCCATGTTTTTTCCCCTAAGAGAGAAAGAGAGGAGGGGATAGGGAGAGGGAAAGGAAGAGAGAATGCTAAGCAGACTCCATGCTGAGCACTGAGCCCAGCCCCAGGCTGGATCCCAAGACCCTGAGATCATGACCTGAGCTTCAATCAAGTCAGATGACTAAGCTACCCAGGCACCTCAGAATGCATCTAAGAGATGTCTCTCTGCTGGCATTGATAGAATAAACAACTATGATATGATCAAAACATGAGAGTTGGAATCAAAATCTGGGCTTGCCGATGCTTTCACTTGCTCAACTTGCTCATCTGCAGAAACTCCACTTTCTTCTCACGTAGAATAGGACTAAGAGTACCTGTCCTACAAGCATCTCAGGGTTTGCTGTGAGGATCAAAGACCAAAATGAGACATTCCGTGGGAGAGCAACAAGTCAACAGTAGGGCTCTGCTCAGTAAAATGTAATGTTTTGCACAGATGTGGCCCCAATTTCCATATTAAGTTTTGGGTCTAGAACTCAAGGGGAACAAACAAAGGTAGGGTGCATTGGTACGTAAATGGTTTTATTTGTATTCTTCTTAACCTTGCAAAGGAAGTGAAATGGCTCTCTAACCACCAAAGCTATCATTTAGTAAATACTTTGTTTACTGGCATGTGTTCATGCTGCAAACACTGCGTATCTAAGGCACACGCTAGATATGGGGATACAATACCCCTTGCCCTGTTCAGCTTCCAGAAACTTAACAAAGACAGGGTGATAGAGCATAGTTTTAATAATGAAACAATCCACAGAAAGAATAGTCTTAATCCTTCTCTATATATGAGTAAATTGATTTTCAGAAATGTAATCACCCCCTGGCCGCCATCCAGCCAGCAGGTGGAAGCACCAACATGAGATGTCATCTACCAGGTTCCAAAGTCAGTGATCTTGACTGTCACAGTTATATTGCATCGAAATAGTTTTGTTGGTGCTTCCCTAGAGACCCCCTAAAGGTCTCATAGATGGTTAAGTCATTAAATTGTTCTTTTGTGGGGCACCTGAGTGGTTTAGTCAGGTAAGCTGCCTGCTCTTGGTTTTGACTCAGCTCATGATCTTGAGGTCCTGGGATTGAGCCCCTGCCTTGGGCTTCACACTCAGTGCAGAGTCTGCTTGAGGATTCTTTCTCTCCCTCTTCCTCTGCCCCTCCCCCTGTGTGCTCTCTCTCTCTCTCTCTCTCAAATAAATAAATCTTTTAAAAAATTCTTCTTTTGTAAAATTATTTATGTATATCAGGATATCTGAAATGTCAGTTTTTGGAAGAGAAATATATTTTACATTTTTAAATATAGCTTTCTGCCTAATACAGGTTTAGGGTCCCATTTTTAAAAGCCCCACTTTTTTGTCATCAGGCAGTGAATATATGACGTACTGCTAAAGATCTAAAGGCAAAGCCGATTAGACATAACTATTTTTAATTAATGTGTTTCCTTAGATCCTTGTTGCTTGTGATCATTAATTTTATGCATCATCTTGTCTGATCCATAGCACCCAGATATTTGGTCAAACATTATTTTGGGTGTTTCAAGAGGGTGTTATTTGGATGGGATTAATATTTAAGTGATCAGATTTTGAGTGAAGTAGTTTGCCCTCCATAGTGTGGGTGAGCCTCATCTAATCAGTGAATGGCCTCAATAGGCTGAACTCCTCCAAATAAGGAAAAAGGAATTCTAGTAGCAGATGACTTTGACTTTGGACTGTAATGTTGGTTCTTCCTGGGTGTCCAGCCTGTTGGCCCATCTTACAGATTTTGGACTTGTCAGCCTCCATATTTACTAGTGAGTTCCTTAAAATAAATCTCAATCTGTGCATGTCTGCATGTGTCCGTGTGTGTATCCTATTGATTCTGTTTTTCTGGACAACCCTGACTAAAACAGTGTCCAGAAGGTGATGAGCAGACCTGTAGGATCTGTATAACTAGCATCACTGGGAGTTCATCAGAATGCAAATCTCTGATCCCTCCCTTGATCTATTGTTTGGAATCTGCATTTTAACAACATCTCCATACGGTTAATAAACACAGATTAGATAAGTCCTACCCAGGATGATCAGAATTCAAAATGCTTTTTTTTTTCTTTTTTCCTTTTCTTGTTATAAGTATATCTCTGTTAGACTCAGTGTGTGTCTTTACGGCGTTTGAAGGTACTTTCACTTCAGGCTAGCCGAATGCTCTGGGGCAGGGAAGGGGTTAATGAGGGAAGTTGTTCCTGGTTCAATTTGACTACTACTGAAGGTTCAAAAAAATTGATAAGTCTCTTTCCAATTCTGTAATCTAACTCACTGTCACTAGGAAAGCCTAGTCCATATTTCTGTTTGGGTTCATGAAATAGATACAGAAGCTGCTCAGCTGAGGGGAAAAAAGATATTTTGAAGAGTCATGAGCATCTAAGATAAGAAATGTATATATAAAATCACAATAGATTCATCTCTATAATAGTTGGATTGTGTTAATAAAATCCCCTGCGGGGGGTGCCTGGCCAACTCTTGATCTCAGGTCATGGGTTTGAGCCCCATCTTGGGTATAGAGATTACTGAAAAAAACACAAACAAACAAACAAACAAACAAAACTTAAAAAAAAATTCATTTGAATGATATTTAAAATACACTTATTTTGTGCTTATCACAGATTAAGCACAGGAGAAAGAGAGTAGTTTTCATTTGTCCTTTTTTTTTTTTTTTTAAAGTAGACTCCACGCCCAACATGGGTGCTTCTTGTCCAACATGGGGCTTGAACTCATGACCCTGAGATCAAAAAGGCACATGCTCTAGCCACTGCTCCCCTCATTTCTGTCTTTAAAAACTTGACAATGAGTTCAGAAGGATAGTTGTGTAAATAAGGAAGAGCAGTAACTTTGCACAGCTGCCTCCATAAACAGCCATGAAAGGAGGAAGTCCTAAGTTTTCTCCAACTAAATTCTTACTCTTGTAATTTATTTCACCTAAAATAATCAGTTGTGTTTTCCAAAATGACTACTTCTTCATATCTTTCCTTTCTTAGAAACCATTAGTATATCTTTACTCTCTATTGAATCCATTCATTCATTTCTCAACAAATACTTACTGAGCACTTCCTGTGTACCAGGTGCTGGGCTCAGCCCTGGAAACCTCGCTGTAAACGAAAAAAAAAGGTCTAATGAGAGAAAGTCAACAAATAATCACACAGGTAATTATATAGCTACACTGACATTATGTTCTATGAAAGAAAAAGACTGACTAATATGACAGCAAATTATAAGGGAATGTTATCTAGATTGGGGTTAGAAGGAGCTTCCTTCCGAGGTATCATTTTCACTAAATCTTAAAGGAAGGGTAAGAGTTTCCCAGGTGAACGGATGTAGGATGAGGTTAAGGACGGAGAAGTTTCCATGTAAAGGAAACGCTATTTGTGAAAGGTGTGTGGAAGGAAGAAAAGAAACTGGCATCGGAAACAAAGAGAATGATGGAGCCTGGTGGCTAGGTTATAAAGAGGCAGAGCGATAGGTATCAGAGTGGGAAGAACCAGATCGTTCAGGGTCTTGAAAGAACAGGAACTTTGTTCAAAGAGCAAAAGGAAGTCATCACATCTGTTTAAAGAGGGATCAAAATGTTTACAACACGCTTTTGAAGGATCATTTTTACTGTCAATTGGAAAATGTTATGGAATGGCCAAAAATAGATTTTGGAAGACATGTTAGGATAAAATCCAGGTTCTTTAGTTTGACATTCAGATTCCTCAGAGTTGAGGCCAAATCTGTTTCCAGTCTTCATTATCGCTTCTCCCTTGCACGAATGTGCATGTCAGCCAGACCCATCCATTCTCTCTCCCCTGAACGGGATTTGCTCAATCCTGATTTTTGGCTTTCCGGAACATCTCTTGACTATGTATTTGTTTCAAGAGCCAGGCAAAACTTCATCTGTCCTCGGTTCCCTGGTTGAACATGGCTCATCTCTGTAAATATCTCAAATTGCTACCAGATTGAAAATTTAAGACACCATGAATTGTAGCAAACACCAATATTTTTGAACCATGAAAAAAGTGAATGTAGTGCTGAATCTTACCGTTAGTCTTCCGAGGTACATAAATTGGTCATATTAGTTTAGCATTGCTTTGAAATTTCTCTCATCTATCCATGTACTTATGGGTCTCTCCATTTCTAAGGTCCTATAAAGTACTTACATGTTTTTTGAAGAAAAGTTTGATCCACAATAATTTCTCCAGTAACAAGTACTTTTACTTCCTATTAAGTTTAAGACCAATTACACAATACTTAATACCCTTGCTTTTGGGGTACATGATAACTTCTTGTTTCTATGCTGTTTCATGAAGATATTGTAAACAAACTTAACAGGTGTAGTATCAACAATGCAACAATTCGTCAACTGGAGTAGACAAATATGAATACCAAAGACCAAGGCAGTGCAAACAATGAATGGTTAAGTATGGCAGGACTGTTGCCTAGCCAATGACAACAGTAGAACATCATTCATTTTAAGATGCATCCTGGTTTCAGAGATGCATGAATGAGCATGCAAATGTTCATTATAGAATTGAAAACCTATATTATATCTAGACCATTCTGTTGGTATTTACATTTTGCCGTGTATTCATACCTTCTCTTTCTTAGCTTTATTATACCTTCATTTTCCATCGAGTTCATTCATTTAGTCATTCACTCATCAACAATCTTCATTGAGTATCTCCTATATGCCAGTGCTGACTCTCCCCAAATGGACCACTACTGCTAGTTTCCCCTCCTTTATCCCCCTCTCCCCAAAACAACACCTAAATTGGTAGCATTGCTATAAATCCAACTGTGAGATTGTTAATGTAAACATATAGTACTTGGGACTATAAATGAATTCCTGAAGTTTTTCTTTCTGATAGAGCTCTCAAATTAACATTGGATAAAACTAAAGTATATAAATCTGACGACACAGCCTTTTGTTTCAGTAGAAATAGTGCAAAAGTCTGTATGCTCACACAAACACGTGGACACATATATACACACATATACACATGTATATATTCTCTTTGGAGAAGTATAGTATATTGAACATATAACTACATTATTAACAATATCTATTTAATAGTTGCCTGTTAACAAGTTACTTTATTTAAAGGGTATTTCTGATTTCACTGTTAGATCCCTCCTGAAGTATGTATCATCACCTACTATTTGCAGGAAGAAACTGAGCCACTGAGAGGTTAAGTAGCTTGCTCAAGACATGGCCAATGTCTCTCCTCGTTAGCCATATGAAATTTACACTTTTAATATCTTAGAGGTGGCTAAAATTTACAATAACAGTTTCATACACTTTCATTTTCAGACTTCTAGCTTAATTATTAGAGTAATTTGTTATATGAAAATTTTCATTGCTTTACAAAGGCCTTTACTTGTGTCTTTTTTCAGTAGAAGTTTACTTTAAATGTATGCTTCAATTTGTCAACTACATAGATAGGTGGGAAGAAAATAACATGGTGGTACCTAGTAACAATCAAAGATACATCTAGAAAGAAAGGGCTTCTGAAAAGATATTTAGTCTTAACAATGCAACAAGTTTTTAAAACTAGAGTATTATTTAAAATGATTGATAATAGACCTTTTTGCCAAGAACTTTCAAATAGCTTACGATAAAAGATAGTATTCATACCACAACTTAATTAAAACTGGAATAGGATAACTAATTATTTCATTTACAGAATCATCCTAAAGTAGGGTTTTCATTTGGGATGTTTTTTTTTTGCAACAAAGGGATCTTGAACATTTTGTGGGACAGTTAACTAAGTTTGCTACTTGAAACAAATTTATGTCCATTAAGAAATGTCAGAAACAATCACAACATCAAAAATTCTAAAGATCTGCATCTCTTGAGTTCATGTGTATATACACATACGTGTATATACATACATATTTATTAGAAACGAATTTTCAGGACTAAAATCTCTTATAAAGAAACATCTGAAATTTACCAATCCATCTGGCTGCACGTCAATTCTTCTTTCATATTTAAGAAAGAGTCACTTCCTCTTTCGCACCTGGTTGTCTGCGGACTCCTTACCCACCTCCTCAGTTTTAGAAACTCATTCAAGTTCCTTTGCAGACATTCCTGCCTCTGAGAAACTCTCCTGACTCCACATACCACACCCAAGAGAGAATTAATCACTTCCTCCACAGATGTATTTTCAGTCTGTTATTGCATGCATTAGACTCTATAGTAAACATTTGTTTAGTTGTCCTACAGACCAGTTCTATGAGGGCAGGAGATACTGTCTTCTATCTCTGGGATTTAACACGGTGTCTGAGGTTAAGAAAAAACAAATCAACTGAAATACAAAATAATAGTAAATACTTCTTTAGTACTTACTTCATACCAATCTCAAGGGTTAACATTTTACCCATATCGCTTCTACCTTCACAACCACCTTTGGGTCAAGAGTTACTGTCTGTCAGAGAAGACCTTAGGCTTACGGAAGTTAAATAACTTGCCAGTGGCGGCAAGGCTAACAGGTAGCAGAGGAGGCGATTTGCATAGCGGCTTCTTTCCAAACCTCAGGAAATTCAAGTATTACAGAAAAGTGGGACACTGGACATATAGATATTTACAAAGGTAGGGCATTTTTCCATAAGAAAAATTTCAGAGGCTTAGCACTTAGAAAGGAAATTCCAAAGTTTTGGCCCCAGCAATGTCCCCATGTCCTTCGACCTCACCCTCCCTCACACAGCGGACAGCTTTCCTTAGCACGTATCAGAGGATCTGTTACATTCTTCCACGACTCCCCCAGCTTCTGCTATAGCAGGATTTCTCAAACTCAGCATTACTGACATTTGGGCTAAATAACTCTTCGTGATGGGGTACTGTCTTGGGCACTGTTCTAATTTAGCGGCATCCTTGGCTTCTACCTGCAAGATGCC
Source organism: Mustela nigripes (assembly GCF_022355385.1). Classification (NCBI taxonomy): domain Eukaryota; kingdom Metazoa; phylum Chordata; class Mammalia; order Carnivora; family Mustelidae; genus Mustela; species Mustela nigripes. The sequence continues at coordinate 57,360,269 of NC_081571.1, forward strand.
GACAGCCCCCCTCTTCCATACCCAGTAGTGAAAACCAAAAATGTCTCAGACCTTGCCAAGTGTCCCTTGAGGGATTAAATTGCTCAGAACAGCAAGCATGGTAATGCTACCATGATTTGCTATGACTTAGAATTGAAGTCCTACACTATTAACTTCCAAAGGGCTTATGAACATCATTCTTAATTCACTAGTTCACAATCACAGACCCAGGAAATGCATTTCTCCCCCACTTACTGAACTCAGGAACAAGTAATTGCACACTGGGCCTATATATAGTTCTGATTGTTCATGTGGCAGGGCAGAGGCCCAGAAGACACGCGACTGGGTTTTCTTGTGACTTTCACAGATGACTACTATCAGACCAATAGCCTGTAAAAGAATCCATTTCCCAAGTTTAGGCTTAAAGGTAGAGTGTTGATGAATGTTTGGAACTAAATCAGTGAGGCCATATTCTAATTGTGTAGGTCAGAATCCAGGTGACATCTAGACCTGAATGCAGATGTACTGTCTAGTCACTGCTGCCCCTGGACAGTTCCTCACTAGCAGAGTGATGGGTCAGAGACAAACATCCCTTGGAACATCCTAACCACTGGCTTGCTGACACGGTGGGTACTAGATGTATCTCAGGGCTGTGTAGGTGTTACTGCTTGATACGTGCTAGGCCTCTTGGTCATTAGGCTTTATGTTCACAGCAACCAACAGATATGCATCCTTAAATGCTGTTCTGAACAGACAAAGACGACTTTCCAACATAAGTCTCAGGACCGGTTTTCTGGTATGAGCGGCTCCATAATAGGACTACTTTGTGCCTACTTTTGAGCAGGAAAACCAGGTTTGGGCTATAAAGAGTGCCCTGAGCCCATGAAGAACTTGGAGTAATGAGAGTCGGTGCAAGTGTGGAATTCATCAGAGCCCTCTTGACTGTAAGTCCTATTGATGCAAATCAGTAAACCAGATGTCATTTGGAGCACAAAGCCACCATTTCAAAATATGTAAATATTACCTTGAGAAGAGATGGTCATCTGGACCTTGAGTCACGTGAACCTGAGCAGCCAGGTCTCAGAGACTGTGTTTCAGCAAAGGCAGCTTTGCTCCAAAGCTCAACCATTTCTCTTCACACTATCACAGTTGCTTTTTTTTTTTTTTTTTTTTTTTTTTATACTCTTTTTTTTTACCCCCTATCTTTTTTTTTTTTTTTTTTTTTTTTTTTTTTTTAAACTCTGCTTGATTATCCCCAATCTGTTCTTCAGAAGTATTTATCCTTCTCTAGGTAATGAAGCAAGCAAAAACTATGGGTTAATGACCAGAGGTAAATTTCAGCAAACACTGGCAGACCAAGTAATTTCAACCCATTTCGTAGTTGTGTATCTTAAAAATGTTAGTTTTATCCGTATTTTTAAAAAATATTTTATTTATTTGACAGAGAGATCACAAGTAGGCAGAGAGGCAGGCAGAGAGAGGGGAAAGAGGCTCCCTGCTGAGCAGAGAGCCCGTTGTGGGGCTCGATCCCAGGATCCTGAGATCATAACCTGAGCTGAAAGCAGTCTTAACCCACTGAGCCACCCAAGCGCCCTGTATTTTTTTTTTTTAAGGGAGGGGTTTTAGTGAATCATGAATCTTAAAATTAAGAATAAACATAGTGGGATAAAGCTGTTTCAATATTAATCAAATATTGTTAAGTTTCATTTAGGATTTAGGATATGAGCATAGTGAACATAGATTTGTTTAATGAGTTAACACCAACTCTGTTGCATCTCTCTTAGCAAAACTCTGGCATTTGAGTAGCTAAAGCCATTGCAAAGACCTGGAGACCAAACCCACTACTGAAAACACATCAGTGCTTTTCCGATTTCTTTATTCCCATAGTGCCTTGCTCGCGCCTTTGCTACGAAAGTCCTGTCTTGCATTAAAGGTGCTAACTTTCTTTTTGTACCGCATTGACTAGCCTTGTGATTTGTGGAGAGTAGACATTCAAATAAAATCAAAATGCCAAATGATTTTGGAGCCCAAATTCTATTCCATGTTGGTCCTTGTATTAAGCCAAATTATTTATTCTTCTCTGCACATTAGAATTGTTTTGAGAAATAAACTCCTTTAAGGTATGCTGAAGTCAGGGCACCTGGGTGGCTCAGTCGTTAAGTGTCTGCCTTTGGCTCAGGTTATGATCCCAGAGTCCTGGGATTGAGCCCTGCATTGGGCTCTCTGCTCTGTGGGAAACCTGCTTCTCCCTCTCCCATTTCTCCCTGCTTGTGTTCCCTCTCTCACTGTGTCTCTCTATGTCAAACAAATAAATAAAATCTTTATTAAAAAAAAAAAGTTCTGCCAAAGTCTTACTTGCCTCCTCTAGCCAAACCAGAGGCCTAGGTGACAGGCTTCTTTCTAATTTCCTTTAACAGTTCATTAAAAAAAAAAAAGAAGAAGAGAGAAAAAAAAAAGTTAGTTGCCACCTGAGCTTGGCTCATTAAAAATTCTTCAGGTTAGTCAAAATGCAGTCTTAGATAACAATGTGAAACGCTGGGGGTGCCTGGGTGGCTCAGTTGGTTAAACAGCTGCCTTTGCTCGGGTCGTGATCCCAGTGTCCTGGGATCGGGTCCCACATCGGGCTCCTTGCTCAGCGGGGAGCCTGCTTCTCCCTCTGCCTCTGCCTGCCATTCTGTCTGCCTGTGCTCGCTCTCTCCCCCTCTCTCTCTCTGATAAATAAATAAAATCTTAAAAAAAAAAAAAAGAGTCTTTGGCGCAGGTCATGATCCTGGGGTGGTGCAATCAAGTCCCATGTCAGGCTCTCTGCTCAGTGGGAGTCTGCTTCTGCCTCTCCCTCTTCCTGTGTTCTCTCTCTCAAAAAAAAAAAAAAGAAAAAAAAATCCTTAACCGTATGAAACATCGACTAGCCATGGATAATTTCAAAGCTAATCTTTTATTTGCTGTACTTTTATTCCCTTTTTTTCTTTTTTGACCCTTAGTGAACATCTCAAGTTTAATTTTAACCAGAGGTGCACTAACACTAGCGGTATTCACATTTTGTCTCTCATTATTCGCATGGTTGTCTCATGATGTATGGGGTGGGGGCACCCAAATATAATCCAAGTATAGGGTGAATACAGTCTGACAGCTTTATCCTTCCAGGAATGACCATACCAGTGATTAAATATTCCAGATGTATAACATTGCTTTGTTTAGTTAGCAGTTGTTTTAAAATTCTGGGGCGCCTGGGTGGCTCAGTGGGTTAAGCCGCTGCCTTAGGCTCAGGTCATGATTTCAGGGTCCTGGGATCGAGTCCCGCATCGGGCTCTCTGCTCAGCGGGGAGCCTGCTTCCTCCTCTCTCTCTGCCTGCCTCTCTGCCTACTTGTAATCTCTCTCTGTCAAATAAATAAATAAAATCTTTAAAATTCTGCTTTGGTCTTCAATTGATGAACACCCACCCCTGATATGTCCCAGAGAAGTATGGCAACTGTCTTAACTAAAATGGAAATTAACGGAACTTTTGCCATAGTGAGTATTGAAAACCAAGATTGATACAATACTGATGTATCAGTTAATAAATTAACACCCTCTTATTTTTCTTTACTGAATAGCAAGAAATACACTGCCCAAGGTGACGAATTATTTCTGACCTACAGTTTAACCAGTTTCTAAAGTTGGGACTTTTGCACCTGCCTCTGGTCCTTGTGCACATTTAAGAGAGGAATTCGCAAATGCCCAATTGTAGATATAAATGCAAGTGAAACTCTAAGCCCATTAAACCTTTGAAAAGTTTGACCTATCTGCTCAGAGTTAATAAATGACATCAAACGCATCAACTGCCCATCAGTCACCTCACAACACTGAGCAAAGATTAAATTCGTTTATCTGGCATCATCAGTGTCTTAACTTACACAACCGGGACACAAGTGGTCTCTTTTTGAGACAAAGTGTTCTGGAGAAAGAAGTTATGCCAAAAGTTTGGTTGCGAGTACATGCACTTGGTTTTGGCTTTCTTTCACTGACAAGTCCCAGAGCTTGCCCCAACATGGTAGAAATTGGACAGGGCCTTAAAAAAAAAATCTCAACACACATAAATGAATGTTTTAACTAACAGTGATCATGTTGTCATTCTTAAATGAGTGTCAACACAGAGAATGTACAGGTTTCTAAAAAAAATAAAATAAAAAGGGCAAGAAACCAGAAAATACAGCTAAGATCTCCCTAAATGCTTAGCAATCAACTGTTTGCTGTATCATTCTTACCTTTAACCTATCACGGTATCAAAATAAAGGCAGCTGGATTATAAACTCAATGTATATATATAGGAATCTTCAAGAACCAGAGATTAAAAACCTGGTTATTCCTCCATCTCAATGAGATGCTACATTTAAAAGCTCTTTCACACACTTACGTTGTGAGTACCAGCTATTTAGGTATAAACAGTTAACTTTCCATATTCTGAAAATGAATTTTATACGGTATATATACTAAATGTTTAATAGTTTCATTGGAAGCTTCTTGAGGAATCCAATTTTCCTATTAATCTTTAAATAATTTTCATCAGGACTTAATATATACTTACACAGATCTTCTAATTTCAGTTGGTTATTACTATGTTCTACGTTCAAAGGAGGGAATTATGCTTTACATCTATCCCATTTTAAAAGGGGGGGGGGCACTGAATTAGAAGTCAATTCCTAGGTCAGTCAGTAGTTCTCAAACCAGACATGACTAGTGATTTTTTAAATATAGAAATAGCTAGGTCACACCATACAACTCTGAATAACCACAGCAGAGAGTTCTTAACCTACTTCTTCATTTGATGCAGTATGTCTATAGAAGACTTGGGAAGCTCCTTGTCTGCTGAAAAAAAATGACTTGCAATTTCTATACTGAGTACGTCCAATCAGTGCATAGGGCAGCTATTGAGGAATAAACCTAATTAGTCAAAATTTTTATGCTTTATAAATCCTTACAACCATACAATGAATAAGAAACCCTGCCTTATTTTCCAACATTAATTTCTCATAGATCATCAGGGATTTTCAATCTAAGAGTATTAGAATTGCAATGCTCACTTATCCCAAGTTGAAACTAGAGTAAATAATTTCTCAATTAATTTAACCTTGTGTTTTTTGGAGAATATTCAGAGCAATGTCTTGGTTTAAGAGGCTGTGTATTTCCTTGAAAGCTAATTTTAAAAAACAAAACAGAAGACAACCTGTACTAGGGTAAGACCAGAGCAGGAGCCCCAGAACAGGAAACAAGATTAAACAGTGATAGGTAAATCATTTTCTAGACTTCCGGTGATTCTTGGCATCAAGAGCTTGTGCTTCAGAAGAAAAAAAAAAATCATCATCCACAAAGTGACTAATTAATGAAATGACTTGTTACAAGTAAGTAAACCTAGGATTTGTTGAGACGGGCTGCAGCAGCTTGCTGAGTATTTGCTCCCAGAAGACAAATGCAAACACAGTGGCTTTTTGCTGTATTGCGTCTTTTTCCCAAAGTGGAATTTAACAATTTTCTGGAACATTTGATTTAATAAGATAGGGCCTCTCCATTGGCTTCTCTGGGCTTCAATTATTAGGCCAATAATGGATGAGATTTTATGACAGCCAACACCTGAATCAAAACAAGTTAAAATTTTCATGTCATTTCTAATCTAAGAAACTTTTGGTATCATGGTGATAAACTTAAGTCTAAAACCATACCGGCTGGAAAAAACATAGCCACAATCAGCTAAGTCAAGAAAACATTTTTGCCTCATTGATCTGTGTATACTCATACCAGGCAGAGGACAGTCAATAAATGTTGTACTAAACTCGTTTTTCTGGTCCTGAATTAGCCTCATGGCTATTCATAATACTTAATTCCGTATAGAAAGAAAAAAACCTTAATTGTTAATCTTTTAGGGAAGTCTCCAGAATGAATTAGTTAAACATTTTTTTTTTTTTTAAACATGCAAAACAGAGGAAAGCCAACAGTCTGTAAAAGGAAAGAACAGGAACAATGATCTCAGGATTAATACACCCGAGTCAAGTGCTCAGTTATTTTCCTCCCAATTACCAGAATTATCTCTAGGGGGGAAAAAAATCCCTGAATCTCCCCTTTAAAGAGCCTTGTAGGTAAGTGAAACTATTTCATTGAAATGCTAGTCTTGACATGAAATTTGGGTTTTTTCACTTCAAAAACAAAACAAAAAAAAACCAAAAACAAAGAAAAGGTAAAATAAGACAAAACAGTTCAGTTTAATTTCAAACGTTAATATATTTTCTATTTTATATTGAACATATGCATCTGTAACCCCTCTTTTGCAGCAACTAGCACATCCTCATAAAAGGGGCAAAATTTGTAAGATGCCTCTTAAAATAAATATTCTTTTTTATAAAATAATAAAACTTCAAATAAATATTCTTTACACTAAACAATATGTTGAAAAAATTAGAAAATAAAGGTTGAATTTTACTGTAACTGTACAATATACATGAAGTCCAAAGGGAAATCAGAGTCTTACAATAAAGGCTTTCTGTAAGGCAAAATACAATCTAAAAACATACTGATTGATTCACATTCTTCCGAATGTACAACATATTAGTATAATATTTTGTGACTGTGCCATATAGTATAGCACAACTTGTTTTTCACAGTTGCAAATATTACTGTATATACAAAAATATAGCACATTATCTCTGGAGAAAACAATGGAAAAAAAGTCATTGGCTAATTTACAAATTTTGCAAGTACTATTCACAAACAAAAACTTTACCTAGGAGTGTCTGTTGCTTTTAGCTTATGCAACACGTGGGTCCCCAAGTTCCTTATCCCAAACTCTTGAGCTCCATTAGCTAAGTTCTAACAAGCGTATCAGTTAAAATGGCACATGGACAAAAAGCATTTCACTGCAAACAGCGAAGGATATCCCAACCCTCTATTAACAGTGCCAAGATTATAACTATTTAGTTGGTTGCATATGTGTTAAAAAAAAAAAAAAAAAAAAAAAAAAAAGGAACAATCCTTATTACTGTCATATTCCTGATTCATGGTGCTATGTTGGTTTTTCAAAGTTCCTGGGTGGGACAGTGGGAACTTTGCAGCACACTGTGTTTGAGTTTTTACAGCGGCATCCAGGCCTGTTAACCCGGTCATAACACCCCTGGCACAATTTAAGGCAACCCTTGGCTGGAAGATAACACCATAAACAAGGCAAAAAGAGGGACATGACGCCCATGGCAGACCACCGTGTACAACAGTGAGACTGGCTGCAAGAACACGGGTTGTCGGCACAGTTGTCCTCGTCATCATTAGAACAGTGATAGAAGAGACCTTTCACACAGCACACACAAGTCCCATAGTCAATCACGTTTTGGGCTGAGCAAAGGCACTGCTTGTCGCAGATCCAGTCTGATGGCAGCGGCCTAGGGTAGGTGCACTCCTTGCACTTGCACTTGCCACAGTCCTCACACCTGTAGGCATGCAGGCCCGAATCTTCCTTGCTCAGGGACTTAAGCTCACCTGGCTTGAGCTCGGATTTGGGCTGCACACGGATTATCCCATCAGCAACAGGCCCCGAGGAGAAAGATGGTCCTAACAGTCTCTGTTCAGAGGAACTGCTGCTGTTACTTGTCCTTGTACTGCTCCGAGACCCCGAGCTGACTGTGCTGATGGACCTGGACAGAGGGGCTCGTGCAGAAGCATGGACCTGTGGTTGCTGGAGCCTGGGAGGCTGGCGGTGCTCGGGCAGACCGTGGAGCCTCTCCTGTTTGTGCTGAGCAGAGGGGCGAGGAGCAGGCTTGAGCCCAGGTCGTGGGACCACAGTAGGCCCCTCTGTGTACTCATTGGTGTTTCGGATGGCTCTGATCTGATCCAGAGACAACACGTGTACCTGCTGGGTGAGGGCATCTCTGGGGTCGGGCTCCCCACGCTGCCGGCCAATGTCACGCGACGCCCGCAGCAAGGACTGGGACCCGCTGCCGCTCTGAGCTCTGGCCTCCATCAGGTCTGGGAAGTGTGGTCACTCCAGCGGGCTTAGAACACATCTGAATTCCTGCAGAAACCAAGAGGAAAGAGCTGGTTTACACTCCAGGATACTTCCCACTCTCCGCCCACCTGAATCAACTCTTGGCTTTCCACTCTCCCAGAGGAACAGGATTTGAAAGGGAGTGGCCACGGAGGGAATTACAATAGCCATACATGATCATCACTGCCATACCAGAAAGTAAAAATTATGACCGGGTAACTGACAGTTCTTTAACCTTGCGATGTGTAGTTAACGCAAAGCTGATCTTTGTTTCAATCACGTAAGAATTGGTTCTCTATTCAAATAAACATAAAACTGCAAGGTTCAGGTTCACGGTAAAGACTGCAAGAAAATAACCTTAGAACACAACACTGCTGCCACCAGATGCAAAAGTTGAATACTTTTTCAAAATCTGAGATGGGTTTAACTTTGTCGTGGTCACTTTTGCCTTAAACATCAAAAAATGCAGCCTAGAAATTCTTGGTTCTTACTCTGCTTTTTTACATCATACACCTCTAATTATAATTTAGCAAGTATCCTGCAACTTTTTAGAATACCGTAGAATGAATGTGACTTGCAAAAAAGCAAATACATGCCCCCCCCCCCCGAAGTTATAAGTTTCACAACAGTCATGCATTATTAACTATATAGTAGCAAAAGTTATAAACTAAAAACAAATCCATTCCAACCCTGTTAAGGTGCCAGGAAAATGAGAACCAGCAAAAAGAAGACAGGAACTTATTTTCAACTTCTCAACAACTTGTGGATCAAACATTTTACAATCGATAGCCTGAGAAAGCATCTTTAATTCTGTACCTAAGACTGTTCTCCCTGTTTTAGAAATCAGTTATGTCCAAAAATCTTAACTGCTTTGCCTGTTTCCCAAAACTTAATAGTTTACAACCTAAACTGACTGGGGATAACAGGAAGTGTTTCAAAGATTCGTGTCACGTCTCCAATCTCTCATTCTGACATGTAATCGCTTAAGCTGCAATCTCTCTATAAATGTCCAAACTATCACCCCCCTTTGCTAAGTCTACAATGAACAAAAACGGGCCCCCGATTTTTATGAGAGACACAGGCAGGTGACACACGCCTCCCAATTCGGACCAAGGCAGAGCTGGAAACCGGATCTCACTTCCAACAGCAAGGAAGACAAGACCACGTAGATCTTTGCTTTCACTCCGTTTAGCGGCTCTATCTGCATCCCAACACCGTCCCCAGCAGGTGGGACACAGTCGGATCCCCAGGGGGCCTTTTTTCCCGGGAAACTGACCCAGCCCAGGGGCCAAGCTGCCCTCACCCCGCACACAATCCTAAGACTGACTGGAAGGCGCGGAGCGGGGGTGGGGGTGGGGGGGACGCCTCGGTAGGGGACGTGCCTTGAAACGCTAGAGCACACTTCCCCCTCTCTACCTCCCGGCTAAAATATATCCCATCCCAGAGAACTGCTTGCCAGCTCCCGAAGGGAACCACTCCACCCCCAGGCAGAGGTCACGCAGCCCACCGCAGGGCGTTCTGGCAAAGGCCCTCGAATGTCGGGCACAGGTTTCAAGCCCTGACGCCAAAAGCCATGTCTCAGATACACTGCCGGGACAGAGGTCGAACCCACGCACACTGTGCGACTCCACCATGCACTGTCCGAAGGCGCACTGCCTGCAATCTGCACACCCCATCTGAGTGGAGAGAAAAAGTGAAAGAAAAATTGCTTTTTTAAAAGAAAGAGCAATTCCCAGAGCCCCACTGCACAAGCCAGGCGTGCAGCACGCAGATCCCTGCGCTGGAAACTTTCCGCGAAGATTTGCTTGCCTTGGAAAGTAGCATCTTTGGGAGGTAGGAGATTTTTTTTTTTTTTTAAACAAAAATGATTATTGCCCGTTCCTAGCCTCCTTTGCAGCTCCCGCCGCCCACCCCCCCACGCTCCCCCATTCCCCACCCGGAAAGTGGTTAGAAACCTCCATTAATAACAGTGTGTGATCAGACTAAGGATTAAGGGAAAAGGACTTCAGCACAAGGGTGGGGCAAACACAGAAACCGCTTTGTAAAAACGCACAAGATTCCGAATTCAAGGCAGCAGCAGAAGCAGGAAAAAGTAGATAAGTAGATCAGGCCATCAAAGGATATTAAAAAAAAAAAAAAAACAAACCAAAACAACAACACCTAGCCTCTTTTGCCACCTATTTTCAGGTAATGGAAAACGATCGCGACCGCTTGATGACTTTCTTCCTGTGGTAGGTCAGCCCAATCCTCCAAAAATAAAAAAAGCGTGACCCAAGCCGACCACAGAGAACGGAAAAAAGAGAGAGCTGCACTTCCGAACCGCAGACCCGGCGCCCGGCAGGGCGACGCTTCCACCCGCACCGGCTCCCCTCTGTAGCCGGCACCCTGCCCATTTTTCACCCGCGGGGTTTCGCAGCCCCCGTGAGGCGAGCGACCCGCGCGCCCTCAGTCCCGCCGGCGCCCCTGCCTCGGGACGGTCTCACCCGGGACTTGCCTTCCCTGGAGAAGAACAGGTTAGAAATGCGGGCGCCTACGACGGGGACCTGGAAAACACAAAGTGTTTCCCCCTCCCTCTCCCGCTCTCTGCGCCGACTTCGCGGCCAAGGCAGGGCCAGCAGCCGACCCGCGACGAGCAGTCCGCCACCCCAACCCCCCAGAGCGCGGGCGCGTGGGGTCCTGGGGCTGGGGACGACACCGCGCCCGGCGCGCACTGCAGCCCCCGCCGAGGCAGGCCGAGCTCGGATCAAGGGCAGCTCCGCAGGCAGCTCCCTGGATCCCCGCGGGGAACCTGCGGGGTTAGAGAAAGGGAGGCCTGAGGAGAGACAGAGCCCACTCCTGGTCCGGCTGCACCTACTCCATGTTGCCCACAACGCGCCGGCAAAGGCGCCAGGAGGGGAAGAGCCAAACGTGCCTCACCGTGATCGCGGCTTTGCACCAACCCCTCTCCCTTGGATTCTCGTCTTCCTGCGATGTGCAAATAAAATCCAGCCCCGATGCAAACTTTTCGCCCCTTCTTTCCAAACTCTGCTTCAGTCCAAGTTCCGAGCAATCGGCGGGAGGGAAAAAAAAAAAAGGAGGAAAATCCGGAGCCAAGTCCCCAGCCGATGAACACTCCGGGGTTCGGGGCTGGGGGCGACCCCCCTTCCAGAAACGCACGCGGAGTATTTCCTTTTTCTCAATGAACTGGAGGCCGAAGCGCCAACGGCTAGTCTCTTTTCCTGGCAGATGAGCGAAGGAGAAAAAGAAAACCGCCTTAGAGAAAACCTAAAGCCAGATGGCCAAGCCGTGCGGCCGCGGCCGCGTCGCCGCGGAGGCGGCGCGGGGGCGCGGGCCGGGCCGGGCGGGCGCGGGGGCCTGGGCGCTGCGCGCTCCGCCGGCCCCTGTCCTCCGCTCGCGCTGCGCCGCGCGGCTCTCAGCGGTGCAGACTGGGCGTTGTGGAGGCGCGGCGGCGAGGCCGAGGCGGGGGCGGTGGGTGCGGAGGAGGAGGTGAAGGAGGAGGAGGAGGAGGAGGGTCTGGGGCCCGGCCGGGGGGGCTCGCCGTTGGCCTGCGCCCTCGCCTTTCCGGAGGCAGGGAGCTCTGCGGCGGCCGCGGCAGCAGTAAATGGCGTCATGTGGATCCGAGGCGGAACAGAGCAGTTGTTGTCCCAGAGGATATATCGCATCCGGTCCCAGCTCATTGGCTCCGCGGGGCTACATTCACTCACACTTCAGCGCCCGCCAGCGCTCCGAGCCGCAGGAGGCATTCAAAAGGGCAACCGCGCCGCCCCGCGCGTCCCCGGGCCGGTCCTGCCGCCCGGACGCCGTCACGCGGGGCGCCCGCGGGGCCGGGCTGGGCACGGCGGGGTCAGTTTATCCAGTTTCAAGGAAACACTGACCTTAAGGTTTCCCCAGAGGCCATGAGGACGAGCCTTAGGCTCGCCCTGACTTAGGGAACTTTCTCCTGGCCATTGGGAAAAGGGAATGAGCATTGAAAACGAATCCCGGCCACTCAGTGTTCGCATTAAAACAACAAGTTGCAGGTTTTAAGAGTTTGTTCGGAATCCATTTCAAGCCCACCTCTCTTCTTTTCTGTTCCCCCTCGAGGGGGCGACGCGGAGAGGGGGGCGGAGGGGAAGGGGAGCGGGAAGTGAGGTGGGAGGGCTATTGGTTTATTCTTTGTCTACTGGATTAACCCGATTATACACCAGGCACCGGCACAAACCGCCTCCCCCACCTCGGAGCCGTGTACGAGAGGAGCGGAATGCAGATTCGGGTTTCAAGTACTTTATGTATGCTCTGACCGAGATTTGCTTTTGATGGTGTCGCTCTGGAGTTTTTAGTTTAGTAGGAGATTTTGTTTTATTTTTCAAGGAGAGTTAGCGCCTATAGATGGAGGTTTTTTGAAGATCTGTTTTGGTTGACGCAATAACTGAAGGACATTCTACAGTCTCAGCCTTTTAAAAATTAGTTAATAACACAGACACGATATAACTCAAGGTCGACAGGACGGGCTTCTGAAATGGGAGGGGGCTTACTGTTCCACGGCAGACGTCCTTCACTTAACCAGGGGTCATCCTCCTCCATTCCTGACTCTCCCTTGTCACCTAGAATATTTCCCATGAAGATCCTATTGTACATTTTGAAGGCAGTATGCATTTTCCCGCTTGAAGATGTAGAAATATTATTAAGATAGAAAATGCATAGGTATGCACTGCTCTAACTGCCTTTCGTTTACGAAGAAACGTGCCCGTACGTGGGAACACCGGTGGGAAACTAACCCCCCGCCCCACGCCCCTGACACTGAATTCTAATAATTTACAGAATGTGCTTACTTTACAGGGCAGTACGGTCAAATCTCCCGAATAGCACCTGCCCTCGTGCGGGGTTAGAGTTCTTGAAATAGTGCTAGGAAAACGTGTTGCTTGACTCCCAGCTTCGGGCTCCAGTTCAGGTCCGTTTGCAGCTAACCTGGCACTCGCTGCCTCCTCTCGGGCTCGAGCTCTAGACTGCCCCAGGCGCGCTCCCCGCCGCGCTGCGCTCTCGCCCTGCCTTCTCCATGTTTCTCTAGGGCGATCCCCACTCGCCCTGGGTTCGGAACAAGGGATGGCAGGGGAAGTGGCATGTGTTATTTCCGGGTGCTGGCCTACGTCCCCCACACCTCGGGAAGGGTGGACGAGGCTATATCTATCGTCCGGCTCTGCCGTGTCCCTGGGGCTGAGGTTAAGGGACGACCGGGCCTCCACGGCCCGGGCAGCCCGCCCCACGCCCAAGTCCTTTGAGCCTCGGGGTGAACACAGGCGCCTCTGCGTTTATGGCCTAATCGGCCACCAGGGGGCGCCCGACTGGCGCGGGCTGGGGCTGGTGCAGTCGGCTTTACCTGGTACTGGATGAGGGCAGGGGAGGGAGGTTGCTCTCTAAAATGTGTATTAGACCGGCTGGTTCAAAATGAACAAAAGCCGGATAGCTTTTCCTACCGTCTCTTGGGACACCTTCCGTGTGGAATATGAGATGAGATACCTAGGTTCGAAAGAACTCCAGCTTTTACCAATGCAAAGGAGTTGGGTGCCAAAGCCAAGGTGTGCAAGGCTGGTGGGCAACTCGATGCCCCTTTGGGGGCAGCAAGTCTCTGGCAGAGCAGGTGGAAGAAAAGCCTTCTCTTCGTCTTCTCAAACCCCTGCACCCAATGGCTGCTTCTTAGGAGACACTAGTACCCATGGTACTCTCCCACCCCGCTGCAGGAGCTTTGCGAAAACACACTGTTCTGGATCAAAGCTGGATTTAAATTAGGAGCTTCTGGCTGGTCAGAGCACCTTATATTTTTAATGAGTCAATAGGAAAGAATCTAGGAATTTATATTTATCTCTCATGAGCTAGAAAGAATCCCATGTAAGCTAGCTCTCCTCTCCTTCCCCCACAGCCTCCAGTTTAATTGACTGGAAAAACATTTAACCTATCACTTATGCACAAGGTAAAAACAAGAACCTGTTGCATTCTTTCTAACTTGCTCTTTATTATTTATTTAGTGAAATTTTTTTTTCAGATGTAGACTATACATCAATATATTGTGCCCCCAAATTTACCCCAAATTATAATGAATTATAATCCTGGAGAGGAATGCTGTTTGTGTGTCTGCACGTGGGTATACAGACATAATGAAGTGTTTGGTGCAGCTCTTGCAACGTGTACCCAAATTAATTTTCACATTGCATTCCAAAATTATAACTGGGGTTCATTCTGGAAGATACTTCAGGATTATTAAAGAATGTTATGTAAAACTTCAGAGTGAAGCCCCATTTTCAAAGGTGCTGTGCAAGGTTCTAGGAAGGCAGCACTGCTCGAACAGGCATTACCATTTGCCTAATGTTGAAAATACAGAATCCATGGAAATTCTTGCTGCACCCTTACCATTCCTGAGTTCTCAGGTTGCACCAAGTAATATGCTTTCTGAATCCCAGCTCTTGAACAAGACAGCGTGTCATATATTTAGGATCTCATCCCTGCACTCATTTTATTTTCTGCATTCGTTTATTTGGGTTTACTTCATTTTATGAATATAATTATCCTCAATTTCTTTCTTTAATGGGGCTGTGTATAAACCTTTGTGAAATTTGCAACCTCTATTTTTTGGTAGAGGGCATCCACAGAGGCAGTGTAGACATGCTTCTTTACCAGTAGGTATGTTGGCTGAGTTAACTCAGAATTTCAAGGTTACATTTCCTCATCTAAGCTTTTGATTCATGTCGTAGGCAAGGGAGAACATAGCTTTAAACAACTCTAGTTCCAGTTTCTTTGTTAAAGTGACCAAATCACTTGGCCTTACTAGGTTCTGACTCAGTTTTGATAACCAAAGAGAAATTTTGCAGGGATATGACGTGTTTTTGAGACAAAGAAGAATTAATAGTTATTATTTTGTTGTGTTTGCTTTATAACCAAGGCAATTTATTTATGTATTCACACTTAAAACTGGCCCCAGAACACGATAGTGTGTACTGCTTCTGAGAGTAACAATCTAGGTCTTTCAACCATCATTTCTCCTCACATCCCAAATGCAATAGAAAACTTAATTTATGCGTGGTCTTTTCTGGGAAGAACCTTCCTAAATTAAAGAGCTTTGCAATAATGGACCTTTTGATTTGGTGGCCATGGTTGTGGTCATTCAATTTGATTTGGCTTTGATTTTCCAAATTCTATTGATACTGTCTCTAGGAGGGTTTGGGAATAACTACACTGAAAGTTGCAAAGTAATTCAAAATAGACTACTAGGGTTCTTATCTATACAGCCTGAAGAACCGGAAACAGTTTATCTCTGCATCTGACCTTCTTCAAAGACGTCCCTTATCCCTAACTAAACTCAGAGAAAGATAGGGCGTTATCCCAGGGAAGGAGTGGTCTTGATGAGATGACTTTGAACTGGAGGCTCCTGTGAGTCTTGTCTTTCTCAGAGATCTTATGTTCAACCTGAATCCACCTGGTGGTTTCAACTGGTTAATCAATCTTCCTGTTACATCCATGCACATTCCTACTGCAATTTATGCAAAATCAAATGTGGATTGAAGTTCTCAAACAAGGCAAAACACAATTTCTTTGCTGGCCAATAAGATTTTCCTCATTATATTTTTGCAGGATTTTTTTTTCTCCATTGGTGCCCATAGTTCTTGGTCTCAATGCTTGGAAGAATGAAGAAGTAGACCAGACAGAGTGGTGGGTAGCAAAGCAGGGTTTACTGAGCAATAGCAAAGTGATAGTACAAGGTTCCCAACAACAGAGGGGACCTGAAGGGTTGACCACCAGAGTTCCTAAGTCTAAGGGTTTTAATGGGGTTGTTGGCAGGCTGTTTCAATTGATTAACCCTCCCTCTGCCTGTCATCCAATCAGATTTTGTCACCTATCATGGGGGAAAGGGTGGAGGGCTCCTTCCTGGGTGGTGTAAAGAATGGTTTCCTCTTAGGGCGGGGCCCCTTGTCCCCTGCAGGCTTGCCTTCCAGTTATCCTTCCGTATTTCTAATTTATTTGTCCCTTGAACTCTAGATTAAGCTTTTTCCTTTGTAGGACTGATGTGTGCAAAGAAATTCTGATCAGTGAAAACACTGCCTTGTTGCTTTGCCTTTACTTGAGTAGCCCCAGGTTTATTTGTTTTTCTGTTTGTTTTTAACTTTTGATCTACTTTGTTCAAGAATCTTTAAACCCAATGCTAAAGCTTGGATTATAAGCTTATAAGTGAAAATCAGAAATTAAAATGAGTATTTGGATATTACTGGCGAAGCCTAATAGCAGTAGGAAGATTTTAAACTCTGAACAAATAGGAGGTTTGGGTTATACATTTTTCAATATGTGGACACTTGATCAAAAGAACATAGGAAGTTCAACTTGTTTTCTAAGGAAGATGTAGTTGAAAAGATTCCACTAAAGTCATTCTGATGACCCAGACATCGCAATGTAGAGGATACTAGCAAGCCCTGATTTAATTTCAGTTAACAGGTCAAATCTAAAAATGTTTAATTCGGTAAATGGAATAAGAGTGCATGCAAATTTAATTTGTTTCTTTGGAAAGGAAGTGTTTTGAAGTTATAGGGAATTGTGAATCATTTGAGAATATTGTGGTGTTATACGAAACAACTTTTCTATCTATACACACTCTGTGTTGAGTGTGACTGTTCCAGGGATCTGGGGAATGTATATCACAGCTGCCATGTACTTTCTTTGTTATGGGCCTGAAACTAAAATAGAAAGATTCTTCACCTTCCCAGTCTTAAAAAAAAGAAAACACACACTTTAATCTTTGTAAACCTTAGGCGCTCAATAGCACATTTCAATGAATGAATGAATTGAATGAATGCAATTAAAGTAAGTCAATACTTTTTGTCTTAATTTTGTAACAGCAAATTAAGAGTTTTTGAAATTTTCTTAATGACAGAATTTAAGAGTCATTGCACTAGCCTGGAAATTATCATTGTGTTTTGCATAATTATCAGGAAGTGACTGAATCAAGTTTGTTAAGGCCATGACTTTTAATCGCTGAAATAGTAAATATTATAAAGTTAGAGTAAATGTTAATGGGAGTATTATGCAATAGGAAGGAAGCTTGTAGGGAAAAGCTATTCTTAAACTATTTAATAAAGCAATTAATAAATAGGCTGATAAAGGGTAGCTAGAAAATATAGGTGAAAGTAAACATATGAATTTTTTTACTTTGAAAAGTGCATTTGGCAAAAATATGATTATATTAATAATTAAAATTAAGTACTAATCCATAGCTTCAAGTTAACAAGTTAGCACCGGGGGTCGGGCGGGGGCTATACCTGAATGGCTCCGTCAGTTAGCATCTACCTTCAGCTCAGGTCATGATCCCACAGTTGAATTCCGTATCAGGTTTTTTTTTTTTTTGCTCAGTGGGAAGTCAGCTTCTCCCTCTGCCTGCTGCTTCCCCTGCTGGTGCTTGTGCTGTCTTTCTCTGACCAATAAATAAATAAAATCTTAAAAAAAGAAAAGGAAAGTTAGCACGGGGGTGCTAGGCTGGCTCAGTCAGCAGCATGTGACTCTTAATCTTCGGGTTGTGAGTTCGAGTCCCACGTTGGGTGTAGAGATGACTTAAAAATAAATAAACACATAAACTTAAAAAAAAAAAAAGAGCAAGGACACATTTTAAACACAGTTGCAAGAAAGGCACTGATTAATGAACAATTTTGACCTTCACATTTTAAGTGAAAATCTCCTTGCCCTTTTGAGAAATAGCCTTCTCACCCTGGTTTGACACTAGGCAGAGACGTACTTGCATTATACCCTAAAAGGTCCTAAAATCATGCATTTGAAAAATTAGAAATTAAATCTTCAAAATTATTAATCTTTGTTTTTTTAACTGTAATTTCTAAAATAAAATGATACTGCAGGTTGAAATCACAAATATCCTAATAGGTTCTGGAGGCTTTGGGAGTTTAAGACATCTGAATTTGGATTTGGTCTAGCCACTTTGGGCAACTCTGATCACTATCTTCTAATGCTTAAATTCCACTCTGGCTTCTTGTTACTCCTAGGATAAAGATCCAAGTCCTCAACCCTGCTTCAAGGTCCTACGGTCCAGCCTCTTTCCCATCTCAGCCTTCTGGTATACCACATTCATCTGCTATCCACCCCACAGCTGTAAGTACTACCTTTTAATTGCTCCAAAGTACATCTACTCTGTCACAGGGCATTTGTACATGCTATCCGCACCCCCCCCTTCACTTTTCTGGCCTTTCCCATATTAATTCCTACTACTCTTTCATATATCAGTTGTTTTGTTCTCAGGGAAGCTTTATTGACCTGAGTAGGTCAAGTCTCCTTTTTTCTCTCCTGACCTTCTTTGTTACAAACATACATGTGATTTTGTGATTGATTAATAACTGTCCTCTTCACTGTGTTCTAAGCGCCATGAGGTCTGGAATCCAAGTAGATTTTGCCTACTGTTTTACCTACAGCACTAAAGGGCCTGGTGCAATTAAGGAACTCAGACATAATTTTCAGATGAAATGAGTCAATGAATGAAGAATGAATGGGATAATTAACTTTAGTTCCCATTTGTAAAGGGGTTGCTGGGAGGATTGGATGATGTAGAGTATCTCTAGAAAGCCTACCCTATGGGGTACTCTCAGTAAGTCAGCGTGATCATTTAAACTAACTTGGGTTTGATAGTTTATTTGATAAAATCACTCTTTTGCCTCCATATTTTCAAAGTTTTAAAATCAGTAAGCACAATTTGCTTTCTTTTGTGTATCTTATTTGTTTGTACTCATGTGGAAATAAGAATCTGGGTTTGGAACAAGTTTTAATGACTGTATTTAGCTATATTCAGCTATTAATAGTACTTCGATAGAAGTCTTAATCTTACATTGATTTGTTTTTATGTATAACCTCCTCAAAGTAGGTAAAACACTTTAGGGAAGAAGGGACCTATTTAGCTGTTGTGGTTGTTTCTGACTGGAATGTGTATTCGTTGAATTCCTTGCTCAAGAAATCTGCAGGCTTGAGAAATGTGAGTTCCTTCTTATTTGAGATTGGCTTCAACATTGGGGGGCTTGTCCCACACTGAATGTAACTGTGTATTTTGTGGATGGACCCTTGTGTCTGAAATGGTATTGAAGCTCCATCTTGTTTGGAGGAAGATGTATGTTCACTTACATTAAACGATATGTGCAGAGGTATTTGTTGTACACCAGAGCGCTGTGATATTTCCCTGTCCTCAATTCTTTAGGTTATTGTGAATGTGTAAAGGTGAATTTGCGCATGACTCAGAATAATAACAATCAAACACAATTCTTAGGGTTAGAGTCTTGCACTATGCAACAAGGCCTAGTCTACAGCATTCTGGGAAGTCAAGTAGATATTAAGTATTCTCTCTTATTTAATAACAGCAAGTACGTATCAAGCAGTCTTATTTAATATCAACATGGTGTGGCCTTCTGGGAGCAGAGTTCCTGTCTTCGTGGCCTGGGGCTGGGAGCTGCTGGCTCTATGGCTTCGCTCAATGGGTCTGAGATGTGAACCAGCTAGTTTCTGATAGCAAGGAGCTGACAGTCTAAATGAAGAGATGAGGCAGGTAGCCATGAAGATACCAGAAAGCCTTTCAAGGGAATCTGCTCAGCCAGTTTTCCTCAGCTGGGTGCTCCTGAGGCTTGAGGGTGGATGGACCCAGTGGAGGTAATGCTGACGAGGATCATGAAGGAGGCAGCTCCCGAGCAAGGCTGTGCGCTAGTTGATCTCTTTGGGCCACAGGTTACAGGTGTGTCATTTTCTTATTTTGACAATACAACCTTTTTTATTTTTCTTAAAAATTTTATTTATCTATTTGACAGAGATCACAAGTAGGCAGAGAGAGAAGAAGGGAAACAGGTTCCCTGCTGAGCAGAGCCCGATGCGGGGCTCAATCCCAGGACCCTGGGATCATGACCTGAGCTGAAGGCAGAGGCTTTAACCCACTGAGCCACCCAGGTGCCCCCTTGACAATACAACTTTTATGTGCTCTATTAAAAGTAACATTTTTCAGGGCACCTGGGTGGCTCAGTCAGTTAAGTGTGTGACTTCGGCTCAGGTCATGATCTCAGAGTGCTGACATGGAGCCCGGCATTGGGCTCCCTGCTCAGCAGGGAGTCTGCTTTTTTCTCGGCCTCCCCACCCTCCACCTCGTGCTCTTTCTCTCTCTCTTTTTCAAATGAATAAAAAAAAAAAAAAAAAAAAGTAACATTTCTCTGAATATATACTGAGAGTGTGGGTAAAAAAGGCCCTTGTGTTTGTAGTACTGTAACTTTATAGTTCAGCTAAGTTCAGCTGAGTTCAGCTAAGATACTTCTAGATAGAAGGTAAAATATTTTAATGGCACTAAAGAAATTTATAAGTATATTCAAGACATCATAGGGGCATTTCAAACTCAGGCATGACCAGGATTTTGGCCAAAAAAAAAAAAAAAAAAAAAAAGATTTTGTTCATGTATTTGACATGCTTTTCTCAAGAACTTTATAGAATTGTTAAAATAAGTTGTTTTTATGCCCTACCTTCTTGATCACTTTTCCAGTTATGAGTGGATCATGATACTCCTGAAATTTAAGATAATACAAATATCCTGAGCCCATGGTACTTAAAGGGCAAAAGATATCTTCCATGTGGTGGTCACTAGCATTATAGCTCAGCAAGTATTATAAATCAAATCAGCTGGGATTGGGAATGACTGAGTATACTTCAGTAACAGTGTGGATTTTACTCAAAATATCTAGTGTATTTTGGTGACCACTTTTCATCAGATCCCCCTTATGGTTAATAATTGATGACTATTTTAAAAATCCTTTATAGAAGTGTGAATTAAGCTTTATCTAAGACCTAGCATATAGTTATCCACATTCAGTTAGAAAGTTGTGATATATAGTTTTTCAAGTAGTACAGGTCCTTGTTTTGTTTTCAAAATCAGTGGTTCTCAGCTCTGTCTGCATATTAGAATTCTACTGGGAGATTGAAAAACAAATCAGATAGTAAGATCTTTTATATAGAGCCTGATTCAGGTTGATTTCAAGGAGGAAAGTTTTATAAATTTTCCAATCTTCTACTGCTTTAGTTCCCTTCCCCATAGTGGTAGTAAAAACTGGGAATAAAAATATTCCTATGTCCAAGCATCATTGTGAGGATTAAATGAATAATGCATGTAGAATGTTAGAAGAAGTCTGACTTATAATAACTCTTCAATAAATGAAAGTCATTATATTATTATAATGAAACCATAATGGAGATTCATAGCTCACTGAGAACAAGAACAGAAAATGGAATAGACATCAAACAAAGCATAGATAGACGGAGATGCTAGAACAGGCTCGTACCTGCTTGCAAGGGCTGATCCTGGATATCTCTTCTCATCTCTGCACTTAGTGACATTAGGTTTGAAAATCAGCCAAGGTGGGTACACTTACAACACAGAAATCACCAAATCCTAAAATAAAGGTTTTCTTTTCGTTTCGTTTCTTTTCTCTTTCTTTCTTTCTTTCTTTCTATCTTCCTTCCTTCCTTCCTTCCTTCCTTCCTTCCTTCCTTCCTTTCTTTCTTTCTTTCTTTCTTTCTTCTTCTTCTTCTTCTTCTTCTTCTTTTTGGTACCCCAGAGTTTTAGTTATTAATATTTATATCTACACGAGGGGGCCAACACAGTTGACAAGGAAGTCTGGAGTGAAAAACAAAATATATAAACTTCATGATTTGGCCTGGATGTGGTCCTGGTCAATCATGGCATCTGTCTGTCATTCATGGTCCTATGGGCTAAGCTTTGAGTCCCAAGGGGTGATAAATCAAAGACCATGGTGGTCTTTGCCTGGTTTTGAACCTAGAATCATTAGAATGCGATTGAACTCTTAATTAATCATTGCTTCTAAGTTTTGAGGTAAATTATTTAAACCTGTTCTCAAAAACCGAAGCATTTGAACTCACAGAAACAAGGAGTAACATGGTGGTTGCCACAGGCTGGGCAGGAGGGGGGAGCAAATGGGACGAGATTGGTGCAAGGGTACAGACTTTCAGTTATAGGATGAATAATTTCTCAGAATCTACAATACAGCACGATGACTATAGTTAATAAAAGTGTATGGTACACTTCACCAAAAAGAAAAAGAAGAAAAAGAAAGAACAACAGAAACCATGTGAGGTAACGGACATGTTAATTCACTTGGTTGTGGGAATCATTTCACGATGTATACATGTATCATTCATCACATTGTATACTTTAAATATATTACAGTTTTTTCAATTATACCTCTATAAAGCTAGGGGAAAGAACACTAAGGATTTCCGGGATATACCAGGGGGCATAGGAAGCCACAAGATAAACATGGCGCACCCTTTTCAACTCACTTATATTCTTAAGACACAAGCAGCTAAAAATGCTGATGACGATGATGATGATGGCGAGGGCAACCATGATGATGAAATCCCACTTGAGCCCTACTTGAGGTTACTTTTGGAATGCTCCAGGAGCATGTTTATAGTCCTTTGCCTTGGTTACTCACGTGGAAATAGTTGGAAAATACTGAAATGGCAATGTGCCTCAGTTTCCTTATTTATCCGAATAGGATGATGGTCAGAATGAAATGAGATAATGGATTATAACCATATGGTGGTTGTAGTTAGCTCCTCAGTTTTCAAGAATATTTGTTGCGTCAGTTTGTGACCTATGAACCTAGGGTAAGTTAGGCATCCAGCCCAGAGTCTGAACTTTGTCTGCCAGCCTTAGTACTCCTTAAGACTCGTCCTAAGAGACTCTGTAAAGCTAGATAGACCTAAAGAGTCTCCCTGCCTGAAATTCTGTTTGTGCTGATTTCCAGATAAATCATCATTTGTTAGTGTTCAATTTTACCTTTATTTGACTTGCTTTAACAAAAGAGACATAGTAAATATTTTCTAATAATGACCGAAACATTCTTTACTTAGGAAATTATACCTGTTTTGCAAAAAGCAGCTTGCATCATTCTGCTACTTCGTAATAGATTTAAAATGTGC
Source organism: Mustela nigripes (assembly GCF_022355385.1). Classification (NCBI taxonomy): domain Eukaryota; kingdom Metazoa; phylum Chordata; class Mammalia; order Carnivora; family Mustelidae; genus Mustela; species Mustela nigripes. The sequence continues at coordinate 57,383,230 of NC_081571.1, forward strand.
AACATTGTTATTTTGGATTATTTCCTATGAATCTATGAAGAAAATCATGCATATAAAAATGTCAATGTGATACTTTTAATTTCTTGCTAAAAAAACCTAAACCGCAATTTTATTATTGTAGTAAGAAAAATAAATCTCATGATAGTTATACAGTTAAATTCAAATAGAAATTTACATTTTCACAATTTCTCCTCCTGGGAAGCAGCAGGTATGTAAAATTATTACATATTGTGTTTATGCTGCATGCACATTAAGTTGAGGAGAAACCCCTGAAAGTAAGCTCTTTGGAACCCAGACTTGATTGCCAGGCTGAATACCCTTGGAAAACAAACTCTCTTTGTCTGAACATCTGAAAGGTACCAAAAGAGAGTGAAAACCAGTTTTACTTTTTTTTATTTTTTTTTTAACTTTTTGTTTTTGTAGGAGAACCCACAGTGGAAGAAAAGATCACTTCCTCCATAGACAGTCTATGGGTTTCGGATTCTGTAAACTCTGCCATGTAACTTGACCCCAAAGCTAATGAAATCCTGTTAGATTTTCCCTGTCCTCCTTCCTGATTCCACCTTTTCGATTGTCTCACCTTTTAAAAACTTGATTTGTATTTGTATATACGTGCAATCCTCCGGTCATTGTTGGGCTTTTACGCAGGCGCTTTTCACCTACATCCCACTCCTTTTCTCATTTGGCAGCCAGTTGGGCTTCTTCCTGCCTTGAATACCACATTCCCTAGTTATTCAAGCTCAGTCATTAGCACCCTGTCCCCCTACTAAAATTATGAATGAAAAGCCTTGTTGTTCTTTACAAATAACTCAGGCTTCCTCAGTCAGTCAAATTCGAATGGAAGTGACTGCCAGACAAAGGGGCGGGGTGATGGACAGTCCTCACAGCAAGTCATCAATGCCCACAGGAAGTTTTTTAAGCCACAATATAGGTAGAGAGAGTTGGGCGTTCCCAGAGGACAAGCCTGCAGAAGGGGGCTGGGAGCGGCGGGCGGTGGTGGGGGGGGGGTTCCCCTTTGTGTCTGTTTGGATCTTAGGAAAAAAATGTCCACAAGATGCAGAGACAACAACAGACAGAGTCAACTTTGCCCTAGCAAGAACGTAAAAATCGTTCCATGGAGACATCTACCTTGCAGTCATTCTGGTTTGAGCTGACACACGCAGACAAAAGTGAAGGCACCAACCATTTACTTGGTTTTGAATGCCGAGAGGTGCCAGAGTGGGTTACAGACTCGGAGCTGCACACCTCCCTGCTGAGAAGTTGCATTGTCTTGGGTCCCTTTTTCACAACAGGGGAAAAGGTAATTGACAGCCCGATTGTTTGGCTGCTGTTTTAAAATCCTGGAAGGCCCCGGTCACACGTTGTCAATAATAGCCGTCGGAGGTGCCGAGTGAAGAAGGACTGTTCAGGAAACAGTTTGAGCCCTTCAAGTGGACAGGCCTCAGTGACTTTTCTTGCACTCTGGCCGCCACAAGCAGCTCATTCAAAAATAACCTTAAAGTAATAAATCAAACTTGTTTCCTGAACTATACAAGGAACAGCTGGTTATTTTTCCTCACTTTTTTTTTCAAAGACAAAAAAAAAAAAAGAGGGTTTTTTTTTTTTTTTTTTTTTTTTTTCTACAGGAAATCAAGCATGTCAGAATTTGGCAAAGCAATTTGGATGATTTAACAGCTAAACACTTCTCTTTTTAATGTTATGCTTTCATCGGCCTTTTTTTATTCAGGCTTTTCAGTTTTGCATTCTGTTTGCTTCCATGAGTGTCCCTTATCTGTTCTCTCTCCTCCCTTTGGCAAGGAAAATGAGTTTACTATCCTGCCCGAAGAGTTTCAGTGTAATTTCTAGTGGATTGGTCAAGTCGCTGCACTTGTACAGCTAAAATTTGTTTTCTTTCACAGAGAGAGTTTGGATTTAGATCTATAGCTTCACATATTTGTTTCTCGTGAGATCCATATATTTTGAAGTAATGGTGACAAGGCAGTTTTTCTTCAGACTGTTGATTTAGAAACCCCAAGCTAGTACATATGTCGTAACTGAAGTAGTCTGGTATTTTAAGAAAGTACATTTTGGACTTTTTCTGTCTCTTTGTGTCTCTGTGTGCGTCTCCCTCATTGACTATGTTTGCTCTCTAGATTTTGGAAAAATCTTTCAACTTCTGATTGACATTAAGAATAATTAGAAATTTGGATATAAGTAGGTAACGTAAAACAATTCCCATCTGTGATGATTACTATTTATCTTTATTTTATAGATGACTGATATTTTGAACAGATCCATTCTATATGGAGATGTTTTATGGTCACTCAGAGTGTGCATGTCAGAGATTAGCTTTTCACAATTTGTGGACATTTAGAATTAAGAAAGAAATGTATTTTGAGGGTCTGTCAGATTGTGATGCACTACCTCTCTTTCAATTATTTTAAACACAATTGAACAGTCAAGATTAGATATAAAGATTATGTCAAACCTCCCAGTCATGCAATATTTTGACTGCTACCTAAAAATTTAAAAAAGAATTTGTGGTCACAATTTAGCATTAAGTGAGAGATTATAAATTATCTTTGGATGTTGTCCCTTAATAAGTTTATTTTTCTCCTTCATTTTGTTAAAGAGATTATTCATTTGTCATAAAACACTTGTAATAAAAGGTATGTTTATAGGAAGATAATAATGAAATTCAATTTACAGTAGAATTAAGTCACTATAGGCTTCTTTCCCATTTCTCTTCTTTTCTTCATCTACTTCTTTTTTTTTTTGTATTTCAAGTAAATGACAGTGCCGTAACAGCACAAATAAATCCGTTTCTGTGCTATAAACTAGACCAACACACTTTACACCAGTTCTCAGCTGAAAGAACTGTGAATGCAGCAGTGGGTGTGGTTTCCATATAAATGTTTCTTCCATATATGGTTGATATTCACACTGAACCTGTTTTGATGTAACATTTCTTTACTTTCAGCATTTTAAGCTTCAAACATGTGCTACGTGACTGGATAGACTTCTCGAGAACTGTGTTAACATGTTTCCAAGAGCTGAATTCTAAGGTTAGTACCATGTCAGAAAACAATGTTCCTTGAATATCTGCACAATGGTTATATACACGATTGTATAAATGATTATATAGTACAATCCATAAAAAACATGAATTATCGTATAAATGACATTTAAAATGACACAAAATACCCAGTCCTGTAGATGACTCGTTTCCCCCTTGTTAAGTCATAGCCTTTCACTTCGCTAAGAGATGCTTAGGAGTTGATGAGTTAAGTGGACTTTGAACCTGCCGGTGTCCCCCCCCCCTCCCTCCGAGCCTCACCACCCCTCCCCCTGGCCCCAGCGGACTCTGGCCACAGTAGGGGCGAGATAGCGAGTGTGGACTGAAAGTGCTCTGTACAGACTTGCTCTCTAGCCTCCCGTTCAGCTGCCAGTCTCACAGCTTGCCCTGAGAATGGACTTCCTGTGCTGTCATTTACACTCAGTATCACACTAAGCACTCTTTGTCACTCAGCCTTTGAGAAAGAAGGGGGCGAGATAACAAATCTAGACTGCTTGTGTTGACTTTGTGGATAAAGTAAAGGGCTGGAGTCAAGAACCCAGGGTCTTATCCTAACTTGGTAACTGCCTTTCCTGTGACCTTGAGCCAGGCTTCTGACCTCTCCATGCCTCCGTTCTCATCTCTCAAGTGAGGAGCAGTAGGCTGGGTGCTTCTATTTTTCTCACAAAGGTGTGGCTATTGAAAATTTTTTGATCTCCCTAAATCCCTTAGCAAAAGGGGAAAAAATAAATCCGATAAAATGACCTTTTTCTGCTTTGGGGAGATGGAAAGGAAACCACAGCTGATTAATTACTCCCCACTCCCGGAAGGAATTCTCTCTATAATCCTCCATGTGGGCAATTTCCCTTCCTATCTTTGTCAGCCTGCCCTCAGCCTCTCCTTTTGCTCTTTTGCTTTCTCTCTCTTTCTTTTTTTTTCTTTTCTTTTTTTTTTTTTTTAAGATTTTTACTTATTTATTTGAAAAAGAGAGCATATGACTGAGCAGGGAGCCTCATGAGGGACTTGATCCCAAGACCCCGAGATCATGACCTGAGCCGAAGGCAGACACTGCTGGCTGAGCCACCCAGGCACCCCTCTTTCGCTCTTTTTATCTTTCCCTTCCCCTCTTTCTCTTTATCCCTCTCTTTCCCTTTCCCTGCACCCCTGCAATGCTTTCTTCACAGCAACCTGCTGTGAAGGTGCCTAGGAAATGGCAAAGGGATACCTCTAGTAGGCTATGTCCACCGTGGATGTTCAGAGACCCAGAGGAAAACAAGGAGGGCACTTTGGGTTAACTGGATGGAGGGTAACAGCCAGGTTTAAGGAAGCTTCTGCACATTTCCTGGGCTTACAAAGATAAACCTTCAGAGACAGTTACCAGGCATCTAGATGGGTCTCTGGGATCTGGGACCCCTTATTCTGAAGGTTCTCTTTGCAAAGAGGTGAGATTGGAATTGGATAAGGATAGCAAACTACAGTGAAATCTGGGGATTCTCTCAATGGAATGGGATGGATGGAGGGCCTCTTCTGGCCACATCTATGGCTACATCCTTTTTCTTACTCAGTTAAATGATGCAACTGAATGGAATATCACTTTGAATGGAAAGGGATTTGGTGCCCTAAATCAGTTGGAAATGGGAAACAGTGTGAATTTGAAAAAAAAAAAAATGCATTTTAGTACATTCCACTTTTTTTTTTTTTAAGTATTGCTTTTGTTTTATTTTCCTTTTGTGAAAAGGTTGGTAATATAAATTGTATACCAGAAATTAATTCACCTAGTATTCCTCCGGGTGTTTTAAGCAGGGCATTGCACATTCTGACTTGTGTTTATTTGTTTTTCCAGATCCTCATGTTCATTCAGACATGTTTAGGTTTATTTCATTTGGAAGGCAGTGATATCATTTTGGTGTTGTATGCTTTGACCCCCCTGTACACACATGGTTTCTATATGGCTTGACACTGTGTTTATTTGATATTTCCTCTTGAATCCACTGCATATCCACGGATGTTTCATGCTATTTTGCTACCTACAGAAAGGCCTTTTTTTTAGTAGGACCCCATTAATAACAACAACAACAACAACAACAGAAACAAGCAAGTGAAGAACTCCTACATTTTTTTTTTTACTTGTTTGAATTAGGATATGAAAAGACACATACCAGTCTCTTTATAAACAGGATTTGAAGGGCTTATTCACTTTTTAAACTTTAAAAAAAAAAATTTGTTTCACTTCATATAAAATGTATTACTTTCTGAAGTAAAACATTAAGAAAATGTTTCAATACTGATTTAATAAAAACAGAGAGAATATTTAGCAGTCGCAAATCATATTTGTATTTTTAGAAGGGTTTTGCCAATCTTGATAACACGTCTAAAAATCTATGAAGAAAAGACAGTCCCTTTGTTTTTAGAAAACACATCAAAAAAAAACAAAACAAAAAAAAACAATGGTTGGTGCTCCCTCTGCTGGTTTCCTGCAACAATTAGTTCGCCAACTTCAGAGTGTGAAAAGACTGCAAAGGAAATTAAGATTCTTTGATCTTTAAACACGCTTTATCCCTACAAGTTTTATCCCTGATTGAAAGCAAGTGTCAATATAGTTTGTGAAAAATAGAGTCTTTCCTAACATCTAATAGTGATACTGTAGCTGGGCCAGATAATTATAACCCTTTTTAAATTTACTTTTATGAGTTTATTTATTTATTTAGTAATTTCTACACCCAATGTGGGACTCAAACTTACAACCCTGAGATCTAGAGTCTTCTGCTCTTCCTACTGAGCCAGCAGGAACCCCTATAGTCCTTTTTAAAAATGAACTTTTCCTTTCTCATATCATACAGTAGGACATAAAACAAACTATTCTTAATTTACTGGGAAGAGTATTAGTCATATAACTAACTCAGTAACTGAATCAAATAGTCAGTAGGCTATCTGAATGTCTTTACACTAGTAAGTAATACTGATGGGGGAGTGACATTATCACTGGACAATTATTCTTTTTTTATTAAATACCTTGTTACATCATTACTGTAACCTATATCTTCCTATATAAAAGACAGTTGGAGATCCATTAATTTAATCAATATTGCTATCTGAACTACAACTATAGATTCTTAGAATTCCTGGAATTCATCAGTTGGTTTTCTGGGAATCCTGACTTTCATAGATCAGAGTATGTTGAGGCATATATATTATTCACTTATCAAATACTTATCAAAGTATCAAATCATTTCTAAATCTTTACTATATTCTTTATTATAATACTATATTCTGTGTCATAAATGTGTTGAATATGCAGATTCTGTCTACACATGTTCAACTTTTTCTGTTAGCTGATGGAATACATGAAACCAACTCCCCTAGGGATATATGCATTTAATAGGGAGTCTGGAGTATCTATAAGCTTTTACAGGAAGTGTTTGTAATGGTAGGTTTCAGGGAGAGTGCTGCTAGTAAGACTGGGGAAAGGTTGCCTCTAGAAAATGGACAGGCCCGTGGGAATGGAGCAGAGAATTAAGCAAGCTCCAAGCAATAGGCAATAAAAAATGGGGAGGTGCTAATCGTCAGGGGAGATTAAGAGCTATATTTCTTTGATAGAAACACAATGCTTTCCTCTCAAAAAATCATCTTTGTCTGGGGTTATCTGGGAATGGTGGAGGAGAAATAACAGGGTAGAAAGCCAGAGCTCATAAACCAACTTTACCCATCCTTGATAAGCTGGAGAGTCTGATCATCCTAACATCCTAGGAAACGCCAGTAGAGATTTAGGCAAGTGACAGAGCTGGGGAGAGGCAGAGATCCAGCCTCAGTTATGGGAGTTTAGGAGGTTTCTAGACTCTGGAAAGAATGGGGAGAGCAATGATTGTTGAAAATGAGGCTATATCCAGGGTGCACGAATTCCAGAACTGTGTTGTGGAAGACCTGGAGTACAAGGCCATGAACCGAAGTCAGGAAGAGACACAATTCCTGCAGCTGGGCTCTGGGGTCAGGAGAACTCATGGCAGGGTCCCTATTCTGGGTCATGGGATATGAGCTGTCAGGGTTGACACTGACCCCAATGTACTGCTATGTTCCTTCATCTTGAGTTTGGAGAGGGTTTGTATATAGGAGTATGTGTTCAGTTAGGGCCTACAAGTCACACAGCTAACTGCCCCAAAGTGGGAATTTTAGGAGATATTATTGGAAAGGGGGTCATGCACTTTGCCTCTCAGACCATGATATGTGGACTTACGCTTACTTAGCCTACTTATAAAGTCACTCTGCATTAGAGCTTAGGGAGTAAAAAGACCAGAACACCTCTTCTTCAACTTTTACATTTACCACGGGAACAATTTACCATTGTTCTCATATCATTGTTTTCTCATTTTTTTTTTATGTGTTCATGTTTAGTTCTATCTTTACAGATGATATGTTTTAAGTTTCTTAAATGCAGGACTGCTTTTCACATATTTTGCATTTCCCTAAGTGCTTAACTTAATTTTCTTCCCAGGTTATTCTAAATGACAGAGCTGTTAGGGGATGGTTATTTTGTTTGTTTGTTTGTTTGTTTGTTTGTTTTGTTTTGTTTTTTCCCAGTGTTGCTCTATAGAGCTCAACAATCCACATAATGGTGGGGGGAGGGAAGGAAGCTTAGATTTTACCCATTTGGCTTTTTATTTTTATTTATTTATTTTTTTAAAGATTCTATTTATTTATTTGACAGACAGAAATTACAAGTAGGCAGAGAGGCAGGCAGAGAGAGAGGAGGGGAGCAGGCCCCCCACTGAGCAGAGAGCAAGATGTGGGGCTCCATCCCAAGACCCTAGGATCATGACCTGAGCTGAAGGCAGAGGCTTAACCCACTGAGCCATCCAGGCACCCCCCCAATTTGGCTTTTTAAAAATTGTTTAAATATTTACTTATTTGATAGAGAGATACAGCAGGAGAGGGAACATAAGCAGGGGGAGTGGGAGAGGGAGAAGGAGGCTTCCCACTGAGCAGGGACCCTGATGTGGCCTTGATCCCAGGAACCTGGGATCACGACCTGAGCTGAAGGCAGACACTTAACGACTGAGCCACCCAGGCACCCCTCTGTTTGGCTTTTGTACAGTATTTCTCATGAACAAAGAATTGCCTTAAAGTTTTTCAGAAAACTATGAAGGTGTTCTGCTGATCATCAAATTGATACTTAGAAGCAACTGAATGTAGGAAACTTCTCATTGAAAGCTTACATGTCTAAGATGGGTTCTTTATGCACTGATTTTTTTATGAATAAATTCATTATGAACTTTTGGTCCTATATAAATCAACTTCAATATGTTTCTTTTTCTTGTTTTGTTCACAAAAGCTATTTTTTTTAAAAGTTTATTTATTTGTTTAAGTAATCTCTACCCCCAGTGCGGGGCTCGAACTCATGACCCTGAGATCAAGAGTTGCATGCTCTTCTAACTGAGCCAGCCAGGTGCCCCCACTAGAGCTATTTTTAAAACAGTGTTTCTTATTGTTAGAAAGACTATTAGTCAAAAGTTTGCTCATAAACCTCACAGTCTAAGAGATGTAGTTTGTCAAGGGAAGACTTCCCCTGTATTCCCCAGGAGTTCCACATGGAATAGATTATGTATTTAGATGGATGCATGTTTTCCCCACCTTTGGAGGACAAGTCTGACACTAAGCAAGACATTAATCTAAATCAGGTTAGAAAGCACATAAGGGCTGGTGGATTTGTTTCAGGTCCTCTTTAATTTTCAAAGCTACCTTTTAGCTTTAACTACCTTATCTATGAAAAAAAAATTGGATCAGGGATCTTCTTCTCTGTTTCCATCCCCTTCTCATTAGAAGGACAGGAATCCTTTAGGAATACACTGTCAACAATAGCCATTAGTCATATGTGGCTTTCGAGCCCTTGAAATGTGCTATAATGTACAACCAGATTTCAAAGACATAGTACAAAACAGGTGAAATATCTCATTTATATTTTTTATATTGACTATATGTTTAAACGATGATAGCTGGGTTAAAAAAAAAGCATTGTTAAAATTCATTTAACCTGTTTCTTTGAACCTTTTCATTATTCAAAAAGTTTTAGATAAAATGACTCACATTTCTATTGGAGAGAACTCCCTGGACCAAAAATTCTTTGACTTTTTTTGAAAGCAAGTGGATTTCTTTGAAAATCTGATAAAAGCTCAATCAATTGTAGAGATGATAGATACTGTCCGTTCTGCCACACCTGCCTGCCATGCAAAAATCGTACGATAGAAGCTACAGGGCTGTGATTGGGGCAAACACCCCAAAATGTCATCAGTGCTCCATAAAACAGATAGGAACATAATAAAAAGCACAGTTTTATCCATGGTAAGTGGCGAAGAACTACATCAACTGCGATAAATCTGTCACTTTACTTTGAAAAATGTCTCCTTTGTGACCGTGGGCATTCCTACTTGCTCCGGAAGCATGCCCACCTGGTTCTCATGGCTGCCGCCCTCTGTGCCAGAGGAAAACCATGGTGGGGGGGGATGGTGGTGGAAAAAAGAGTGAAAGAAAGGGAAATAAAGAGAGAAAAAGAGTGGAGAACAAAAGAAAAGTACAAAATAGGCTGAGAGGGAAGGGGGGAAAAATGGAAGGAGAGGAGTAGGGTCATGTGGCCAGTGGGCTGGGGTGGCAGCTTGTGAGCTCTTATGGCAAGGAGTTTCCCTGTGACGGGATGGAAAGCTGGAAGAGCAGGTGTAGAAAGCGGCAGGTGTAGAAAGCAGCAGCAGTCCACGGAACAGCAGTCCACGAAACAGCAGTCCACGAAATGCAACAATGGAACAGCAAGGGAGCGCTCACGGTCTACGAGGGGAATGTGCGTGTTTGCGTTCCGTTGGTCTGGGCAGGGCTCTGTTCAGTCGGGTACACTTTCTGTGCGGGCCTGGTGATGAAACTGGCAGGAGCCAAGGCAAAATTAGCATTATGCTAAAATTTCTCCTCATTTATTAGTTACATTGGAATACATTATCATTTCCAAAACAAGCATTATAGCAGAACTGACTGTGGGTACACACACCACGGTAGACTGTCACGCACAGCCCGTGTTGGCAGCCTCCAGACTGGAGGACTGGCAGAGCAGGTCAAGCGTTAGGAATCATCGCTGAAATGCCAGCATCAGGTTCTTTCATGGTGTTTCGGTCGAAAGGGATTGTGCGATGGAGAGCCTGATGGGCGATTTGTGGAGCCCCGAGAGGATCACGGGGAATGAATGTGTTCTGGGCTGGATCCATGAAGGCCCAGGAGGTATGTTGGATGTAAAAGGCAGAGAAGGTCTATTCCCTTTAGGTATCAGCCAAGAATGACTTACCTGCACAAGCCTTTTTTAATCTATGTCAAAATTGTCCAGAAAGACAATTTGTGAGGGGGACTATCACATTTTTTTCCAGTGGTAATACATGAATAATTGGTAAGGAAATTCCAACAGGTAGTGGAGAAACAGAGCAGATGCTGTTTCAGTTTTCTGCTTCTACTGATTCAAGGATTTAATTGTAATTCGTAGAATCTGGTTCCTGTGAATTCACAGAAAGAAACCTCAGTGTCTGTATAAGGGAAGTGACTGAAAGGATCTTTAAGTCACTGAGAAGAGTAAAGTGACTTAAAACTAAACCAAGCCATTGAAGGTGGCCACCTGTTAAACATAATGATGAGCTATTATCTATGGGGCTCTTAGTATATGCTGGGTACCATACTATGTGTTTTATGTGGATTGTTTTATTGATTACTCACAACATTTTGAGGTGGGTTTGTTATCATCTCTTTTTATGGTTGAAAGTAACTCTGCCAACATCCCACTGGTAACAAGTAGCTAAGTTGGTACTTGAACACAGGCGGTCTAAAACCAAGGTTTGCATGGAAAACACCAGACTCTTTGGCCCTGTGAGTGGTATTGCTGGGACCTTTCATTGTCTATTGTGTATTCTGGTACTATTTAAAGTTGTGTAGTTAAATTCTATTATTTATTTATTTAAGTACAAAACATGGAGCCCAACACTGGGCTTGAACTCTTGATCCTGAGAGCAAGACCAGATCTGAGATCAAGACTGGGACACTCAACCAACTGAGCCACCCAGGTGCTCCTACTTATATATTTTCTTAAAGTAGGAGAAAAAATACATACACAAAAGATTTAAAAGAGAAAGGCTACAAAAAACCAGATACAGTAAAAATGATTTTAAGAAGTGAAAATCAATTTCTAAATCCTATCTTCAGTGTTGTATAATACATGTATTTGGATAGTATGACTTGAAAATGTTTTTTAAAAACTATATTTATTAACATATAATGTGTTATTTGCCCTATGGGTATAGGTTTGTGAATCGTCAGGCTTACATACTTCACAACACTCACCATATCACATACCCTCCCCAATGTCCATAACCCAACCACCTTCTCCACACCCGCCCCCAACAACCCTCAGTTTGTTTTTGAGATTAAGAGTCTCTTATGGTTTGTCTCCCTCTCAATCCCATCTTGTTTCCCTCAAACCCCCCACTCTGCCTTGCAAATTCCTCATATCAGGGAGATCATATGATAATTGTCTTTCTCTGATTGACTTGTTTCTCTCAGCATAATACCCTCTAGTTCCATCCACATAGTTACAAATGGCAAGATTTCATTCTTTTTATGGCTGCATAGTATTCCATTGTGTATATATATACCACATCTTCTTTATCCATTCATTTGTTGATAGACATCTCAGTTCTTTCCATAGTCTGGCTATTGTAGACATTGCTGCCATAAACATTCGGGTGCACGGGCACCTTTGTATCTTTAGGGTAAATACCCAGTCGTGCTATTGCTGGGTCATAGGGTAGCTCTTTTTCCAACTTTTTGAGGAATCTCCATGTTGTTTTCCAGAGCGGCTGCACCAGCTTACCTTCCCACCAACAGTGTGGGAGGGTTCCCCTTTCTCTGCATCCTCTCCAACATCTGTTGTTTCCTGACTTGTTAATTTTAGCCATTCTGACTGATGTGAGGTGATATCTTATTTGTGGTTTTGATTTGTATTTCCCTGATGCCAAGTGATATTGAACACTTTTTCATGTGTCTGTTGGCCATTTGGATGTCTTCTTTGGAGAAATGTCTATTCATGTCCTCTGCCCATTTCTTGATTAGATTATTTGTTCTTTGGGTGTTCAGTTTGTTAAGTTCTTTATAGATTTTGGATACTAGCCCTTTATCTGATATGTTGTTTGCGAATATCTTCTCCCATTCTGTCAGTTATCTTTTGGTTTTGTTGATTGTTTCCTTCAAAAGCTTTTTTTTTTTTTTTTTTTTTTTTTAGGATTTTATTTAGTTATTTGAGAGAGAGAGAGAATGAGAGAAAGAGAGAGAGTGCATGAATGGAGAAAGGTCAGTGGGAGAATTAGACTCCCTGCTGAGCAGGGAGCCCAATGCGGGACTCGATCCCAGGACTCCAGGATCATGACCTGAACTGAAGGCAGTTACTTAACCAACTGAGCCACCCAGGTGCCCTTGTGCAAAAACTTTTGATCTTGATGAAGTCCCAATAGTTCACGTTGGCCCTTGCTTCCCTTGCCTTTGGCAATGTTTCTAGGAAGAAGTTGCTGTAGCTGAGGTGGAAGAGGTTGTTGCCTATGTTCTCTTCAAGGATTTTGATGGCTTCCTGTCTCACATTGAGGTCTTTCATCCATTTTGAGTCTATTTTTGTGTGTGGTGTAAGGAAATGGTCCTGTTTCATTTTTCTGCATGTGGCTGTACAGTTTACAAACACCGTTTGTTGAAGAGACTCTTTTTTCCACAAGACATTCTTTCCTGCTTTGTCGAAGATTAGTTGACTATAGAGTTGAGGGGTCCATTTCTGGGCTCTCTATTCTGTTATATTGATCCATGTGTCTGTTTTTGTGCCAGTACCATACTGTCTTGATGATTATGGCTTTGTAATAAAGCTTAAAGTCTGAAATTGTGATGCCACCAAACTTTGGTTTTCTTTTTCAACATTCCTCTGGCTATTCGGGGTCTTTTCTGGTTCCGTATAAATTTTAGGATTATTTGTTCAATTTCTTTGAAAAAATTAATGGTATTTTGATAGGGATTGCATTAAATGTGTAGATTACTTTAGGTAGCATAGACATTTTCACAATATTTATTCTTCCAATCCATGAGCATGGAACGTTTTTCCATTTCTTTGTGTCTTCCTCAATTTCTTTCATGAGTACTTTTTAGTTTTCTGAGTACAAATTCTTGCCTCTTTGGTTAGGTTTGTTCCTAGGTATCTTATGGTTTTGAGTGCAACTGTAAATGGGATTGACTCCTTAATTTCTCTTTCTTCTGTCTTGCTGTTGGTGTATAAAAATGCAACTGATTTCTGTGCATTAATTTTATATCCTGACACTTTACTGAATTCCTGTGCAAGTTCTAGCAGATTTGGAGTGGAGTCTTTTGGGTTTTCCACTTAAAGTATTATATCTTCTGCAAAGAGTGATAGTTTGACTTCTTTGCCGACTTGGATGCCTTTAATTTCTTTTTGTTGTCTGAGTGCTGAGGCTAGGACTTCTAGTACTATGTTGTATAGCAGTGGTGATAATGGATATATCCCTGCTGTGTTCCTGACCTTATGGGAAAGGCTCTCAGTTTTCCCCACTGAGAATAATAATCGCTGTGGGTTTTTCATAGATGGCCTTGATGATATTGAGATATGTACCCTCTATCCCTATACTCTGAAGAATTTTGATCACAAAAGGATGCTGTATTTTGTCAAATGCTTTTACAGCATCTACTGAGAGTATCATATGGTTCTTGTTCTTTCTTTTACTGATATGTTGTATCATATTGGTTGATTTGTGGTTGTTGAACCAACCTTGCAGCCCTGGAATAAATCCCACTTGGTCGTGGTGAATAATCTTTTTAATGTACTGTTGGATCCTATTGGCTAGTATTTTGGTGAGAATTTTCGCATCTGTGTTCATCAAGAATATTGGTGTGTAATTCTCTTTTTTGCTGGGGTCTTTGTCTGGTTTTGGGATCAAGGTAATGCTGGTCTCATAACATGAGTTTGGGGGTTTTCCTTCCATTTCTATTTTTTTGAAACAGTTTCAGAAGAATAGGTATTAATTCTTTTTTAAGTGGTTGGTAGAATTCTCCTGGGAAGCCATCTGGCCCTGGGCTATTGTTTATTGGGAGATTTTTGATGACTGCTTCAATCTCCTTACTGGTTATGGGTCTGTTCAGGTTTTCTATGTCTTCCTGGTTCGGTTGTGGTAGACAGTTATATGTCTCTAGGAATGTATCCAATTCTTCCAGATTGTCAAATTTGCTGGCAGAGAGTTGCTCATAATATGTTCTTATAATTGTTTGTATTTCTTTGGTGTTTGATTTCATTCATCATTTTATTTATTTAGGTCCTTTCTCTTTTCTTTTTGGTAAGTCAGGCCAGGGGTTATTGATTCTTTCAAAGAAACTGTTCCTAGTTTCATTGATCTGTTATACTATTCTTTGGTTTCTATTTCATTGATTCTACTATCATCTTTATGATTTTTCCTCTCCTTCTGGGTTTAGGCTTTCTTTGTTGTTCTTTCTCCAGCTCCTTTAGGTGTAGGGTTAGGTTGTTTACTTGAGACCCTTCTTGTTTCTAATAAAGGCTTGTATCGCTATATATTTTCCTCTTAAGAATGCCTTTGTTGTGTCCCCAGATTTTGAACAGTTGTGTTTTCATTTTCATTTGTTTCCATGAATTTTTTCGATTCTTTTTTAATTTCCTGGTTGACCCATTCATTCCTTAGTAGGATGCTCTTTAGCCTCCATGTATTTGAGTTCTTTCCAACTTTCTTCTTGTGATTGAGTTCTAGCTTCAGAGTATAGTCTTCTGAAATTATGCAGGGAATGACCCCAATCTTTTGGTACCAGTTGAGACATGATTTGTGGCCCAGGATGTGATCTATTCTGAAGAATGTTCCATGTTCACTAGAAAGAATGTGTATTCTGTTGCTTTAGGATGGAATGTTCTGAATATATCTGTGATGTCCATCTGGTCCAGTGTTTCATTGAAGGCCTTTATTTCCTTGTTGATCTTTTGCTTGAATGATCTGTCCATTTCAGTGAGGGGGGCGTTAAAGTATCCTACTATTATTGTATTATTGTCAATGTATTTCTTTGATTTTGTTATTAATTGGTTTATATAGTTGGCTGCTCCCATGTTAGAGGCATAGATATTTAAAATTGTTAGATCTTCTTGTTGGACAGACCCTTTGATTATGATATAGTGTCCTTCCTCATCTCTTATTATAGTCTTTGGCTTGAAATCTAATTGATGTGATATAAGGATTGCCACCCTGGCTTTCTTTTGATGCCCTTTAGCATGGTAAATTGTTTTCCACCCTCCTCACTTTAAATCTGGAGGTATCTTTGGGTCTAAAGATGAGTTTCTCATAGACAGCATATTGATGGGTTTTGGTTTTTTATCCATTCTGATACCCAGTGTCTTTTGATTGGGGCATTTAGCCCATTTATATTCAGGGTAGCTATTGAAAGATATGAATTTAGTGCCAGTGTATTGCCTATAAGGTGACTTTTACTGTTTATTGTCTCTGTTCCCTTCTGGTCTACTACTTTTAAGACCTCTCTTTGCTTAGAGGACCTCTTTCTATATTTCCTGTAGGGCTGGTTTGGTGTTTGCAAATTCTTTTAATTTTTTTTTTTTTTTTTTTTTTTGGTCCTGGAAGCTTTTTCTCTCTCCTTCTATTTTCAATGATAACCTAGCTGGATATAGTATTTTTGGCTGTATGTTTTTCTCATTTAGTACTCTGAATATATCATGCCAGTTCTTTCTGGTCTTCCAGGCCTCTGTGGATAAGTTTGCTGCCAATCTAATATTTCTACCATTGTATGTTACAGACTTCTTGTCCCGAGCTGCTTTCAGGATTTTCTCTTTGTCACTAAGACTTGTAAATTTTACTATTAGATGACGGGGTGTGGATCTATTTTTACTGATTTTGAGGGGTGTTCTCTGTGCCTCCTGGATTTTAATGCTTGTTCCCTTTACCATATTAGGGAAATTCTCTACCATAATTCATTCCAATATACCTTCTGCCCCCCTCTCTCTTTCTTCTTCTTCTGGAATCTCAATTATTCTAATATTGTTTCATATTATGCTATCACAGATCTCTTGAATTCTCCCTTCGTGGTCCAGTAGTTATTTGTTTCTCTTTTGCTCAGCTTCTTTATTCTCCATCATTTGGTCTTCTATATCACTAATTCTCTCTTCTGCCTCATTTATCCTAGGGGTAAGAGCCTCCATTTTTTATTGCACCTCATTAATAGCTCTTTTGATTTCAACTTGGTTAGATTTTAGTTCTTTTATTTCTCCAGAAATTGTATCTCTAATATCATCCATGCCTTTTTTGAGCCCAACTAGCACCTTGAGAATCATCATTCTGAACTCTAGTTCTGACATATTACCAATGTCCATCTTGATTATGTCCCTAGCCATCAGTATTGCCTCTTGTTCTTTTTATTTTTGTGGTGAGCTTTTGTGCCTTCTCATTTTATCCAGGTAAGACTATATGAACAAGAGAATAAAGTACTAAAAGAGTGAAAAGACCCAGAAAATTGTATGCTAACCAAATCAGAAGATATCCAAAACCCACTGGAGAAAAAAGGGGGAAAAAGAAATAGAAATAAAAAATAATATATTAGACTGGTGAATAGAACAGAGCCACCCACTTGATTTTGGGTGTATTTTGGCCTCTTAGAAGAAACTACCTTCCAAAATTTTAAGGAAAGAAAAAAATTATATGTATATAAAAATAAGGATAAACATAATGAAGGGATGGCATATGACTGTAAAGATGAAAATTTAAAAAAAAATTCTAAAAAAGGAATTGATAAGATAAGTTGGTTGGAGAAAGAAAAAAAAAAGTGAGAATGTGCTCAGGCTGGAGACTAGAACAAAGTCATGTACTAGATTAGGGTATATTTCGATCTATCAGAAGAAACTATATCCCAAAATTTTTAAGAAAAAAAAAAAAAACCTGTATGTATACAAAAAATAAGGTTAAATACAATGAAGGGATACAATATGACTATAATAATGAAGGTTCAAAAAGATTTTTTTAAGAATGGTAATGTTAAGATAAACTAGTTAAAAAATGTTAAAAGAGGAAAGAGGAAAAGTTAAAAAAAATAGAATAAAAAAAATAAAGTTAAAAAATAAAAGATTTTGCAAGACTAAAGGATCATGGGGAAAAAGCCATGAATTCAATGCATTGCTTTCCCCTAGCTCTGGAGTTCCAGTGTTCTCCTTGATTGACAAATTGGTCTTGGCTGGATATTCTTGCTGATCTTCTGCAGGAGGGGCCTTTGCAGTGATTCTCAAATCACTTTGTCCGAGGTGGAATTGCACTGCCTTTGCCAGAGGCCAGGCTAAGTAATCTGCTCGGTTTCACTCTCAGAGCTTTTGTTCCCTGAATGCTTTTTGTAGAGCTTTGGAGAATGGGAATGAAAATGGCGGCCTCCCAATCTCCCGCCCCATAAAAGCAGAGAGCTCAGGGCCCCACTCCTCAGTGCACCCTCAGAGAAAAGCAGTTAATCCCTCCTCTCTCCCTAGTCTCCAGCCACACTCCAGGCTCACCTGGCCTGTGACCAAGCATTTCTATCTCTGGCACACGGCCCTGTTTGGAGTCTCCAAACCCACCTTATACCTGCCACACAGCTCCTCCCAGAGCAGGAAGGTGAGTCACCCCAGATCTGCTGTTTGTGAGGTCCCTTCTTGAAGAGCAGTGGCCCGACTGTTCCTTGGATCATGGTTTAGAGTAACCCCCATCTGAAAGCTCACTCTTCAGTTCTGTCTCTGTAGTCAGCTTCCCCGCTCCAATACCTGGCAGCTCTGCCACACTCAGACACCCCCTATCCTTCTGTGACCCTGCAGGGCCTGAGACCACACTGTCCCTGCAAGGGCTCCATCCCTGCTTAGTCTCTGGAGTGACGTCCCTCAGTGGAGCAAACTTCTAAAAGTTCTGATTTTGTGCTCTGCTGCTGCGCCGCTTGCCGGGATCTGGTCCCTCCCCCTGTGGTCTCTCTTCCCATTGCTTCGGATTCACTTCTCTGCACGCCCTACCTTCCAGAAAGTGGTCTATTTTCTGTTCCTAGAGTTGCTGTTTTTCTCTTCTATCTCCTGTTGAGTTTGTCAGTGTTCGGTATGGTTTGATACCTATCTAGCTAAACTCCTGGGATCTGATATCATTTCAGTATGCTACTCCTCCACCATCTTGCCTCTCCTCCTCAAAAATGTTTTGATTTTGTACACGTGTGAAGGAGGCTGTCAATCCATGTGTAGGCTTATCAGGGAGTTCCTTTTACCATCAAATGCATAAGGGATTTCCAATCATAAATATGGCAGCAGTAGGAGTATAATCGATTTTAAATTTCTGTTCAGTTTTATGGAAGAAATATTTAATATTAGACTATTAAAACATTAACAAATGTCTTTCATTATTTTTCAGAAATGGGGAAATTAATAATTTTTCCTATGTCTAGTTAAATTTTCTTATATGTCTGATAAAAGGGTGTTATGCTGCACCAAAGGTAATACATTACTCTAAATTCTAAGTTATGTGTTTATTAAAATTATTTTCTGTTTATTATCTTTGCTCTAGAATCTAACTTATGAGAAGTGTATGATGAGATATATTTAAGCTAAATCTATTTTTTAAAAGATTTTATTTTTAAAGAATCTCTACACCCAACGTGGGGTTTAGACTCACAACCCCAAGATCAAAAGTTACATGTTCTACTTACTGAGCTATCCAGTCACCCTTAAGCTAAATCTGTTTTTATTTATTTATTTATTTACCTTTTTTAAAAAAAGATTTTATTTATTTATTTGACAGAGAGAGATCACAAGTAGATGGAGAGGCAGGCAGAGAGAGAGATAGAGGGAAGAAGGCTCCCTGCTGAGCAGAGAGCCCAATGCGGGACTCCATCCCAGGACCCCGAGATCATGACCTGAGCCAAAGGCAGTGGCTTAATCCACTGAGCCACCCTGGTGCCCCTAAATCTATTTTTAAGTGAAATTTTTTCCTGCAAGTAGCCATGGGTAATGCCTCATTATATTCCATTTTATTAATAACATTGACTAATATTAATTAATTAATTAATTAATTAATATGTTATTAATTTATAGTAGTTTTATGAGTCTTATTTTTCCAGATAATTGGCTCTTGTTAGTGGATTAACAATGGGAGCTTTTAGAAATGAGAGTAGAAAACCATCCCTCTTTTCTTCCTTTGTGAATCCTTAGTTTGAGATGTTGTTGCATGACCGGGGCATATCATTTCACAACTTCTTCTCTGTTCTCTGCTGTGTGAGAGGAAGAAGGAGTGTTTGTTGGCAAATGAGATTTCTTAAGGAACTCTTTTACGGCGGCTGTTGTTGTTGAAGAATTCCAGTAGAAGCACATTACCTTCTATTATTGGAGGATAGGTAGCCAGCAAAGTGCACCTCCCTCCTCACACTTCCTCAGAGAAGAGCTGTGGACTTGGTTTGCTCTCTGCATCACCTTGTTGCCTTACCTGGCTCCCCACACGTTCTTGGCTGCTCTTCCCAGAAAGATGGTGTGTCTGAGACTGCTCAGGGGAAGCTGTTTGGTGCAGCTGCTCTCCCCTCCAGTTCTGGACCCCGTTCAGCTCCCCCAAAGGGCATATTCATAAATGGCTTCTCAAGTGGTATAACGTGTGCACTTCTGCCAGCAGCCTGGGCCAGGGGCCAATGGAGAGAAAGGAGGGGGGCATCTCCTGCACCACCTCAGAGATACCTTCCTGCCCTGAGGGCCTAAAGAGAACCTAGCTCATCTTAGAGCATTATGGATGAAAAATAAAGATGGGCAAGTGGGAGCTAATCTTTAGTAAAGGAACATGCTTTTCTGAAAAATATGATACTAGTAATTTGTGATAAAGGGTTGAGTTCTAGTGAAATAAAGTTGATGCCCATGTACTGGTGATGTCAGATAAGTGGGTGTTAGGTTGGCAGTTTCCCTCAAGTCTGGGAATGTGCTAGCATTACCTTCAGAGACTGTCATTTTCTCAGTCCTGATTCAGAATTGAGGCATTTCTTGGCTGTCCTGGCATTAACATTTAGCTTGTCCAGGGGACCAGGAAAATGGTGCATTATTAAACTCTTTCATTGACAAGAGAGAATGAGCTGATAATTGTATTGGAGGACTGATTTTCATCTCTGACCTCCCTCCTGATCCCCTTTCTGTCCTTTCTGCTTTCCCACAGTCTCCAGTCTTTGGTCACCCTTAAGGTGAGTGCCCTGGGCCATGGGCAGACAGGGAGCAACACACTGAGTGCAACAGGGTGAAGCCCCATGAATCCTGGCATGCGTTCTTGCAAGGCAACTAGCTCCCATAACAGCCAGCTAGGGAGGAAATTGGGGCTTCTGTTTGGTAAGGTCATCAAAAAGACATGGCCACTGGTTGATCCAAGAGTAGGACCTGGGCTCTTAGAGGCTTCCCCCCACCCCGCCCCATCCTTGGAATATAGGTTCTACTTGCCTTTCCTGCTCCCAAAGTCTGCTCCAAGGACATGACCTTGAGATAATGACTTGGTGTTGAGAACACCAGCACAGTATACGTGACCTAGTTGCGGTCTCTGTATAAGCTTTGGGAAATTTGGTGGGCAGGTGCAGGAATCACCTTATCTTGCTGCTCACCAAGACATGATTTAAATGGAAGTTTCCTTTGCTTATTAAAACTGCCACCTACCAACCTGAGAGGCCTGTCCCTTTCTTGGGTCTCTTCCTGTCCTCTGCATTCAGGAACTGGTTTCAGATTTCACCCAGGAAGCCTCAGAGGAGCTTATACTTTCTTCAATATCCAAAAAATGAGTTGTCCATGCCATCTCTTGGAAACAAGTTTTCAAAATGCAGTAACAATTCTGGCACCATTCTCTTACCACCCCAGAGGACTGGAATGGGTAGATGAGGGGAAAAAGTTTTCCAGGTCAACCTCTGTGTACATTAGGGGAAATCAAAAGCTGATGTGCTAATTCAAAATCACCAGGCATATGTATCAAGGCATATGATATAGAAGAAGGTAATGTGTCTTTAGTACTGATTAAATACTTCATTCTGTATCTTAACTGTTAAAGTTCTCAGAGGAAGCAGAGGACTGTGAGCTTCTGAGGCTCGATGTGATGAGGATCTACACTGTGGCAAGTGCTGCCTGTAGCAAGACAGGATCCTGGTGCTTTCTCCTGTTCCTGGATAGTGTGAGTGTATCCTGGAAGAACGCCAGGAAGTTTGCCCAGCTGTAGGTTATTCCCTTTCTAGCGGGCAGTGGGAGACCAATGATGTTCTGAGGCAACCCAAAGTCTAGGAACTTTTTAGAGTACTGTAAAAGGAAACTTTGTTTTTCTCCTCTATTCTCAATACTTCCAATACCAGCTGTGTGAATTTTTCCCACACCAAGCAATTCTCCAATTCTCAGTGGACACTGGTTGAGTGTCCTATAAATTTAACTCAATTCTCAGATGACCAGGCGATAGCCTCAGGTCCCACAGGTCATGGGCTCAGTCCCGCAAGACTGTCCTCACTTCAGATGCCAATTGCAAGTCTAAATTGCTACCTGTCCTTCTGTCCAAATGGCATTTGCCACTGTCTTTGATAATTTGTTAGAATGGCTCATAGTACCCGGGGATATATTTATTCACATTTACTGATTTAGTAGCAAATGATCCAACTCAGAAACAACCATATGGAAGAGATGCACAGGGCAAGGTGTAGATGGGGGAAAGTCCATGGGCTTTCCATGCCCTTTGAGGGTGGCTACCCTTCCAGTTCCTCCATATTCACCAAACCTGAAGTTTATCAAATCCTGTTGTTCAAGAGTTTTGATAGAGCTAAATCTCCCCCTACCTCACCTCCACCTTGCAGTGTAAAGTTGAGTTCTTCCACAGAATAGGAAGACGAGTGACTCACATCGGGTATGTTGTAGACATCTTTGTCACATTCATTCTAGATCTCCATCTCCAGTCCCATTCATTGATGTGGTTTCTGTGCCTAAAGAAAATATTTGGGAGTGCCTGGGTGGCTCAGTCAGTTAAGTATCTGACTTTGGCTCAGGTCATGATCCCCGGGTCTGGGATAGAGCCCCACATTGGGCTCCCTACTCAGTAGAGAGCCTGTTTCTCCCCCTGCCTCTCCCCTGATTCATCCTCACTCATTCTCTTTCTCCCTTTCTCACTCAGTATATAAAATCTTAAAAGAAAAGAAAAGAAAATACCTGAAGATCTAATAGGAATAGGACTGATTTGGTTCCTCTAGGAAGTTCCATGGAAATTGAACCTCAAGTCTAGAAAAATAAATGAATTGCATCATTCAACAATGGCCTCCAAATAACTCATTCCACTTGAGTGGCTAGGAGACCCAGCACTGCTTACTATGCAGATTGACTTATTTTGCTGGGGCTGCCATAGCAAAATATGATAGACAGGGGGCTTAAACAACAGCCATTTATTTCTTACAGTTCTGGAAGCTGAAAGTCAAGATCAAGGTGTTGGCAAGTTTGGTTACCTCTGAGGCCTCTCTCCTTGGCTTGCAGATGATTGCCTTCTCGCTCTGTCCTCATGCAATCTTTCTTCTGAGCATGTGCATGTGCATTTCTGGGGCTCTCTGTGTGTCCTAATATTTTCTTCTCAAAAGGATACCCATCAGATTGGATTAGGGCCAACCCTGATGGTCTCACTTTAATTTAATTATCTCTTTAAAAGCTCTCTTTCCTAATTTGGTCACATTCTCAAGCACTGGGGTTTAGAGCTTCACTATATGAATTTGTGGACACAATTCAGCCCATTACAGGAATATTTTCCCTTTGTTCCTCCTTTAGAACACCCAGGCAGTAGTTGACTTTGGCTCCAGCCTCTTCTTTTGAAAGGCAGGGTGGTGTTCTTGGAAGGTGAATGAATTATGAAATTCTACGGTCAATGGTGTGAATCTTGATTGGATCACTTACTCCTTATTTTCGCTTTGGGCTCTCTGGACCTCAGTTTTCCCATTTGTAAAACCTGTGTACTATTTACATGGGGATTAGATAACTTTTGTAAAGGGCCTGGGACAACAGTATAGGCAGTAAGTTTGATTTCACATCTGTCTCTTAAAGGATAGGTAAATGTTTCTGTGACTTTGAAGAGGAGATATTCTCCCTTGGCTTTACTAGTGAGAATTCAATACATTTCTCCAAAGGAAATAACATGAAAAAGGAAGTAGTTGGAAACACTGAAATACAATTTTTAGGTATACCATGGATTACTTAGGCTTTTGTGGGTACTTAGGATTCATAATTATTTTGGGAACCCTGTGTTTTAGGGAAATAGCATTCAGTTTGGAAATAAAAAAATACAGTACCAAGAGCTACTGTTTTGGGCAGGAGATATAAAAGTTGGATAGGGAATTAAGGACCTCACTAAAAGTTTACTGAATAAACCAATACAGAAAAACCATTGCTGGGATGGACCCAGCAGAACAGGGGTTTGAGGAATAACTACAGCTTAGTGGATTTCAGAGAAAACCACATTCGAGCCCACAAAACGACTCTCAACTTGAACCGATTGGTGGCTTTGGAGCTTGTGATACATTGCTAAGCAGGGTGTTTGCGGTAATCCCAGGTCTCTAGAATTTTTTAACTGAGTATGGCCTGGAAAGGTAGGTTCTGGACAGTGGTCTGCCATTAGAAGACAATTA
Source organism: Mustela nigripes (assembly GCF_022355385.1). NCBI lineage: Eukaryota > Metazoa > Chordata > Mammalia > Carnivora > Mustelidae > Mustela > Mustela nigripes. The sequence continues at coordinate 57,406,967 of NC_081571.1, forward strand.
GGCAGCATTTTCTGAGGATAGTTATTTTTCTGACACTTTGCCCATTTATCTCATCGTAGAAATGACAGACTGGATAATGTATAATTTATAGTTTATCACCACGTTACTTTGATTCCCAGATCACTTCTAAAAAACATTTCTGATGACCCTTTTAAATTTTTAAGTTTTTTTTTTTGCTATCGTAATTATTTATAGTGGAGCTGCATGAAGAAAGAATAAAGGAATAAAGTTAAATACAGAACTCCAACACACTATCAACTGGTAATTTTCCACTACTTAAGAGAAAATGTCACTTTTCTCCCAAACAACCCGATCCTTACTCTTATCACCAATGTACATAACATGATTGATATTGCGTATCTGCTACATAAACATTGCTTTAATATTTTTCATTACTTTTGCCCAAATGACCCTGAGTAAATGTAGTCTCTGGCACAAGGTGCTAGAGTCATGGCACTGATTCAAAGCCGGTAGCTTTATTGCACAACGTGGAACTCTGAGAACCTTGACATAGCTAGATTTTTTTTTTTCTTAAAAAATATTTATTGGCGATTTCACCTTTATTATCCATGAAGCTCTGTTGCCCAGTAATCAGACATGAAAGGCTAAAGGGGACCAAACAAACGGACATTTTTAATTCCCTAATTGGGTGATGATAAAAAAATACATGTGGGGGCACCTGGGTGGCTCAGTGGGTTAAAGCCTCTGCCTTTGGCTCAGGTCATGATCCCAGGATCCTGGGATCGAGCCCCGCATCGGGCTCTCTGCTCAGTGGGGAGCCTGCTTCCCCCTCCCTCTCTGCCTGCCTCTCTGCCTACTTGGGATCTCTGTCTGTCAGATAAATAAATAAGATAAAAAAAAATACATGTGAATAGTGCCCTGTAGTTGGCAAATTATTTGCACACCACACACACACACACACACACACACACCCCTTTCCTTTTTGATAGTAATAGGAATTTATTTTAGCAAGAATAAAGCTTGCCTTCTTGCAAAAAGAGGGAAACGTGATTCTCTCATCTTTCTACAAAGGTCCTCATATTCACTGATATTAGTGTTTGGAGACAAGTTTTTAAACCTTCTGAGTCACAGCTGTATCCTTATTCAGTGAAGTCCAGCTCTCTGCACTCTTTGGACTGAGTCAAGAAAATTTTAAGGACATTTAGATTTCCATGTGATACCACACAGGGCTGGAGTACCCATTTTTTTTTTCTTTTTTTGTTATGGTAAAGAATCAGGTGGAGGAAAGAAACTGTCTTGACACAATCTTTAACAGTTCTATTTTCAAATAACCATGATTTCACCTTCTCCATGTCAAAAAGACCTAAGGGTATACATCAAATGATTCTAGCTCACACGAACCAGTTGTTGGAATTTCTCTGTGCCTACAAAACTTTTTGTTACAAATTTTTTAAGAATTAATTTTTTGAATAAAAACTTCACAGATTATTTAAAGACACTTTTCAAGTATTGATCCCTACTGCAACGATGCAATCAAAAATATTTTAAGCCCACACTAACAGTATTTTAATGCATTTTATTTATTTTTTAACTAAAAAAAAATTTTTTTGAGTAAACTCTAGGCCCAACGAGAGGCTTGAGCTAAAGCCCCCCAGATCCAAAGTCCCATGCTCTAGGGATTGAGCCGGCCAAGTGCTCCACGCTAATGGTATTTTAAACAGACCAGGCACAGAGCTTCAGGATTGGGACTCTAAGGACAATTCTGGACACCGTGGTAAATAATCACTGGTTGTTTTCTCTTCCCCCTCCTCGTCATCACCCTCTTCATTTATTGTTACAAGTCCTGCTGAGCAGAACTCTTCAACAGAAGCTTTCAGCCTATAAAAACATCCTCCAATCCTCTTAAAGTCCAAGTAGTCCAGTTTTCTTCAAGTACGGAGGCAGAACTGCATATGACAGATTTAATTAGATAAACTGAGAAAGCAGTCGCGTGAGAAGCGAAGTATGAGTGGCAGAAGGAACTGGAATCGTGTGAGTGAGGAGTCCGGAAGCCGGGCTCCTCCATCTCACCTGGCCACTGTCTACCCCTTTTCCCCCCCGCCTTGGTTTTTACATCTATAAAATGGAGATGCAATACTTTGTTCTGTTTGCTTTATAGCGTAGGTACTTCTAGGATTAGATAGAGATGGTGCATGTGAAATGCTTTAGATAATTCCACATCGCCTCCTATAACTATATGAGGGGTTGTTATTACATTTTGAACAGAGTTAAAACTTGGCGGACTTGTTTAGGAAATCTAAATCCAAGTTTCTTCCACTTACTAGAGAGGAGGGCTTGAGGGTATTAGTGGGTCTTTCCTATGCCTCCGAAAAAGGGGTAAAAATATCTACTTCTCATCTATAATGTAATAAAGTCTGTGTAAAATCCAAAGTAATCCAGTTTTCTTCCTGTTTAGAAGATTGTCAGAAACGTCGTCACAAATATGATTAGATAAAGCGAGAAAGGATTTGTGTCAGAGGAGATGCACAAGTTGCTAGAATTTTTTAAACAGTAAAAACAGTAAACTGTTAAAGCTTCTTGCAAATCTTAAGTCCACTTGCTGCCAGTGCCTACATTTTTCTATAGGATGAACTAGCAATGAGATTGGGTTTGAAACAACACTGACTGCACCTGAGAATGAGCCGATGTCCATAGTCCTTAACAAGGGACAGGACACAAAGCCCTCCTAACTGGGAGCTCACCAACTCGCTTTGGTTCTGCTCCTGGGATCCTCTGTTGAAAAGGATTGTTGAAATAAATCCTTTTCTGTTGAAAGCTGGGCAGAAAGATCTAAGATTTCTTTTTATGAAAGTGTCAAATCCAGCTCATTAAGAGATGATTTAGAAAACAAGAACATACACATGGACATTTCTTCCTTTCTTCTTTCTCCCTTTCTTCCTTCCTTCCCTGCCTGCCTTCTCTTTCTTTCTTATTTTCTTTCTTTCTGTTTTCCTCTTCCTTCCTTCTTTCCTTTCTTCCTTTTTTCTTTTCTTTTTAGCTAAAACAAAATTTAAGAGCTCAAATAACAGTAACTTACAGGCAATAGAATATGCAGTTTTGATCATTTCTAAATCTAATTATCAGGATGCCATTGCTAATATCTCATATTGATTTTTGGTATTAGTACATCATTGATAATATTGCTTCTGATAGGGCCACATTCAAAGAGAAGGTGTGTCAGATGCATTGGAACGTTTGCACCAATTTCTTACAGTTACAAAAGCTCCAGTGCTTTCCTGGCTGTTTAGTTTTCTACAGAAAGTAGTTCCCATAGCTCTCCAGTTCTATAATCTTCCTACTTCAGTTCTTTAAATGAACTTTGCTGCCAGCAACCAGCCTATTTGGCTTTTGGTATGTTTTAATAAATGTGCTGTTTGGCAATAGAAAGCAGGCAAAGAGTCAGAAGACCTGCAACCAGATAGCCTTTTATGGTTATGAAAATATTATTGCTGTTGCCTTTTTTTCCTTTTTCTCTCTCTGTGCTGCTTTGGAGAAAAATCACTAAAGTGAGAGCAGAATTACCAAGAACCTGAAAGATGCAAGGAAGTTCTGTCCCTGTAGCTCAGTGTAGAAGACATGAGATATCTGGGGAACTAGTCATCAATCCAGCCAATGCATAGTGCTAGGTGCATATGCAAGGCGCCCAGCAGTGGAGGACCCCAAGCGAGGCTCTTTGTTACCTCTTCTGGAAGATTAACGTGGTGCAGATCATCAGTTATAATGACTGGAGAAGAACAAATACTTCTTTTTCCCTTGTATTGAGCTCCTTCAAAAAGAATGACATACATGAACGAACGAATGAATGAATGAATAAATGAATAAAGACCAATGCCAGACAACATTGATACATCTGGCAGGAAAAGATACTTTCAAACCAGTTACTAGTTAAGGACTTTTTTTTTTTTTTTTTTTTTGGCCATTAAAATTCTTCAATAACTACTGCTCCATCTAAGTTTGTGATTTATTTGGAGTAAGTTTTTAAAAAATTTTATTTATTTATTTGACAGACAGAGATCACAGGTGGGCAGAGAGGCAGGCAGAGAGAGTGGGGTAGCAGGTTCCCTGCTGAGCAGAGAGCCCGATATGGGGCTCGATCCCAGGAATCTCAGATCATGACCTGAGCGGAAGGCAGAGGCTTTAACCCACTGAGCCACCTAGGTGCCCCTTGGAGTAAATTTTTATATAAGTTGTGAAATTTGCATCAAATTTCATTTTTTAATAATTTGTGTCCAATTGTTCCAGTACCATTTGTTGAAAAGGCTACATACATGGCCTTCACTGAGTTTCTTCATGAGTAGAAGTGGAACTCAGTGTTCCACTTTAATGTGCATATTTTCTTTTTTTCCTTCAATGCAGGAATTTTTTCCTATTATGCCTTTGAGTGTTTTTCATACTCTATTTGTTGATTTTAGGGAGTTAGATCCTTCAATGTGGAGGTTGCCTGGTTAGTACCCTTTCACTCCTTTACTAAATCTGTCCCAGAGAGCAATCAATAATGCATATGAGCTCTGTGTTTTCCATGAATAACTTAAATCTGCTTGGCTTGATTTTGACTCTTGTTCTTGTGGAGAATATAAATCCTAGGGAAGCAAGAACCAAGAAGCAGGTAACTTTAACTTTCTGTGCACTAATTCTTACTGGATCAGAGCTCCCCCCCCGCCCCAAATCAGGAAGACTACAACTCTCATCAGTATGGCCTATGCCTGAATAAAGAAGTCTGACTAATTTTAGTTTTCAGTTAGCAGGTGCATTTGGCTGTCACTCTAAATTGTGTCTTCTGGCTTGGCCTTTATCAACCATAAAGGTGATTATTTTGGTTGTCCAGAAGCTGAAATGTCTTCTTTTTCAATTTCTAAATAATCTCAGCAGGAAGGTGGGGTGCTGTTTATGAGCCCTTTGAAATCTTTAGCATTTAGTGTATAAGTCAGAAATATTGCATGACATGACAAACAATAGAATTTGGAGGTGAAAATTACACAGGAAGAAGCTTTAGATATAGCTTTGAACATCTGCTTTTTTTTTTTCTTAAAGATTTATTTATTCATTTTTGAGAGAGAGAGTGAGAGAGTGAGAAAGTGCAAATAGGAACAGGGGCAGAGGGAGAGAATCTTAAGCAGACGCCCCTCTGAGTGGGGAGCCTGAAAAAGGCTCAGTCCCATGACCCATGAGATCAAGACCAGAGCTGAAATCACTAGTTAGATGCTCAACTGAGCCATGCAGGTGTTCCAACTTTTTTTTTTTTTTTTAAGTTTTTATTTTTAAGTAAACTCTGCACTCACCGTGGGGCTCAAACTCACAACCCCAAGATCAATGCATGCTTCACCAACTGTGTCAGCCACACACCCCTGGACATTTGATTTTAGTGTGTGTATAGATTGTTTTGACCTTGACACTTCATAGTTTATTTATACTATCTTTCTAATGCTACTGTTTTTAGGCGCATGGTATTTGACTGTGGTCTGTGTCTTAATAAGCTTGAGCTATTACAAGAAAATACCACAGACTAGGGGGGTTAAACAACAGACATTTATTTTTCACAATTCTGGTGGGTGGGAAGTCCAAGGACAAGGTGTTGGCAGATTTAATTCTTGGTGAGGGCCCTGTTCTGGCTTGCAGATGGCTGCCTTCCCACTGGCAGAGAGAGGAAGCCCTGGTGTCTTCCTTTTCTTATAAGGGCACTAATCCCATCATGAACACTCCACCTTCATGAACTCATCTAAACCCAATTACCTCCCCAAGACCCCAGTTCCTAATACCATCACATTGCAGGTTAGGACTTCAATATCTGAATTTTGTGGGAGACACACAAACACTCAGTCCATGGAAGCCTATAACTATAGTGTATGGGGGCATGATGCACAGGATGACAGTTTCTATGAATTCAGGGAACATTTCAGGATTAAAAAAAACCACCAACAACAAATAACAAAACCCTGCCCATGGATCCCATTGATTGTTCCCTTCCTTATCAAGAGGATATAGACACCTTAGGTGCCAAGTGTGTAGATGACTGTGAAGCCATTAAAAAGAGTTTGTGGGAGCCGGGATTTCTTGCTAGGAACACAGAGAGTCAATTAGGGCCAAAGGTGCACAGATTCTAGTGGGTAGGCTATGAACTGTCATCATCAAATTGTAACCATGTAGGTGGCCAGAGCCAGCCACGTCTATAAGCAGGTTTTAGGAAAGTTTTTTTTTTTTTTTTTAAATTTTAAAATTTTTTATTATGGGGGTGCTTGGGTGGCTCAGTTGGTTAAGTGTCTGACTTGTAATTTCTGCTCAGGTCATGATCTCATGGGTCGTGGGATCAAGCCCCACGTTGGGCTCTGCGCTCAGTAGGGCATCTTCTTGGGATTCTCTCTCTCCCTCTCCCCCTCCTCCCACCTGCATGCACATGTGCTCTCTCTCTCTCTCAAATAAATGAAAATATTTAAAATTTTTATTATTGAGTCTCTTTGACATACAAGGGTTTATTAGTTTCGGGTGTATGACACAGTGATTGGACAATTCTGTATATGACTTAATGATCCTCACTGTAGGTGTCATCACATCTGTCACCATACAATGTTATTATAATATTGACTAGATTCCCTAAGCTTATTTTTCATCTCTATGACTTGTTTATTTTACGACTGGAAGTTTGTACATCTTAATCCCCTTCACCTATTTTATCCCCTGCCCTTCTAGCAACCACCAGGACAAAGGTTTTAAAGTATAAACTGACACAGCTTGTTATGCAAACTTAAATTTTCCTAGGCACATTATCTGATACATTAATTGCACTGATTAATACATTGGGATGAATGATTAGTAATAATTAGTAATAATCAATTAATGCGTGAAGTGCACTAAAGGTCCCTATCTCTGATGTCCTCTGTAGCCATGACCTTTGATAGTGCTCTCCCATACTAATTCTGGCCTTGCCTATATGATATTCTTTGGCCAATAGAATAGTAGCAGACATGTTATAAGCAGAGGTTTGAAAAAGTACTTGGGTATTCTACTCTTCTCCTGGAATCCTGCCATTGTTATGAAAACAAGCCTGTAGAGTTTGTTGAAGGATAAGAGACCACATGAAACAAAAATGAGTCATGAGTCTCTGACCTACTCCTTTAGATGACCACAAACATATGGAAAACCCCAAATGAGAACAGTTAAACCTAGCCCAGGTCAACAAAACAGTCAAGCTGATATTTATATCCATAATAAATAATAAATAGTTGGTGTTGTAAGCCTCAAAAATTTAAAGAAAAAAAATTTTTAAATTCTAGTATAATTACTGTATAGTGTTACATTAGTTTCAGGAGTACAATATAGTGATTCGAAAATTCTGTACATTACTCAGTGCTCATCATGATAGGCATACTCTTAATCCCCTTCACCTATTTCATTCATCTCTTACGCCATCCCCTGCTCTGGTAACCACCAGTTTGCTCTCTATAGTTAAGAGTCTGTTTTTTGTTTTATCTCTTTTTCTCTTTGTTCATCTGTTTTGTTTCTTAAATTCCACACATGAGTGAAATCATATGGTATTTGTCTATCCCTGATGGACTTACTTCACAGCCTTATACTGTCTGGGTCCATCCATGTAGTAAATGACAAGATTTTGTTCATTTTTATGGCTAATATTCCACTGCATATACATATATACCACATCTTTATCCCTTCATCTATTGATGGACAATTGGGTTGCTTCCAAGTTTTGGCTATTGTAAATAATGCTGCCATACACACACACACACACACACACACACACACACACACACATACATATATATATACATATTTATCCATATATATCTTTTCAGATTATTGTTTTTGTTTTCATTTAAGGTAAATACCTGGTAGTGAAATTACTGGATCATATGGCAATTGTATTTGCAATTATTTGAGGAAACTCCATACTGTTTTCCACAGTGACTGCACCAGTTTGCATTAGAACAATAGTGCGTGAGGGTACCTTTATCTCTACATCCTTGCCAACACTTGTTCATTGTGTTTTTGATTTTAGCCCTTCTGACAGGTATGAGGTAATATCTCATAATGGTTTTGATTTGCATTTATATCTCTGATGATGAGTGATGTTGAGCATCTTTTCATGTGTCTGTTGGCCAACTGGATGTCTTCTTTGGAGAAATGTCTGTTCATGTCTTCTGCCCATTTTTTAATTGGATTATTTGGATTTTTGTTTTGTTTTGTTTTGGTGTTGAGTTGTGTAAGTTCTTTACATATTTTGGATACAAACTCCTTATCAGGTATATCCTTTGCAAACATCTTCTCCCATTCTCTAGGTCTTCTTTTTGTTTTGTTGATTGTTATTGTGCAGAAGGTTTTTATTTTGATGTCCCAGTAGTTGATTATTGCTGTTGATTTTTGTTCTTGTTTCCCCTGCCACAGGAGACATATCTAGAAAAATGTTGCTACAGTGTTGTCAAGGAATTACTGCTTATGTTCTCTTTTAGGATTTTTATGGTTTCAGGTCTCACATTTTGAGTTTATTTTTGTGTACGGTACAAGAAAACTCAAGCTTTAAATTTTAAGATGATTGGTTAAACAGCAATAACTAACTGATTCTGGAATCGAAGTTCCAAAAAGAGAGAAAAGAGATTCTTTAGAAGACTTTTAAGCATCTTTGGCCATCTCTCTACCCTGCATTTTCTTCACTTGAACTGCAAGGGAGCTGAGATTTTGGTTTTATACTCTTACTCTTAGGCTCAAGTAGTCAGTACCAGGTAGACTGACACAAATCCAGCTGAATTTGCCTGCCAGGAGTAGAGTGGGGGGAAAAACCCCACATAACTGAGAAAAAGACATTGTAGAAAAATGCCTTGCAGAATCTGGAACATCTCATGGATAGTGCCTTTTGCTGAGTTCCGTCTTAAGAAATATCAAAAGCTGCTTTAGATTAGGAGTGTGTTAGGGATGATTCTGGCAGTTAAATGTGGAGTCAAGATGAGAACTTAATTAGGAGGCTTTTTATTTTTATTTTTTAAAAAGATTTTATTTATTTATTTGACAGAGACACAGTGAGAGAGGGAACATGAGCAAGGGAAGTAGGAGAGGGAGAAGCAGGCTCCCTGCTCAGTGGGGATGTGGGGCTCTATCTCAGGACCTCAGGATCATGACCTGAGCTGAGGGTAGACATTTAAGGACTGAGCCACCCAGGGGCCCCTTGGAGGCTTAAAAAAAAAAAAAATGCCTAAGCCAGTCTACACTGAGAGACAATATCCATTGAGGTATACCGTTGTAAACACTGAGTCATAAGAATTTTTGGATGCTGTATTACCAGGTAAAATCCATATTAGTTTCAACAGTGGGGTGAATAAAAAAGAGATTTTTAGTCCACTTGAAGGCAAAAAGAGAGGGTCCCTTGTATAAAACCAGGTGGCTAGAGCTGCCTCTATTGCAAATTTCTAATCTTTGCAAGAAAGCAGCATACACTTCATAGTGTACTAGACAATGCCGCAGCAGCAAACAACCCCTAGATCTCAGTGGCTTTGAGCACAATGCAACAGCACCTTATTTTTTAGTTTATTTATTACTTTTGGGATATTTTTAATGACTGAAACAAACTAGGTCTAAGACCACAGTTTCTGGAAGAACCATTTGTTCTTGCCGGGTCCTGTACCTCTCCTCAAATAAGGACCTTGGCCTCTCTTCAGGCCTTGTCTTTAAGAGCAGGGTCTCTGAAGATATCCTTGTTGACGTCAGTTTTGTCCAAGGGGATATCTGCCAAGTACCATGTGGGCATGAAGTGATTACAGTTATAAACATTCACAAAAGACTTGATCTTTGACCTGTTGGCAATTTTCTTCTTGCTCATGGCAACTATCACTTTGCAGGGATTGTGGTCAATTTCGGCCTCTAGAGCATGGCAGTTGGGAGGGTCTTAAGTGCCAGCATCAATGTTCTTCATGAGAGCACTTCGTGCCTGGAGTAACATCCTGCCAGGACCGGCACCACCCTCCTGGGTTTTTTGAGCTTGTCCATCTTGACATCAGCCACTCAAGCCTACAGCAGAAAGCCACAACGTAACTTCATAGTTTACACTTGCCACATGTCCTACATCCTTTGGAGGGCCTCTGCTCATTGCAGTCTTTCAGGGACACAGGCTGATGGATGCTTCCTCTCAACACAGGCTTCCATAATCACCAAGGCAAAAAAATGAGAGGAGGAATGTGGTGACTTGTATTCTGGCTCTTAATGCTACTGCATAGAAGAAACATGTGGCACTTCCATTTACATTTTATTGGTCTAAGCAAGTCACACAGGAGAGGAAAATAAAATCCATCTGTTTGCCTGGAAGGAGAAAGAAGCAGAACATACCCTAATATCTCCTACAGTCTTTCTGTGCAACAAAATATTTGATTTCAGGCTCATTTTTTAAAAATTTTTTTAATTTTTTATTTTTAATAAACATATAATATATTTTTAATCCCCGGGGTACAGGTCTGTGAATCGCCAGGTTTACACACTTCACAGCACTCACCATAGCACATACCCTCCCCAATGTCCATAACCCCACCCCCCTTCTCTCAACCCTCCTCCCCCCAGCAACCCTCAGTTTGTTTTGTGAGATTAAGAGTCACTTATGGTTTGTCTCCTTCCCAATCCCATCTTGTTTCATTTATTCTTCTCCTACCCCCGTAACC
>NC_081571.1:57420615-57424680 GCF_022355385.1 Mustela nigripes
GCTATTGTAGACATTGCTGCTATAAACATTCGGGTGCACGTGCCCCTTCGGATCACCACGTTTGTGTGATTTCAGGCTCATTTTTATGTGCAAAATATACTTGGGGGGGGGGGAACCACCAAAAAGTCCCGTAGAGCAATGACACCAAATACAGTGTTGAGGGTATCAAGGGATGTGCTGTAGTCTCTATAGCAGGTCTATAAATGGTGTTTTTTGGTCCAGAGACTTTAGGACTAATGTGGTAAGTTTTCTCTCCTTTACATATCTAACATACAATGACGGTATTGGGTAGAGTAACTGCAGCAAACTTCCCCACTGAGAAAGATGACCATTGGGAGACACACAGTGAAACAATTCTAAAATCCCATTAGCCAGACATTTTAAGAGCCCATTCACAGAGAGCGAACTTATAATGGCCCTCTTATAATGTGTGTTCCATTAGCGTAAGCCTCTGTCCATCTCTTTATGTGCTCTATCCTCAGATAGAATGGCTTATCGTTGACAATTTTGGGAAATAAATTGGGGATGCTTATGTCAGTTCTGCCTCTCTTCCTCCTAAGAGTGGACACCTGTTGGGGAGCAGCCATTCACCTGTGTTTGCCCATGATCCTCCTAGCTCTCAGGAGAAATGGTCTGTTCTGATTCAACATTGCCAAGTGGATAAGGTAAGCATGTCGAATACCATGATTCAGAGAGCAGGTATATTTGGCTGCTCAGCTAAGCTACATGCTTAGCTTTTATAATGGATGGTGGTGATATTTTGATTCTTTATCACTGACTTACTTTATTTCTCAATTTTTTTCAGATGGGAATGATTATGCAGGTTTTTCCCAGAGAATTCAACAGTTGAGTTTTCTATTTCAGAAATTCCAGTTAACCTCATGTCGGAATGTCATCATCAGTATTTATGTTCTTTTCTCTAATTGCTTTGAACTGTTTATTTTATTCTTTTTATTAATGATTGTTTTTTTAGGATTTTCCTTAATGTTGGAAATGATATTTTCACATACACTTCTTTCTGTTTTTAATTTTTTTTAGTTCTATAATCATGTTATTTTAACACTAAATTAATTTTTCTGCAGACTCCTCTTTTATGTTGCTTTGTTGATATTTGAGTATAGATATGTATTCTCAGTATCTCTCTCTCTCTCTCTCTCTCTCTCTATATATATATATATATATATATATATATATACTTCTGTGATACGGAAGAGAGATTAGTTAATTTCTGTAGATCTTGAACAATTGAATAGGGGAGATCAGGGAAATAGATAAAAGAGTAAAGTTAATTCCTAGATGTCTGGCTTGGGTGGTGCTGTTCATTGATATAGAGATTTCAGCAGAAGGAAAATATTAACTCCAGAAAAAATTTCTTTTGCACTTTGGACCTGATTATTTTCCCTAGTAACACCTCAGTCCTGAAGAATTAGGAATTTTCACAAGGCAGACCTGACTGGGTAACCTTAGTGGGAGGGAGGGGGACTTAAGGGACATGTAAGCCCTGAGTTTCTAAAGGGATAGTTTCCAGAATGAGAGGAAGTAGTATTAAAAACTGAGTATATAAACAATGAATCTTGGAACACTGAATCAAAAACTAATGATGTATTTTATGGTGACTAACATAACACAATAAAAAAAAATAACTGGAACAGTGACAAAGACAAATTTAAAAAGTTTCAGAAATTTACCTCAGTTTTTAGACTCCTGAATTTCAGTAAAAAGGAATCCCTTTTTCTCCTTATGCTTTCTAATTTGTATATAGGATGACTCCAAGCTCCCAGAATCCGGTACTGTCTAAAATACTATAACTTACTCACCGGTTAGACTAGTGGGCTAATAGTAGATTCTAGGAGCTATTTATAAAATAGGGAAAATAAGTTGCCATTTCCAAAAAGAAGACGATGGATAAGAAAGCGCTAGTTAAACTGAATGTAAGGATGATAGAGGAATTCAGAAAAAGGTCACATCAAGGTAAGAAGGAAAAATAAGATGAAGGCAACCCGAGAGGAGGGAGGAGGGTATTCCCAGGGTAAAAAGGACAGACTAAAAATTGATGGTGAATGTGTGTGCGTCTGTCTGGGTGCATGTGTATGTATGTAGAGCGAGAGAATGAGAGCGAGAGCAAGAGAGACCACCAGGAGTGGAAGCGGAATACAGTAAGAAGACAAGACTAACTCGAGAAAAGTCTTCATGGGCAGGCTAGGAAAACAATGATAATAAGACTTACCGAATGTTCGTCTTCTATGGAGAGACTTGGCAGGGGTTCAGATTAATGTAGCGGGCAAATGGGGACATTTTGGTGTGTTCTAGCAGGAGAGTTGTAATGCAGAATTGTTTTTGAATGATGGAACTGGTGGTAGAGTCGTGTGCAGAGCAGACTAACGTTGGGGAATGATGGAAGATGTGGAGAGGGGTGTAGAGGCCACTGGAACCCTTCAGAGGGAATGAGACAGGGTTTAGAAAAAGTATGGGAGAAAGGATGAAGACAAGAGGCATTATAAATAAAGAATCATGAACCTGGCATTTAGGGTAGCAACGCTTATGGAAATCAATGGCTTGGGGCAAATCACAGGAAGGTGCTGAAAGAAAAAAAGTCGACACTTTACGGGTATGCCTCCCCAAACCGTGGGGACAGTGGTAGCGAGTATGTGCCTAGGAATAGTTAGAGCCAGGGGCAATTCACTGTCTCTCACTTCCATGTCCTGGACTGAGTCCATTTCTACGGGCTAGAGAACCTGGCCACCCCCAGTGAGGGGAGGCTTTTTATTCCGTATTATAAAAAATCATGTAACAATATTATTGAAAGAGGAAAAGGAAAAGAAAACAATCATCAATAATCCTATAATCTTAGTGCAGTTATTGGAACTTTTTTTAAAAAGAGATTTTATTTATTTATTTGACAGAGAGCGACAGCGAGAGAGGGAACACAAGCAGGGAGAGAAGGAGAGGGAGAAGCAGGTTTCCCGCTGAGCAGGGAGCCCAATTTAGGGCTCGAACCTGGAACCCTGGGATCATGCCATGAGCCAAAGGCAGATGATTAACAACTGAGTCACCCAGGTGCCCCTGGAATTTTTTATTCATTTCCTTACCATTGTTTGTAGATTTGTATTTTTTTGTGGCTATAATTTTAAATTGGTTGTTTTCCACTTCATCAACAACACAGGAATTTTGTGTTTTTGTTTTGTTTTGTTTTTTTGTTTTGTTTTGTTTTTAATATTGCGACATTGTTCCCACACTTAGCTTTTTAAAATGGCTTTTAGGGGGCACCTGGGTGGCTCAGTTGTTCAGTGGTTTCCTTCAGTTCAGGTCAGGATCCTGGGTCCTGGGATTGAGGCCCACGTTAGGCTCCTTGCTTCTCCTTCCGTCTCCCTGCTGTTTCCCCTACTTGTGCTCTCTCTCTCTCTGTGTCAAATAAATAAATAAATAGATAGATAAATAAATAAATAAATTTAAATGGCTTTTAGATATTCTTTTGAAAGGATAAGTTGCTGGCCACTAAGTGGTTTTTAATATTTAGCCATTTAAAAAAATACTGTTTTGAGTATATAAATATAGATAGGTCCTATTTCCCTTGGACTTTTAAATTCCCATGAGAAGCTAATTGGTAGAAAAATGAATCTAATTTTTTTTTGCTATATATTGGCAAACTGCTCTCCAAAGGATTATATAGTGTATGTTGCCAGCAACACTGTGTATGTATATTTTGTCTGCATTGCATTGCTTAATTTTAAAGGCAATAACTAATAATTACTACTAGTCAGAAACTATTATATAATTTTAAAGGCAATAATTATTATCAGGCATAAAATTATACCTCATTGTTTTAAAATATTGCATGTTGTTTGTTACTGGTAAGGACTTGAAAAAAAATTTTTTTTTTTATATAATTTTTTATTTTTTATAAACATATATTTTTATCCCCAGGGGTACAGGTCTGTGAATCACCAGGTTTACACACTTCACAGCACTCACCAAAGCACATACCCTCCCCAATGTCCATAATCCCATCCCCTTCTCACAAACCCCCTCCCCCCAGCAACCCTCAGTTTGTTTTGTGAGAAGGGG
>NC_081571.1:57427680-57453295 GCF_022355385.1 Mustela nigripes
AAGAATGTCCAATGGAAAAAAGACAGCCTCTTCAATAAATGGTGCTGGGAAAATTGGACAGCCACATGCAGAAAAATGAAAAATTTTTTAAAGATTTATTTATTTATTTATTTGACAGAAAGAGAGAGATCACAAATAGGCAGAGAGGAAGGCAGAGAGGGGTAAGCAGGATCCCTACTGAGCAGAGTGCTTGATGCAAGGCTCGATCCCAGGACCCTGAGATCATGACCTGAGCTGAAGGCAGAGGCTTTACCTACTGAGCCACCCAGGTGCATGGACTTGAATATTTCATTTATGTCCTCCTTGTATTAACTTTTATGTTAATTGCTCATCCATATTTTTGGTCAGTTAAGTCTCTGCCTTATCACAAGTTTTTGTGTAGTTAAATATATTATTTATTTTGTCTTGTTGTTTCTATTATATTTTAACCATAAGAGGTCAACAACTTTTTGAAAAACTGATAAATATGAGTATCTCTTTTAGTGTTCTATGATTTTAGTGGATTTATAGAAGGCAATGTACTCATTGATCCATCAAAAAATATTTTCCTGCATAATTTGAAGGATATCTCCACATTTTTATTTATTATTATTTTTTAACAACATATAATATATTATTTGCTTCAGAAGTACAGGTCTGTGAATCATCAGTCTTAAACAATTCACAGTGCTCACCATAGCACATACCCTCCCCAATGTCCATAATCCAGCCACCCTATCCCTCCCTATCATCCTATTGTTTCCTGAGATTAAGAGTCTCTTAACAACAACAAAAAAAAAAAGAGTCTCTTATGGTTTGTCTCCTTCCTGATCCCATCTTGTTCCATTTTCCCTCCCTACCCCCCACAACCCCTTGCCCTCATATCAGAGAGATCATATAATAATTGTCTTTCTCTGATTGACTTCTTTCCCTTTGCATAATATCCTCTAGTGTTTGGAAATGGCAGTATTTCTTTCCTTTTTTTTTTTTTTCTGACTGCATAGTATTCCTGTGTGTGTGTGTGTGTGTGTGTGTGTGTGTGTGTGTGTGACACACATACCACATCTTTATCCATTCATCTGTTGATGGACATCTAGGTTCTTTCCATACTTTGGCTATTGTGGACATTGCTGTTGTAGACATTCAGTTGCACGTGCCTCTTCAGATCACTACATTTGTATCTTTAGGGTAAAGACCCAGTACTGTGATTTCTGGGCTGCAAGGTAGCTCTATTTTCAACTTTTTGAGGAACTTCCATGCTGTTTTCAAGAGTGGCTGCACTAGCTTGCATTCCCACCTATGGTTTCCCATTCTCCACATCCTCTCCAACATCTGTCCTTTCCTGACTTGTTAATTTTAGCCATTCTGACTGGTGTGAGGTGGTATCTCATTGTGGTTTTGATTTGTATTTCCCTGATGCCAAATGATATGAAGCACTTTTTCATGTGTCTGTTGGCCATTTGGATGTCTTCTTTGCAGAAATGTCTGTTGGTGTCTTCTGACCATTTCTTGATTGGATTATTTGTTCTTTGCGTGTTGATTTTGATAAGTTCTTTATAGATTTTGGATACTAGCCCTTTATCTGATATGTCATTTGCAAATATCTTCTCTCATTCTTTCAGTTGTCTTTCGGTTTTGTTGACTGTTTCCTTTGCTGTACAAAAGCTTTTGATGGTGATGAAGTCCCAATAGTTCACGTTTGCCCTTGCTTCCCTTGCCTTTGGTGACATTTTTAGGAAGAAGTTGCTGTGGCTGAGGTTGAAGAGGTTGCTGCCCGTGTTCTTCTCAAGGATTTTGATGGATTCCTTTCTCAGATTGAGACCTTTCATTCATTTTGAGTCTATTTTTGTGTGTAGTGTAAGGAAATGGTCTTGTTTCATTCTTCTGCATGTGGCTTTCCAATATTCCCAACACCATTTATTGAAGAGGCTGTCTTTTTTCCATTGGACATTCTTTCCTGCTTTGTCAAAGATTAGTTGATGATAGAGTTGAAGGTCCATTTCTGGGCTCTTTACATTGATCTATGTGTCTGTTTTTGTGTCAGTATCATACTATCTTGACGATGACAGCTTTGTAATAGAGCTTGAGGCCTAGAATTGTGATGCCACCAACTTTGGCTTTCTTTTTCAAAATTCTTCTGCCTACTCAGGGTTTTTTCTGGTTCCATCTAAATTTTAGGATTATTTTTTCCATTTCTTTGAAAAAAAATTGATGGTATTTTGATAGGGATTGCATTAAATGTGTAGATTCTTTTAGGTAGCACAAACATTTTCACAGTATTTGTTCTTCCAATCCATGAGCATGCAACATTTTTCCATTTCTTTGTGTCTTCCTCAATTTCTTTCATGAGTACTTTATAGTTTTCTGAATATACATTCTTTGCCTCTTTGGAGATATATATATATATTATATATTAGACTGGTTAATAGAACAGAGCCACACACTTGATTTTGAGTGTATTTTGGTCTATTAGAAGAAACTACTCCCCAAAATTTTAAAGAAAGAAAATCCTATATATTTTTAGATATATATATATATATATATATATATATATATACACACATACATACACAAAAATAAGGTAAACACAATGAATGGATGGAATATGACTGTAAAAATGAAAATTAAAAAAGACTTTAAAAAAGGAATTCATAAGAATTTGGTTAAGAAAAAAAGAAGAAAGAATGTGATCAAGCTGGAGACTGGAACAAAGCCATCTGCTAGACTTAGGGTATATTTTGATCTATTAGAAGTATCCCAAAATTTTAAAGAAAGAAAAACCTGTATGTATACAAAAAATACCATTAAATACAATGAAGGGATAGAATATGACTGTAATGGTAAAAATTAGGAAAGATTTTTAAAAAGATATTGATAAGGTAAAATAGTTAAAAAATGTTAAAATAGGAAAGAGGAAAATTTTTAAAAAATAGAATAAGAAAAAATAATTAAAAAAAAAATTAACCTTTGAAAGACTAAAGAACCAACAGAAAAAATCCTGAATTTTATGTGTTGCTTTTTCCTAGCTCTGGAGTTCCACAGTTCTCGTTGATCAGTGAACTTGGACTTGTCTGGATATTCTTGCTAATATTCTGAGGGAGGATCCCGTTTCTGTCATTGTCAAATGTCTTTGTCTGAGGCGGAATTGCACCACCCTTGCCGGGGCCAGGCTAAGTAAACTGTTCAGTTTGGCTCTTGGTAGCTTTTGTTTCCTGAATGCTTTCCGTAGAGCTTTGGAGGATGGGAATGAAAATGCTAGCCTCCCAGTCTCCAGCCCCAGAGTAGCCAAAAGCTCAGGGCCCCACTCCTCAGTGCACCCTCAGAGAAAAGCAGTCAATCCCTCCCATCTCCCTGATCTCTGGCTGCACTCTGAGCTTACCCAGTCTGTGACTGAGCATTTCTGTCTCTGCTGCACAACCCCATTTGGAGTCCCAAACCCAGCAGATTCCTGCAGCATGCTCCCGCACTGCTCCTCCCAGAGGAGGGCGGTGAGTCTCCCGGGATCTGCTGCTTTTTGGGTCCCTACCTAAAGAACAGTGGCCTGCCTGTGCCTTGGATCACAGTTTAAGGTAGTCCTGAGCTGAGAGGCCCCACCTGGGCTCCGTCTCTACAGTCGGCTTACCTGCTCTGATACCTGGGAGCTCTGCCACATTCAGACACCCCTGGTCTTTTTGTGACCCTGTGGGTCCTGAGACCACACCCTCCCCAAGAGGGTTCCACCCCTGTTTAGCCACTGGAATGTTGTCCCTCATTGGAACCGACTTTTAAAAGTTCCGATTTTGTGCTCTGCTGCTCTACCGCTCTCCGGGAGCTGGCCCCTCCCTGCCACGGTCTCTCTTTCCTTTTATCACCTTGGATTCCCTTATCCATATGTCTTACCTTCCAGAAAGTGGTTGATTTTCTGTTCCTAGAATTGCTGCTCTTCTTCTCTTTGAACTTCTGTTGAGTTTGTAGGTGTTCAGAATGGTTTGATAACTGTCTAGCTGAACTTGTGGGACCTGATGATATTTAGGTCTCGTACTCCTCCACCATCTTGCTTCTCCCCCTCCACATTTTATTTTTGCAATTTTTTTAACCATTATTGCTATGAAAGGTTTTTTAATAATAATCAAAAGTGTCTAGAAATGGGGTGTTTTGCTACTTCTAGAGCAGGGCCCATATTCTGAATACTGGCCCTATTATAGATGTCAAGTTTCAAAAGAGTTGAATTTGGAAGATGTCTTAAGAACTCTTTTGGGGTACCCAGCCAGATCTAGGTGGTAAAGCATGTGACTCTTGACCTCAAGGTCATGAGTTTGAGCCCCTCCTTAGGCAGACAGATTACTTAAAAAAAAAAAAAGAAACAAAACAATTTTTAAAAAAGATCTTAACAGAACTCTTTAAAATTTCAAGTTCAGGAAAAAGATGAGTTTAGAAGGGAAATTAAATTGTGTCTACTTGTTTAAGGGAGATTTCCTAAGAAGAATAAATTTTCCCTTACTGTTCAAATGAGTAACAGCAGAGAATTGTGATGGTAGGTAATTTGAAAAAAAAAACAGCAACAACAAACCAACACTAAGCTAATGATTTCTTTTATTTGAAAGCAATTATCTTTCAGAGAGAATTTATTTACCTACAGTCACAAATCAGACTTTTTACAGTTGATTTGATGTTAGTCTTTCTCAAAGACTCTCTTTGAAATGCTCATCATTATCCCCTACTGCTTGATTTGCCACAGAGAAGAGGTTAATGATGTATCTTCTGGGCATTTAGAAAGAAAATTTCTTTGGTCCTCTAATGAATTCTTTCTTTTAGTCAGATACAAACCTCTCTTCAGTGGCAAATGGTACTCAATTGTCCATAATCTGAAGTAGTTCCTGATAGAAATTTGTTACAACCACTTTAAATTCCGTGTTTCGTGCTATTCCTTCATGTCTGTGTTTCCTGTATCTGGAAGCAGATAGCACAAAGATGAGAAAATTTACTCATTGGAGAACTCTATGATATGGGAAGTATCAGTTATCTCTATTCATAAAGAAAAATCCCTGGCTTGTAAGGCTAAGATCTAATCTTTGCTGTCAAGAGAAGAATAGTTTACTGAGCAAACACTTATAATAGAGTACTTATTGTGTACTGGATATTTTACAACCCTATGAGGTGAGTATTCTTTGTAATTCTGATTTTAAGATGGGGAAACTGAGGCTCAGAGAGGTTAAGTAGCTAGCCCCAGTCATACAGCTGGGTAAGTGTCAGAGCCAGGATTCAAGGACAGACAGTCTTGTTTTGGAGATTATATTATCCACCACTAGGTAAGGCCAGAATTAGGAACAAATCTCCTGACTTGTAATTTAGTCCTCTTTACAGTAAACTAGTTAAATGTGTATTCCAACCAGATCCACATTTCTGTCCGATGAACCTCTTCGATGAAATTTTTATTAAACATTCTTGCTAATCATGTTCTATGCACTTGATCTGCTGCTAGTCTTTCTAAATGACTCTACAACAAAAAGGCAACAAAATCACTTCCCTTGTATAAGGAGCTGAACCACTGAACGTACTAAAAATTTTTGCTGGAAGTCATACTGTTTGAAGGATACAGGTGTTAAAGTAGGATTTCTTGCTTGGCTGCTTCAAATGGATAAAAAAAGATACCAAACACAAATGTACTCAAGCTAGAAGGGATCAGAAGATCCCCCAGGCTTTCCACTACAAGCAACTGAAGGATCACACCAACTCTATTCTCATCAGTGCACTTGTTCACAAATGATCTGAAGTCAAGTGTAACCCCTGGAGAAGCAAGAGAGTTTAAGAAAAGTTCTTAACAGCACATGTTTGAATAGGCTATGATCAGAGATCAGCACGGTGATTTTTGCCATGTCTACTTTAATCTGGATTCAATTGCTGCAACTACCAGTTGTCAACTAACTTTGCTATGATTATCTGTAAGGGAGGGCGTAGCTTCACTCTGACTATCTCAAAGGAAGTAGCTTTGCTACAACTATCTCTATGAGCTTCTGAATATTATCTTTGATTTCCATTCCTCTGGATTCCTTACTTCCTTATTAACTGGAGTGCAAATCTTAAAGCATTATGCTAAAATGTATCGTTAGTTCAGGTTTTCTGGAAATATCTAATTCTTATTTTTTTTCTGATACAAAAAAATAGAAGAAAACAGAATATGACTTAAAATGTCAATGTTTATAGCATTGGGAGGATTCAGTGTTGTTATTCGTACACCCTCTTCTCACAGTACAAGACTTGCTTTTGTGTGTAATGAACTCAAGCATTGCTTTCACCAGAACTTTGCACTGCTCACTTTGGAGAACTGCAACATATGGTTTTCCTCTTCCACTTTTTAATATTTTGGTCTCCAGTGAATCCACATACAAAAGCTTCCTTCCTTTAGCTGGAGTCCACAAATGAAAGGCTTTTCTTTTTCTGATTGTAGATTAGCCTGCCAAGAAACAAACATGAGCTGGAGAACATCACTTTAATTTATTGATGGGATACAGATGACAAGGAAGTCTGTCCTCTTGTAGGCTTTTGGGAACGCTTCAAGCTGACCCAGCACAGCCGAGTTCATAAGGCAAAGACAGACTTTGCCAAAAACCAAAGCCAATAGTCATTGCAAACCTCTGAACCAAAACATTCCTTTAGTGCTTGAATTTCCCTATAATTTGTGTAGATTCCCTTTTTGTCAATGAAGCTAGCAGTGGATAACTAGCTTAGTGCAATCAGACCAAACAACTGTGCCATTCATTCAGTAATTAGATGAGAGCTGGACTGCCTGCTTTATGGTTTCCGTTCTTCATTCTTTCCTTTCTTTTCAAGTCCTTGGAGACAAACTCGGGGATGTTTGGCAGAGCGAGGCCCTTGTTGAAAATATCCTGTCTTTTTTACTTTGGGGTTGCTAATAAGTTCTATTCTCAGAGGCAAAACATGAGATGCACAAGCAGTGAGGTTCAGCCAAGTTAAAAAAAAAAAACTTGGTTCTTACGTGTGTTACCTTTTGCCTCACTTTACAGTTTTGCCTTCCTCAAGACTGAAGAAGACTTGATCCTTTCTTACATCTAATGGCATGGGAAGGAATTTGATACTTGAGCTCAACACTTATAGCAGATCTTGCATAAATTACTTTTTAAACTTTCAGACATTAAATAGTTGGAGATGTGAAGCAGAGATAGACAGATAGGAAAAATAAAAGGACCGCAGGGCTGTGTGATTGATTAGTTTTTGTACTTTGAGGAGTGAATAACAAATTCAATTTCAGTGAGGCACCTTGGGCTAATTGCTATGTGAATACCTTTCCTTCTTAAAAAAAAAAAAAAAAAAAAAAAAAAATTCTTTTTAAATTTCCCAAGCCACTAAAAGGGAAGGGAGGGAAAGCTTAATACAACAACAAAGTGAGAAAGGCACATCAGGTTCTGTTGCCATTGCTGCCTCGAAGGTGTAACACTGGTGTGTGACATCCATACAGTTCCATACAGTAAGTGAACTCGGCTGCCTTCCCGGGAGGTCTTCTGGCCTTGGCACTCATGAGGCT
This sequence comes from Mustela nigripes, assembly GCF_022355385.1. Taxonomy (NCBI): domain Eukaryota; kingdom Metazoa; phylum Chordata; class Mammalia; order Carnivora; family Mustelidae; genus Mustela; species Mustela nigripes. The sequence continues at coordinate 57,435,182 of NC_081571.1, forward strand.
TGGTTGCAAGAAATACCACTTGAGCTGCTTTAAGAAAAAGAGGCACATTTTTTGGCTGCTCTATATAAACTATGGGCAGAACAGGAGTGGGTGTCTTTATGGTGACTGGAATCAGGGACCTAGGGCCTGTCTTTTTCCTGCCCCCTCTCCTCTCTGCTGCTCTTTTGACTTAATCTTTTCTTTTCTTTTCTTTTCTTTTTTTTTTCTCCCCTGGACCTCCTAGAACCCTAGTTAAGGGTTACAAGTAAACTGAGGCATCATAAAAATTGAGAGTTTATTTGAGCAAAATTTGATTCACATTGAACAGTGCCAAACTAGAAGTGGTGAGAAGGGTTCCTCCAACAGGACTTGGTACAGAGACTTACAGGGAGAAGGTGGAAGCAAAGTAGGGAAGTCATGGATCAATGATAGCTTAAAGCCGAACTGGCTTTTTGTGACTGTTTTTCCTCAAGTGTTGGTTAGTACCTTGAGGCGTTTACAGATTTAGATTATTGTTTGCTTGTATAGGCTGCTGTAGCATTAGTACCTCCTCAGTCTCATGGCCTTCAGCAACAGCAGAATATGACATCCAAAAGACGTCTCCTTGGCATAAGGTTTATCTTGATCTGATTCCTTGTGAATGCCATGGGTTGCGATTTCTCCTTGAAAATACAGAAGTGGGGGCGCCTGGGTGGCTCAGTGGGTTAAGCCTCTGCCTTCGGCTTAGGTCATGATCTCAGGGTCCTGGGATCGAGTCCCGCATCGGGCTCTCTGCTCAGCAGGGAGCCTGCTTCTCTCTCTCTCTCTGCCTGCCTCTCCATCTACTTATGATTTCTCTCTGTCAAATAAATACATAAAATCTTAAAAAAAAAAAAAAAAGAAAATACAGAAGTGAATTTACCAAATATATATATATTTGGTATATATAAATATATATATGTATATGTGTGTATATATACACACACACTAACTCAGATTAAAAAAATACATATACATATGTTATATGTATAATATGTATATTGTATATGTATATATATATTTTTTATTTGAGTTCGTTAACATGTAGTGTAGTACTGGTTTCAGGAGCAGAAGTTAGTGATTCATCACATGTATATAACACCCAGTGTTCATCACAAGTGCCCTCCTTAATGCCCATGACTCGTTTAGCACCTGCCACCTCTCCTCCACCAACCTTCACTTGGTTCTTTATAGTTACTCAACCATCAAAAAGAATGAAATCTTGCCATTTGCAATGATGTGGATGGATCTAGAGGGTACTATTCTAGGCAAAATACACCAAGTATATCTTAGTTGTAACATTAGGGAATGGGGAGAGGACAATCAACTAGATTGCAAAGGAAATGGTGTTTGTAGTCCTTGGTATGATGTAGGAGCACAAGGAAATTTTATAATCGCTTTGAATTCAAACTCCCCATCTATTCTTTTTTTTTTTTTTTTTTTTAAGATTTTATTTATTTATTTGACACAAAGAGAGATCACAAGTAGGCAAAGGCAGGCCGAGAGAGAGGGGGAAGCAGGCTCCCCGACGAACAGAGAGCCCGATGCAGGGCTCAATCCCAGAACCCTGAGATCATGACCTGCGCCGAAGGCAGAGGCTTTAACCCACTGAGCCACCCAGGTGCCCCAACTCCCCATCTACTCTAAGAAACATTTGAGGATTTTTTTCTAAGTATTATAAAATAGTACATTACTATTAAACAAAAACCTGAGTTTCCTCATTATGAAAGTAGAAAACAAGTTGGCCTGAAAGGGGGTTGTAGGGTGTAGGGTACAAAGGAGAGGGTGAAGCTGTTGCCTTGCTCTAGAGAGGGGATCAGCAAACTTTTTCTGCAAACAGCTATCTAATAAAAACTTCTGGCTTTGCAGGGCATAGTTTCTACTTTAACTGGGCAACTCTGTTAACATTGAGGAGGAAAAGCAGCCAAAGGTGATATGTAAATGAATGAGCATGGCCATGTTTCAGTACCTTTTGTTTTAAGATTTATTTATTTATTTTAGAGAGAGACTGCAGTGGGGGAGTGGTAGAAGGGGAGAGGGAATCTCCAGCAGACTCTCCACTGACTGAAGAGTCTGATGCTGGGCTGGATCCCACCACCCCATGATCACGACCTGAGATGAAATCAACACTCAGATGCCTACACAGCTGAGCCACCCAGGTGCCCTGCCCTAAAATACCTACTTTTGAAAATCTGTTTTACTTCTGGGACAAAATGGTTACTGGCAATATATGTTGTGAGAGAATTTGTTCCTTTATTTGTAACATTTGCAGTCCTATGAGCATGCCATTATGACTTGATATTTGAAATATGTTTCAATTGAAACATGAAGCCTTTTATGGACTGAAAAACTTGGAAATGCTTCAGGCAAAGGATTATATTTATGATATAACTTTTCAGTATCTCCATTATATCCCTTTATTTTTAAGCATTTATTAGGTAGCTATAAAAATATCACTTTGGGACCAATCTTAATATGTTTCCTAAATGTGCCCATTGTACCAAATAAGAACATGTATTTTCTATATTTCATCAATTCCAGGACAACAAATTCTTTTTAAAAACATTTAAAAATCTCTGAAGTCAATGTTCTTCTAATGATGGAAAACATCTTAGAAATTGCTATACTTATGAAACAGTTGTAATTACCTGCATGAAACTGATCCCAAACTCCTTTCTTGGAAACTGATGGTAAGATACAGAAAGGAAGAAAATTTACAGTATGAAGGTCAGTGTCCTGGAAGAAAATTTTTGAGGCAATGGTCGAGTGCTCTTTTAAGGAATGTGCATGACACCCATCGGCCCATCACAAGGGGGTCTTTTGTGGAAAGACTCCTATTATCAATGAAACATAATCAAAATGTGATTTAGAAGAGCATCTAAAGTAATTTGAAATACCCTTACTGATACATTTTGGTGATACATTCCTTTTTATATATGCACAAGAGTAATATACAGTAAAAATCTGTATCTGAGTCTAAAAGAACTCTTCTAATAAGTGTATAAGTTCTATAGCATAAAAAAGCATTGTGTCATAGACTAATTGGAAGTGCCTTTTTTTCCCCCTTAGTGGTATATAATGGTGCTTCTTATAATCAATTATGTATTTGATGCAATGATATAAAGTATTAAGTATATTTAAATTAACAAATGATGACAACTTTATTTCTTATATTTGAGGTAATACTAAAAAATGCTTTACTGTTCATATTAAAGAAAATCCAACTGTTCACTGAAAAAGCCTGATAACATCATCCATTTACTCATTGAACTCTCATGAAGTTTTTCAAAACACAACTTGAAAAGATCCAGTACGGATCCTTAATTTTAGCACATTAAATTAAAAACCAAATATGCATTTTACAAGGATCATGTCTAGGTCATGATTACCATTAGCATCCTCAGTTTCAACATCATCTTCATGTTTTCTTTATGTTTTTGATATTTTTAAAGTATTTTATAATAAATACCACTTCAGTGGCAGGAAGAATAATTCAAAACCCAATTAATGATGGATTATTGAGAAGGTTGAATGGCAGATGTGACAACATTGATGATTTTATAGTTGAGGGCTACTGTCTTACTTGTGTTCAGAGGATATATTTTAGAAATTACTTCTTGTCAGAATTTACTACTTAGTTGAATCAGATGTGCATTTTGGGATTGGAGTACTTGGGCTGGAAGTATTAAGTCTGCTAGAAACCAAACCTATAGTTAATAAAGAAATATTCTTCAAAAGTAGCTGAGTTTTGAGAAGGATTTAAATATACAGTTCAGTGCAGTTGAACACCATCAGTCACATGGCAATCTGGGTCAAATCCGTTTGACATTTTTGCCTTGAAATATGTAATAAATAATCATTTGAGAGGAGAGGTTAAAGTTTGGTCAAAGCAACACTTTGATTTGCCAGTTTGATTTGATTGCCAATCACACATTATCAACATTAGCAGTAGTTTCCTTAGTGATGCTTGGCTACCATATGAAATGTGGTCACGTACTGAAAGAAACATTCCAACATCTAATTTATAATTTTTGGCTTCTATTCTCTGATTACCATATGCTTCAGAATTTATGCCATCATCTGTAAGTTTTGGCAAGCTTTTGGGAGATGCCATTTTACCAGAATCCATGATAGCAAGTGTTTATACCTCTTTCACTAAATCACTCACATTAATGTGTTTTGTTACTATTTCAGTGTAACTTTTCCTACCTATAGTGTCCTGATGAGCAAGATGTTGGCCAGCAACACGGTTCTTGCAGTGATTAGTAATATCTTTTTTCTTGGTCCAAATAATTCTCTTCTTGGGATTGAATTCTCATTTTACTTTTAGGATGTAACATCCAACCTCTCTTGAAGTCACACTACTTTAGTAAATTAAAGAATTTGCTTCTGCTTTGGCAACTCTGAAAACAAGCTTTAACTTTCTGCATTGTAAATGAATTATATATTGTACGTAGATCAGTAGATTTGATGTAATTGGCACCTAGAAATGGAGTTTTGCTGTACAAGGAACCGAAATGGACCAGAAAGTAGGTGGAGGCTGGCAGAATTTTGAGGAGCACGATAGAGAAAGACTGTATTTCTTTCAATCGACTGTTAGTTAACAATCTGGATTTGATGACACTGCTCAGTAAGGCTTGAAGGAAGTGAGGAACATGTTACTGGAAACTGGAAGAAGGGGATCCTTGATATTTTGTGCTAGAGAGCTTTACAAAGTTGTTTCTTGCAATTATGTGTAAGGTAGAACTTGTAAGTGAGGACATTTTTAAATAAAGTATTGAAGGAGCCACCTGTTCTCTTCTTCCTGTTTACAGTAAAAGGTGAGAGGGGGAGAGATAAATTGAGGGAAGGGCTGTGAAACAAAGGAAACAGGACTTGATCATCTTGAAAATTCTTAGCTTCCCCCGTGGCAAATTACTGAATTAAGATACGGTGTCTAAGCCGTGTCAAAAAAGCATGCTTTAGAGAAAAGGCTGAGGGTGTGATATTACAACCTTTTGCTAAAACTCAGAAAGTTCAAAAGCGTGGAGTGTTCCGTCACACAAAGGGCCCTTTCAAGAGATTAAGGCTGTGCTTCCCAGATTCTCTCCTTCAAACCAGGGAGCCTGTAGGAAGTTTTAGGGTGTTGTCCTTCAACTGTATCAGCAGGGGACTAAGAGAGAGAAGAGTTTATCTCATAAAGATCCATGGGTGTAGCTTTTTTCTAATGGAGTGAACCTCCTTAAAAATCCACAGGAGACCTGCAAAGTTCTTGAGAAAATTATTGCAGCAGACCACTGCCAATTTGGATTACACTGGACCCAAAGAATGCAAAATGAAAGCAGACTGTCAGATGCTCAAAATGCTGCAGCAGGAAGCAGGCTGATACGATTACTCAGATGTAGATACAAGTTACTTTTCTGAAGAGGAACCCAAAGCCCAGAGGATGGAGTCACATTATACTAGTCACTAAATAGCAACCCTGGGAGAGAAAGAGAGAGAGAGGTACTGCATACTGAAGTCATGACTAGGCTTTGAAACATGATAAATGAACTCCCAACATTTGCCCAGCTGGATTTCAGAACTGCTATGGATCAGTGACCTCTTTTTTCTTCCATTTTCCCCCCTTTGAATATGACTATCTATAGCTGTTATCCTATGTCTATCACACCGTTGCATTTTGGGTATGTTGAGGGAAGCTGACTTGTCTTTTTAGTTTCACAGGTCCAAAAATGGAAAGAAATTTTGCTCCAAAAGCTGTACTTAGAGGATTGTACCCAGGAGCTTTATCTATACCTTGATCTATTTTAAATGACAAGATTTTGGACACATAACTGAGTTTATCATGTGATGAGATTCCTATAAACCTTGGAAGGGAGTGGATATGTTTTTTATATGGGACAGATTTGAAACATTAGGCATCACAGTGACAGGATTTAAGGTACCCCCCCACACCTGGTATTTATATTTTTGACCAAGCCCCCTCTGCTTGCATGTGGACAAGACTGGAAATTTGCTTCTAACCAGGGGAAAGCAGCAAAAGTGATGGGGTGGATAGGGCTATTTGAACATAATGCCATAGAGTGTATCACCTGTTTTACTGGAGTTTCTCTCTCTCCCTGTTACTGGCTCTGAGGGAAGGAAGCTTCCCTGACTTTTACAGCCACAACCTGCCAACAACCTGAGGGAGCTTGGAAGTAAATCCTTTCTCATTTGAGCCTTTATCAGCACTTAGCTTTGGCCATGAAAGTTTCAAGGTCATTAGTTTGCTACAGTTGAAATAGTTAATGTAATGTAATGTATGTATGTGTGTGTGTATGAATGAATGAATTGATCTGTCTATCCATCCAATCAACTGTGCATCCATCCTTCCATCTATCCATCCATCCATCCACCTATCTTTCTAGCTATTTCCAAAGCTGAAAAGAAAGCGATTTGTTTGTTCTTCCTGAATTTTTATGACAGTCAATTTATAATTGGGCATCATTCAATTTTCACAGGAATTATTGACATTTTGGCTCTGCTTATGGCTTGGAAAAGAATACATGTGTATGTTTGTGTGAGTGTGTATATGACTATCAGCTGTTTGAATTAATTCACTGTTCTACAACAGTGAACAGGTCTCTACAGAGACCTATGAAGACATTGCTTCTTGGGTTGGTAGAAGTTTACTCATTACCTTGCAAGTTGGATGGTTAGACTTACTGATACTATGTTAGGAACTCATTTATTTTCTGAAGTCCTATAAGTGAGCACTAGTATTGCCTATTTTAGTAGCAGTATGCCCTCTGTCTGCTTGGATTCTTCATGTCCGGGGATTCTTCTTATACTATAGCTCCGAATATGTAGCTACCAGGAAAATGGAGGGAGATAACACACTTGAAAGTTACATCAATTTATAGAGAGGAAACAGATAATTTATTATAGATTTATTGTGTGGATTGTGTACCCTGGAAAGACACTAAGTATTGGGGAACTGTATCATGTTTTGTCCTTCCTTGGTCTGTTTCCACTCTTCCTTAGTCCGAGTCCACCCATGTCCTTCCTAATGTACATGTTATTGACATGATATCATATAAACCTGCATCTCCATAGACTGGACTTACAATGTTTTTTCCTCATCAAGCTTTATTTTTTAAAAAATATGCTTACACTTTTCTTTAATTCTACTCCTTCTTACCCTTTGAGAAGGGTTGCTGACAGGATCTATTACCAAACAGAACCTGAGGTGATATGAACGTAGCCTGGATTTGAGCAATGTCTGCATGTGGGTTGCTTAATGCTTTCCCCTCTCCTGTCCCTGTCGTCAGCCATCTCATTTCAGAGTTCAAGAAGCCCTAAAACAGAAAGAGGTCAGATTGCACAAGTTCATCTAATAAATCAGTAGGTAAAGATCTCATTTGAAGCCTCCTCCTAGGGTCTCTGATAAATTCTAACCTGTCTCTCATAGCAAATCTATCAGATCGAGAAAACTAAGCAGCTCTATGCCAGAATTCTTGCATTCTCCAAAAGGTGAGGAAAGTAACCTCAGATCAAGTCTCAGAATTGAGCCTTTGCTTGCCTCCAGTGCTAAGCAACTAGTCTCTGCCAAGAACCCGAATCCAAATTTTTTTCTCAGATATTTCGCTACATACTCAAAACAGTAGCACAGACAGTCACTAGAAATAGTGTGGCAACTCCTATGATACAAGAGGAATGAGGCCAGAGCTGCTAAACCAGGGATACACAGTCACAGCTCTCCTTGAGACAAGGCTGTGTAGAGCTGGTTACGTCGGGTCTTATCCTTTTTAAAATATTCATTTAATTAAAAGAAGTTAGCTGTAATTATTCTCTGGTTATGAAAGTTCTATGTGCCTATTGAAAGGAGGCTGGGGGAAAAATAAACTAATGAAAACAAAACATCCCTAATTTTACTGCTGGCTATTTCACATGTAAATACATTTCCTTCCATGATTTTCTCTAGCTTTTTTAAAGATTCTTGAAAGCAGAATACTTTTACAGTGTATATGGGGCTCTGTTTACCTTAACATACTACCACAAGGTTTTCCAATGTTCTTAAGAAATCATTTATACATGTGTTTTTAATATCTATGTTATAGCCCCAAATCCTGAAGAAATATTAACTCTTCCTTAATGTACTATGCATTTCATTTGGAGAGTTTCTTATAACCAAATTTGTAATTATGATTCCAAGTCCTACTGATAGCTCATGAGGCTCTTATGATATGGTGTCCAGATATGTCTCTGAGTTCATCTTCTATTCTGCCTCTCTTCATTTTACTTGAGCTCTACTGGCCTCTTTTCTGTTTGTTGAATCTGACAATCTCACTGTACCTCCAGCATTTCCAGCATGTCCTCTGCCAGGAATGGTCTTCCTGGAAAGCTTAATGGCTGGTTCCCCCACCTCCTCAGGCCTTTACTTGAACTTTGCCTTCTCACTTTTTTTTTTTTTTTTTTTTAAAGATTTTATTTATTTATTTGAGTGAGACAGAGGGAGAGAGCATGGGTCGGGGGTAGGGGCAGCTAAAGAGGGAGAAGCAGACCCCCTGGTGAGCAGGAAGCCCCACATGGCAGATCCCAGAACCCTGGGATCATGACTTGAGCTGAAGGCAGATGCTTAACTGACTGAGCCACCCAGGCGCCCCCTTTACTTTTTTTTTCAATCAACACAAAGCTTTGGTCAACTCAGAGATTCTCCCTACAGCCTCCCAGCTTTATTTATTCATTTCCTTCTATTCCTCCCAGTAGTGTTTGTCACCATCTAACAGACTTTTACATTTTCTATGTTTCTTTATATCTGTGTCTCCCACCCTCAATGAGAATGGAATTCCACAAGGACAGTTTTTTTGTTTACCGCTGTATCCGTGATGCGTAGAACAACAGTCCCAGGTGTTTAGTCTTTGAATAATAAGTTTAAATGAATAAATGAAAAAAAAAACCCACTGAAGTCAATGTGCTTATAAATCGATCTACCAGCCTTATAGGATACTTCCTTAAGATAGACTTTTAGGAGTAGAATTATTAGATTTAAGAATTATTGTTCATAATTATTAAACAATTGAGAATACTTTTGAAAAATACTCAAAGTTGAGATATTCCCATTTAGTTATTCTCTTTTTCTTTCTTTTTAAAAAAGATTTATTTAAGTAATCTCTACACCTGGCATGGGACCTTAACCCACAACCCCCAGATCGAGAATTGCATGTTCCACTGAGTGAAGCAGCCGGGTGCCCCAATGCTTTTATTTTATTTTTTTTAAAATTAATTAATTTATTTTTAAAAGATTTTATTTATTTATTTGACAGACAGAGATCACAAGTAGGCTGAGAGGCAGGCAGAGAGAGAGGAGGAAGCAGGCTCCCTACTGAGCAGAGAGCCCGATGTGGGGCCCGATCCCAGGATCCTGGGATCATGACCTGAGCCGAAGGCAGAGGCTTTAACCCACTGAGCCACCCAGGCGCCCTCTCCCAATGCTTTCTTTGATTTTTCAACTGGCTCAAGGAACATTAATTGAGCCTCTTATTTATTTATGTATTTATTTATTTTGCTTTTGGAGGACCTAGATAATTCAGGTAACAAAATCAATTCATCCCTTGACCTAATAAAGCAAGTTTACAAAACTATCTATGTATTTTCTTCTCCAATTCTCTTACCACGAGTAATAATTCTCTAGAATATTCATTCATTCATTATTGTTAATGTGTCCTGATCCACTGTTTTATGCATGTTTTTATTGAAAAGGGTGGGGGCACATGGGTGGCTTTGAAAAGGGTGGGGACAGATGGGTGGCTCAGTTGGTTAAGCATCTGCTTTTGGCTCCAGTCATGATTCAGAGTCCTGGGATTGAATCCCACGTCGGGCCCCTTGCTCAGTGGGGAACCTGCTTCTCCCTCTCCTTCTGCCTTTCCTTCAGTTTCTTCTCTCTCTTTCTCATTTACACTCTCTCTCATATAAATAAATAAAATATTTTTAAAAAAGTGGTGTTAGCATTATGGCAGTACCAGTATTCAAGATCAAATTTAGAGCTTTTGAAATGTTGGAATGTAAGAGAAACTGGAACAACTTCTCTTGTAAAAATATATTTTTAGAGTGATGAAAATATTATTGGTGTTCTTTCAAAAGCAGAAAATAATATCAGATCTCATGTATTTTAAAACAACATTATTTATCCCTACTTTGGTTAATTTTGTCTTGGTGCTTTGATTCATATAATCTAAATAAAAAATACTTGAAACAAGGACAAGTTTCAAACTATTTGATAGTACATTATTAAAATGTGTGTTAGCATTTAAATAATATATTCTTTTGTATCGATCTGAAATTTTCTGGAAAAATTCTTAGAGCCTGACTTATTTATTTATTTATTTTCAGTGTAACAGTATTCATTCTTTTTGCACCACACCCAGTGCTCCATGCAATCTGTGCCCTCTCTAATACCCACCACCTGGTTCCCCCAACCTCCCACCCCCCGCCCCTTCAAAACCCTCAGATTGTTTTTCAGAGTCCATAGTCTCTCATGATACAATTTCCCTCAACTCCCTTTTCCTCTCTAACTCCCCTTGTCCTCCATGCTATTTGCTATGATCTACAAAAAAGTGAAACCATATGATAATTGACTCTCTCTGCTTGACTTATTTCACTCAGCATAATCTCTTCCAGTCCTGTCCATGTTGCTACAAAAGTTGGGTATTCATCCTTTCTGATGGAGGCATAATACTCCATAGTGTATATGGACCACATCTTCCTTATCCATTCGTCCGTTGAAGGGCATCTTGGTTCTTTTCATAGTTTGGTGACCATGGCCATTGCTGCTATAAACATTGGGGTACAGATGGCCCTTCTTTTCACTACATCTGTATCTTTGGGATAAATACCCAGGAGTGCAATTGCAGGGTCATAGGGAAGCTCTATTTTTAATTTTTTGAGGAATCTCCACACTGTTCTCCAAAGTGGCTGCACCAACTTGCATTCCCACCAACAATGTAAGAGGGTTCCCCTTTCTGCACATCCCCTCCAACACATGTTGTTTCCTGACTTGCTAATTTTGGCCATTCTAACTGGCGTAAGGTGATATCTCAATGTGGTTTTAATTTTAATCTCCCTGATGGCTAGTGATGATGAGCATTTTTTCAAGTGTCTGATAGCCATTTGTATGTCTTCATTGGAGAAGTGTCTGTTCATATCTTCTGCCCATTTTTTTTATATGATTATCTGTTTTGTGTGTGTTGAGTTTGAGGAGTTCTTTATAGATCCTGGATATCAACCTTTTGTCTGTACTGTCATTTGCAAATATCTTCTCCCATTCCATGGGTTGCCTCTTTGTTTTGTTGACTGTTTCCTTTGCTGTGCAGAAGCTTTTGATTTTGATGAAGTCCCAAAAGTTCGTTTTCGTTTTTGTTTCCTTTGCCTTTGGAGACATATCTTGAAAGAAGTTGCTGTAGCTGATATCAAAGAGGTTACTGCCTATGTTCTCCTTTAGGATTCTGATGGATTCCTGTCTCACATTGAGGTCTTTTATCCATTTTGAGTTTATCTTCGTGTAGGGTGTAAGAGAATGGTCGAGTTTCATTCTTCTACATATAGCTGTCCAGTTTTCCCAGCACCATTTATTGAAGAGAATGTCTTTTTTCCACTGTATATTTTTTCCTGTTTTGTCAAAGATTATTTGACCATAGAGTTGAGGGTTCATATCTGGGCTCTCTACTCTGTTCCACTGGACTATGTGTCTATTTTTATGCCAGTACCATGCTGCCTTGGTGTTCACAGCTTTGTAGTAAAGCTTGAAATCAGGTAACGTGATGCCCCCAGTTTTATTTTTGTTTTTCAACATTTCCTTAGCGATTTGGGGTCTCTTCTGATTCCATACAAATTTTTGGATTATTTGCTCCAGCTCTTTGAAAAATACTAGTGGAATTTTGATCAGAATTAGAGCCTGACTTTTCAAAAAAATTTTTTTAAAGGAATTACTTAATCAACAAATATGTGACCAACCCTGCTGTAGGTTGGAGGTAATGTGGTTATTTATGTAAAACCCTAATCCATTGATTCTCTTATGTTCTCAGATTAACTTGTATCGACTCTAGCCCAATTTCATATTCTTATTTCCTAATACTTGTGGAAGTATTCGAAATACAGTTCCAGGTTTTCTTGTCACTGAGCAAATTCAAAGAGTTGACTGTCTTTCTTTCTTCTCCTTCTCCTCTTCCCCCTCTTTCCTTTGTACACCTATATACATACATGTACATGCTTGGTATATATATTATATATATATAATATCAGTATATAATAAATATAAATTTGGGTATATAATATATTGGATAAATATTTGGGTATATAATAAATATATTATATTTGGGTAGATACCATATTAACACTGGAAACTTCTCAAGTAACTTCGATAGTAAAAACTTTTCATCTCACTTGATATCATTGATGTGTTAAAATTATTGTTCCTGAGTAAGCATGTGAATCCTTGACGTGAATTTGCCATTCTCACGAGCATATTACACTGTGCTCTTCTTTCCTTGGTTCTTCAATATGGTGAAAAGTTCTTACTCACCTCTATTCTAGTTGTACAGATAAGCTGACCCCCTCAAAGCCCATTCCAAACTCCTTTTCAACTGACTTCTTCTTCTACAAAATCTACGAAACAAAGAACACTCACAATCCCACCTCCTATAAGCCAGAGTGTTGATGATGTAACACGACTGTGGGCAAGGAGGTGGTGAGGGAAACTCTGAGGGAGGCCCTCCCTCCTTTTCTTGTCAGAGAAGAAGGTAAAGCCATGTAAGGAAGGAAACTTTACTCTTCCACTTGCACCCATCTTTCTCTTTGTCTGCGATGCTGAGAGACTTAGCAGCTGTCTTGTGACCAGTAGGATGAAAGTTGTATGCTAAAAAAATGACGGAAGACAAAAAGAGCGACATCCGGATTCCTAGGGCTGTGGGATTCTTATTATCTGAGAGACACTCACCTCTCCTTTTAGGCATTGTTTTTTGGGTTGTCTGTTATTTGCAGCCAAGTCTGGTGCTAACTTAGGCATGAGTCTTGCTAGCACCCCTCCTCTGTACTACATTCGTTCTCTTCTGACGTGGTGTGGGCTCTCATCTCCTCACCTCCCACACTCTGAGGTGCTGCCAGCTAGAATGACTGATGCTTTTCTAATCCTACTTCCCACTTGAGGTACACAGTGTCCAAAAAAACAGTGGAGTGGCAGGGATCATGGTGAAAGCAAATTTCTCTTTTATTTATTTATTTTTATTTTTTAAAAGATTTTATTTATTATTTATTTGACAGAGAGAGAGAGAGAGAGAGAGAGATAGATCACAAGTAGCAGAGAGGCAGGCAGAGGGGGAGGGGGAAGCAGGCTCCCTGTTGAGTAGACTGCCCCATGCAGGGCTCCATCCCAGGACCCTGAGATCATGACCTGAGCCAAAGGCAGAGGCTTAACCCACTGAGTCACCCAGGTGCCCCGGTGAAGGCAAATTTCAACGTATTTTACTGTCCTGTGATGTCTTTCATTTGTTTCTTTTGAAGTCTCTTCACTGGAGAGAAATGTTCACTCTCCACTGCCTGTGCCTCAGCTGATGCCTCTCCCTAGAAATATGAGGCATATTTTCACTTGTTTCACCTAGAAGTGGATCAACTGTTCCATGTTAACTACAGATCTCTCTTTCTCTCTAAAAATACTCGTGATGTAATAACAGAGGGGTGAATTTGCTGTTTAGTGCCTTGATTGTATTTTAGAAGAGCAGGATGATGTGGGATTTGATAAATTTGCATGATGCAAAGGCAGGCCTGTAACTGTTTGGACAGGAGGCTAAAGAGAGTGAGAAACATCAGGAGTTACACAGAGGGATGGATAGAGAAAAGAAAGGGCCAGCTGAGGAAGGTAAGGCCAGAGAAATGGCTTAGGCTGGAGTCCTACATTAAATAAAATGATCTGTGAGGGGAAAAAAAAATTACAGCCATTAGGTTAGCTTAAAGGGCTTTAAAAATCTGAATCCAGTATTTAGTTTGAATGGATGCTTTGCTTGAATGGAAAACCATTTATAGGTCTTCCTGTCTTTATATGTCAGTGAAATCTGTTATTTTCCTAAATGGTTTTAGCAGAGAAACTATAGAAAAGGCCTAACTGTCACCTTTGGTTCAACAACAAGCCAAACAGATGTTGGACAAGCAGAGGGTCTCCAGGATTCAACTAAAACTGCTTCTTAGAAAGGTCACTGTTCTAGGGCTTCCCGAAAAATCACCAGAATCTCATGGAGTGAACTTCGAGGCAATGATATGAGCTTTATTTAAAAATTTTTTTTAAGGTTTTCATTTAGTTAGTTGTCATAGAGTCTGAGAGAGAGAGAGATCGAGCACAAGCAGAAGGAACAGCAGGCAGAGGGAGAGAGCTGCCCTGAGAAAGGAACATGAAGGGGGACTCGATCCCAGGACCTTGGGATCATGACTTGAGAGAAGGCAGATGGTCAATGGATCAAGCCATCCACGTGCTCCTATATGTGCTTTAAAGAGCCTTGTGAACGCTGGTGGCGGGGAGTTAACCATTCAGGAAAACGGTTAAATGATAGTAACAGAAGGGTCTCTCCTAATAGGTATGAAGTTTTGCTTAAATATTCTTTCATATTTGAGAAATTTGGGGGAGAGAATTTTTATTTTTCCTTAAAACTTTTTGCTTTTTTTTCCAACATGGAAGCTAATGATCAGAAGAACTATGTCTAGAACAGGTCTCAATAAGTCATATCAACTCATATAATAAGTCTGGATAAATACTTAATTTAGAAATAGATTTTAAAGATACAAAATTGGGAAAGTATAAAATTAATAAGAAGTTAGGACTTCTTTTGTTCCAGAGACTGTTAAAAGATAATATTTTATTTAAAAATAATTCTATTTAAGCCCTATACTGAACATTTCTATAGATGCATTCAGATCCTTTGAGGAAGCAACATAAAACTTTCTGCAGAATCCTATTGCCAAATTGGATGAAAAATGTCATTTGTCACTTTTTTTTTCTTTTTTTAAAGATTGTTTGGCCAAACCTCATTTGCGGTAGAGTTTTCATTTCACTCTTCACATTTATTTTGGTGCTAAAGTACAATGGTATTTTTTAATGAATTTGGACTACATTGTGAAAGAAATTTTAAGCAAGGGAAAGTAATTATAAGTAATTACAATTAGCTAAAACTTGGAAATAATCTGTTTTAATCACCTTGATTTAGAGCCAGTCCATTCTGAAATGCTATTCTAATTGCTTTTATCACATTTTCTCAGGCTTATTACTAGGAAAGATATATATACATATACATATATATGTATATATATATATGATAAAGACACACACATATCTATATGTGTGTGTCTTAATATGGACTACTATGTATACAAGTATTTTCTTGACAAATACTGATTTTTTTCAATATGATTTACCACAGTCCCCTTCTTTCCCATTTTTCCTAATACACTTGATTATCCAAAGACCATTTTTCCTCAAAAGTGATAAAGGCTGTCAGACAAAAACTTCTTCAAGTGAACTTTATGCTCACTGTTTTTGAAGTAGGAATCAGTTACGTTGTCAAATTGGTTTCAAAATCCAAGAGAGGTGGCAGGTTATATCGATGTAAATATCTTGTCTACTACTTTTACTATAGCTTTTATAAAAATGTCACTGTTAGGGAAACAGGGTAAAGTATATACCACATCTCTTTGCGATCGATCAATCGATTAGTTTATCTCTTTTACAGCTTCATGTGAATCTACAGCTATCTTGAAAATTTCAGTTGAAATAAAATCCAAGATAAATGCTTCCAGGCAAGACAGATTGGCTTTGGAAATGCAGACAATGGGGATGCTTCACGTAAAATACAATCAGGATTATTAATTAGCTAACATGTTCCAATATGAAGTGCCTTTTTCCTATGTAAAGATAATCCTTTCCACTTAACTTTTGATTTACCTCCTCTTTGGTGACAGGATCTTCCTTTTTTGAGTAAATTCTGTTTTACTATGTGTTCACTTTTTCCTTTTTGAATATTATGGTGACATTACTTCATTGTTCCTGAAATTTGTAATTTTACTACAACTTCCAGCTTCTAATTTCTGATTTTGAGAGTCTATGCACCTTTGAGTGGAAGAACTCAGTTCTGGAGAATGTTGCCAAGGTTTGATTACTCAGCTTATGTTGTCCTCCTGGACCTAGAGCTTAGTTCAGTAGTAGATTCGTGATAGTCACAGATCCAGTCAAATTCCAGAGAATGTTTTGGAAATTCAAGGTTTCTGTGATATGCAAATGTGAAACCTACATATCTTTCATTAGTATAATCAGCCAGTCTGGGATAGACTTCCTGCACAGAGATGAGCAGACTCAAGAGAGGTAAAGGAATGGAGACCTGATTAAAGATTACCTAAAGACCCTACTGTCTCTGAATTTTTTCAAATGCACGAGACACCGTACAAAAAGCAACCAATCAACCAACCAAGCAAAAACTCCTTTTTTGTTGCAACATAATGAGTCTTACTGAACTTGACTGATCCTGACCTCAGCAGTAGAAAATTGGGTGTTGTGAGTAAAAATGTGGAACTGGCTGAACCAAGGAAGGTGTAAAGAGAGAATTGCTCTGCCTTGTGCTGGAGAGTTGGCTTTCTATCTGTAGTTACAAAGGACTTTCCCAAACCATGGCCTGCTGGGCTTTGGGATATGGATCAGTAAGAAAGGTCAGAATGCTGAAGTGTGTAGAAGGCTTTTGATGTTCAGTAATGTCCTATGACAGTGAGATCTGCTTCTGAAAGTAGGCCTCGGAAGGTTGAGAGGTGGGAAAATAGGTTTTGTTAAGGAGGATCTTCAGCCTGTAGATTGTTACCAAAAATGACTTAGAATCCAGTTATCTGGTTTCTCATAGAGTTGGAATATCTAATTTCTGGCCCCAAGCTGAGGTTAATATAAACAAAAATAAGGAGAGGATTTAGCAAGAGATAAATTTAGGGTACAGAAGAGGACTGATTTTCCAGTCTTCTTTCTGGTTCCTCTGTTGAGGTTTCACTGTCTGTCAAAATGTAAAGGTCCTGTTTTGGTGAAATACCTGGGATGCAGCCATGGGGGTCAAGGAATACATTATATTTTCCTGTCAGTCATGTGATTTGGGGTGGGAACTATTGGACTGAGGATTAGGAGTACAGTAGAAACAAATGCTGGCCTAGTAAGAAACAGGAATTTCTCGGCCCATGTCTGGGTTTAGCAGTTCTTACTAGATAACATCTATGGCTTTAACTATTAGCCCCTGATATGTGCTAGAAACAAACAGATAAGAATATTTCTTAATTTCCAAAACAGCAGTGTTTCCCCATAAAACCAACCAAACCTAGCTAAAAATAGGTCATTATCTGCTCAACTCTAGACCACAAACTCACACTATCAGAAAGTAATCAGGTCAGATACAGCAGCCATACAATTGTCTGATGTTGCAGTGGGATGGGGAATGAACAAGGAAATTGTCCCAGAAAGCTGTCCTAGGAACTGTTCCATTTAGAAATGGCTAGAGAGCACTTTCATTTCAATTCCTCTTTTTCTCAAGTGGGAGGTTTTATTGTAATTACCACGTTTTCCCTTCACCAATAAATGTTAGATATTGTGTGATAGATACCTTCTCAATTTTAGCTACTAGTGGTGTTCTTGGAGAAGACTACACCTGGGTTTGTCCTAGATACAGTACCTGAAAGGATTTTGAATTCACTCCATTGAGGTAGGGAGGGAATATATTTCACTTAGGTACAGGCATTTTTGGAAGTGTGTATCTGGGATGAAAGGTATGTTTGGATGTTGGATATTGTAAGCAAAACTGTATACTAGAGTGGAATCATCTTTCGGTTTTCTCCCTGGGTCCAATGCCAACTTTTTCCTCACCTCACTAACAACCTCTAATTAGGCAATTCAAGAGGATCTAGGGAAATTGACCCCACTACTGACTCTAGTAACTTCTTCTTATCAGAGAAACAGAAAATCAAATCATTTCTGAAGCTAACTCTACTTCTGGATCATTTTGCTTAAAAGGTCAGTAAATTCTCTTTGTTGTTCAAGAAATTCAAGATGGATATCAGAAAAAAAAAAACATGTTCAAAGTTTAAATCCCTTTCTGG
>NC_081571.1:57453305-57617823 GCF_022355385.1 Mustela nigripes
AAAGAAAAGAAAAGAAAAGAAAAGAAAAGAAAAGAAAAGAAAAGAAAAGAAAAGAAAAGAAAAGAAACAAACCTCCCTTTGTGTCTATCTTCTTCTAGCTATCATTTCATTATTTTTCTTTTTATCACTACAATAGCCGAAAATGGATTATTTCCTTGGTCTCTGCAATTCCTCTTCTCTCATTTACTTGACAACCCCCTGGTTTCTGTTTTCCATCCTCATCATTTTACAGATACAGCTATTCTCAAGGACATAAGTTGTATGCCACAGTCAAATCAGTGGACCTACTTCAGTTCTTAGCTTATTTGGTCTCTCTCCATTGGTATTAGTTGATACCAACTTCCTTTCTTCTTTCTAGAGTCCTTCTCTCATTGCTTATGTTTTTTTAATGTAACTTTCAAATAGCTTTTGCTCAATCCTTTTGCTTCCTCTTCTTCCGCCTATATTTTCCAGAGTTTCATTGGTGCTATTTCCCATTCCCTTGACTTTCAAGCAAGTCAAACCTTACTGTATATCTTTATATAAATTGTAAATGTTTTCCTAGTTTTGTGAAAATCCCAAGGATTCCTCTCTTCTCAAATATTCTTGTTTCTGACCTAAACTCTTGCCTCTGTGACTTGAAACTTAATACCAATATTAATATCTGAGTACTATGAATTCAATATTCTTATATGTGTTTGCTTTATCTGAATTTCAGCACAGTAATATGAATTTATGCTTGCGTTATCACTTGTTAGGAATTCTCTGTCCTATCTAGGACCTTGTATTAGTCAGGGTCCAGAGAAACAGAACCATAAGGGTATATACAAATACATAGAAAAAGATTTGTTATGAGGGATTGGCTTGCATGAGCCAGTGAGCCAATTATGGAGGCTAAGAAGTCCTATAGTCTGCCATCTGCAAGCTGCAGGTCCAGGAAAGCCAGTTATATAGTCTCAGTCCAAACCTGAAGGCTTCAGAACCAGAGGGGTCAGTAGTGAGAGCCACAGTCTGAGACCAAATACCTGACAACCAGGAGTGAAAATATATATCCCAGCTCAAGCAGAAAACAAATTTGTCCTACCTCTGCTTTTTTGTTTTATTCAAGCCCTTAACAGATTGAATGATGTCAATCTATACCAGTGAGGGTGATCTTCTTTACTCAGTCCACTGATTCAATTGCTAATCTCTTCTGGGAACACCCTCACAGATACACCCAGAAATAATATTTTATTTGCTATCTGAGTATCTCTAAGTCCAGTCAGTTGGACACATAAAACTAATCATCACAGGTCTGTAGAACATAACACCTACTTCTTCCTCCCTCCACTCAAAGACAAGGGAAAAAGGGAGGAATTGTACATAGATTGAATTTCCTTCTTACCACCTCCTGTACATCAGTGAAAGCTGTGTTGCATCATCAATTAAATACTAGAAGGCTACTGGAAACCAAGAGAAGGATAGAAAGGAGGCTACGTAATTGCAGGCAATTTTTTTATGTCATCAGAGTCTGCATCTTCAACCAGTGATATTGGTTTGATAAGAGGTAACAAAGATAAAAAATAAAGTTAAAAACTGAGGGAAGAGGTGGTAGAAACCCTTGTTGGTCAAGTAGAACCTAATTAGATAGATGGAATAGGACTCTGGTTCTTTAGAACCGGTACACTTAGGGTGGGCCTGGGGGAAAATGGAGAACTCCAGCATAAATAAGGGGTCTATGTGGGAGTGTTAATGATAGACAGCTGGTTCCTTCATTGTGTTACTTTTTGAAATTTTCCTTCTGAAAATGTTTTCTAAAATGTAAAGGGGTTTGTTATTCTTCAGACTTTGCAGGTAGATGTTGCTGATGAAGAATGCAGGGCTTGGATCTTGGGGTAGAAACTCTAGACAGGTAATAATTATTTGAATTCATTGTTCATTGAGAAAGAGATGCCAAAGACAAGAAAATTGTTTTCAAGGGGCTCTGTGTGTCTAAAGAAACTAGAAAGAGTAATTTTAGTCATACCATCTCATCAGGAAAGGAAACTGTGGTTTATTTCTAGTGATTTATTTTCTAGTCTTTTCTTTCTAAACTCATCTCTTAAATTATGGCATTCTCCAGATGTCCATCCTCGACCCACTGTTCTTATGCTATGAACTCTTCCAGAGTGATCTCATTTCCTCTCATGATTTCAGTTCCTGGTGACTTCAGTCCTCTATCTTTATCCTTGACATTTTCTCACAGATTCATACTTCTATCCATCTGTCTACTCAATGTCTCCCATAATGTCGTCTTAAAGTCTCAAACTCAACTTTTTAAAAACGGTAATTACTCCCACCACCACAAATCTGCTCTTCTCCCATCTGCCTAACTCCTTTATTATTATTATTTTTCCATTCTTTCTTGTCTTTGGAGGTACTGACAACACCTCATTTACCCAAGCTAAAAATCATCCTCAGTGACACTTTCTTCTCCTTGTCCCAATATCCGATAAATTCCCATGAATTTTAACTTTAATTTTAATTTTTCTACCCTCTCCCCTACTTTCCATCATCCATTAACCTTGCTTTAATTCAGGCCACTATCCTCTTTTATCCTAAATTATTGGAGCAACTTCTTAATTGGTCTCTGATGGTCATAATTTTCATTGTAAGCAATAGAAAATGACTTTGGCTAGCTCAAGCAGAAGAGAATATTTCACACAGGTTTGGGAATATTTAGAGAATCAACAGGATTGTTGGAAAACCAGATTCAGAAAATGTGTGGAAACCAATGGAGTCTTGTCAGTTGGGGCCACAGCCAATGTGACGTGTTATAACAATCTGTTTAGGATGTTACTGCTAGAACTGGCCTTGCTTTAAAAAGTACCATTTTCACCTCTGGGTCCTAAACACTGTTTTTGAATGCCACAGCTAACTGTCCTTTCATATTATTCGCTCCATATTCAATGTCCTGAGTGCAAGTGTCAGACTGGCCAATCCTAAACATGCTTTAGGTACTGGAAGATGGAGAGAAGAAAAAAAATCTGTTTTCATTCCATTGCTATGCTAGAAGTGAGTCCTGCTGTCCTCAAGCTTCACTCAATAGGGCAATTCTTTTAAGCTGGAAATACTGAAAAATTGGGTGGCAAGAATAATAATAACAAAAAGAAACATCCAATAAGTGGACCTCCCTAATCAATCTTCCCCCTGAAAACCAGGGGAAGAGAGGAGACAGGTGCCTACAAGGATGTTACTGCAGAGACCCAGGCAGGAAATGATGGGCTCCTGAAGTAAAGTTGTGACAACGAAGTGTGGAGAAATGGATAGATCTGAGGGTCATATAGGATTTGTGATTTACAGACCTGTGGGATGTGAGAGAAAAATTAAGGTTGGCATTGAGATTTCTTTCTCAAGCAGTTAGGCAGGAACAAGTGATTCCTTTAATTTGGGGTATATTTAATTTGAGGGCCTGTGGGAGAATGAACAAAGATGTCATTTAAGGGGATGATTCTGAGTTTGGGGTTCAGAGGACAGAGCAACATTGGAGATGTGATGTTTTTTTTTTTTTTTTTGAGCCATTAACATAAAATTGATTATTAATAAGGTGGTAGGAGCTATGTTGTCACCCACGTGTAGTATACAGAGTGGGAATGCCCAATTCCATGGAAGCTGACACAGATAGGTTCTGCTGCCCAGCATGCCTTTTTGTGGCAGCCACCCCAAGACTTTTGAGCCATATCACCTCAGTTCTTCCAGATTTAGCACTCGGCTCATTGCTTTTCTTTTGTTAACATTAATCCTGCCAAACTCTTGGTGATTTCAATATGCCTCTACTGAGTGTATTTCCATTACCCTGGTTTCTCAAATCCTCGACCTCCTCATTTTCAAAGACTTTTGCTTTCATCCTCCATCAGCCATTGACTTTTTATTTTCAGACCCTGGGTTGGTGTTTTTCAATTATGACCTTGTAGCAGATTATAAAATTAATGAAATTATCATAGGGAGAATTTTTGTTTAAGATTTTATTTATTTATTTGAGAGAAAGAGAGAGAGAGAAAACACAAGCAGGTAGAGGGGCAGAGGGAGAGGGAGAAGCAGACTCCCCACTGAGCAGAGAGCCCGACAAGGGGCACAATCTTAGGACTCCAGGATCATGACCTGAGCTGAAGGCAGATGCTTAATGGACTAAGCCACTCAGGCACCCATAAGGAGTATTTCTTTTAAGTTGAAATTTCTTTTAAAATTTTTTCTAAATTAAAAATATCAGCACACTTAGTATATGCTTAGTGTCTGAACCTGGTTATACAATGATCTAACCTAATTGTATTACAAGATTTACAATTGTTTACATACTGCAAGATGAGAAAAGGCAGACTAAAAACAAGATGGCAAGATTGGGTGGGATTATTTTGTATTTTTTAGTGAATTAAAAATGTATGGCTTCAGAAAGGACAAGGATAAGAATGATGTCTTTGAGTAGGGAAGGGAAAATGGAATCCAATACTCAAAATATTATATCTACCATTACTGCATAATTAATTTTCTTTGTTTACAAGACTATTATCACCTGCAGACATAGATGTAATAAAATTTTCATGAAAAAAATAAAAATGACCCCATATGACCATACATCCTACTCCAACTTCAATTCTGTTTCATTTTACAGAAAATTTTCTGTACTTACTACTTCCTTTCTATCTTTCCTTGAAGCTTATTATGACCACTGCAGTCAGATTCTTATTTTGACTGCTTTACCACAACTGCTCTTTTAAAGTTACAAAAATTTCTGTTTTCTAAACACAATGAGCATTTGATGTAACTTAATTCATAAACAATGTTTGACAGGGTTGATCATTGTCTCCTTTATGAAACCCTTTTTTTGCTTCACCTGGATTCCTTAATAGTCTCTCTTCTCTCTTCTCACATTGCAATTGTATCTCACTCTGTAACATTTTCAAGTGTTAACCACTTCCTGCAGCTGGACACAGTCACTTCCTGTGGCTTCAGCGAGGCCACTGAACTCTTCCGGTTTATTTTTCCCCTCTTTGGAGACTACTCAGTTTTCTTTATAAGCTACTCTTATTATTATCCCCCAAATCCTCCAAAATGAATGTTCCTTCAGGGATCCCTTCTTAGATCTCCATTCTTTATTTATTCAATAAATATAGAGTACAGGTTTATTATGGATAGACGTTCTCATAGGTGTTAGGATGTAGCAGTGAACCAAATAAGCAGAATTTGCTTACATGAAGTAAGACCTGCTGGGGGAGAGCAGAAAATAAGCACGTAAGTAAAAACATGGAGATAAGTGAGATGAAAGAAAATAGAGCATAATGAGGCTATGCAAAGTTAGTTAGTCAGTGGAGAGGCAATATTTATGTAGGGGTCAGGAGTGCTTGCTTCAGCAGCACATGTACTAAAAAATGTACGGGTCAGGAAGGGTCCTTAAAGAAGTAAGGAAGTTACAGGTTATAATTTGGAGGTGGACATTTCAGGAAGATGAAACAGCAATACACAAAGAATGTCAAGTAGGAGGATGCCCCATATGTACAAGAAAAACAAGAAGTCCAGTGTGTCTGGAGTGGGAAGATGGTGAGAAGACAATGGGAGGGTATGCAGTCAGTGAGGAAAGTAAGGACCATAGCAAGGAAAGCTTTGCCAACCATGAGAAAAACTTCAGATTTTATTCTGAGTGAGATGAAAAAACCACAAGAGAATTTCAAGCAACAAGAATCTACATCCTGAGGTTTTACTTTGCTAAGGGAAGACCGAATGACTTTAGTGAAGGTTGAGGGGGGAGGGTTGCAAATTGAATCATAAAGATCAATTAAGAAGTTATTGAAATGACTCCTCTGAGAAGTGATGACAGTTTGTACTAGGGTCGTGGTGGGAGAGATGATGAGCCCTGGTAAAATTTTGGATCTAGTTCAATGACAGAATTGACAGGATTTCTTGAAGTTTTGGATGTGAAGCTTAAGAATAAGAAAGAAGTCAAGGATAACTAAGTTTTTGGGCTGAGCAACTGGTAGAATGGAGCCGCCATTAAACGAGGTAGAGACTACTAGAGGAGAAACACAATGGGGGAAGGTGCTGGGGTAATCAAGCTTTGGTTTTATTTTTAAATAAAAATATTATTTTATTTTGGTTTCATTGTAAGCTTGACCTACCTGTTGGAAATGAAGTGTATATGTCAAGTAAGCAGGTGGGTATATGATTCTGGAGTTTAAGGGTTAAATCCTCGCTTGAAAAATACATTTAGTGTTGTCAGACCATAATTAAACTCATGGAACTAGAGAGTCAGAGATCACCTAGGATGAGAGGGTTAGATATAGAATTAAAAAGTCAGAGCCCCTATTCTTGTAAAGATTTCTTCCAGCGGGGTGGCCCCAATTAGCCAGCAATCTTTACTGCCATTTCATTCCTGTCGCTGTCTTGAGCCTCAGCAATGCCAAGACCATTAACTGTAAAATCAGAGTGGAGCCTTCAAATGGCTCTGACACTGAGTAGACATTGAGCTAAAACTAATGGAGTATTAGGAGCTTTCCGTAGTTCAGAAGGAAATGAAATAAATTTGGCTGCAAAGAATAAGAGGTTGCCTTTTAAAATCAAGAGCTGAACTTGGTCATGGATCTTTGCCAAACCATTCAGAGGCTGCCTTGCTAAGCAGGGAGAGGAGGATGAATATTATCGACACTGCAAGGTCATGTTGAAGGAGTCGCTGGTCCACCAACCCCTTTTGTGATAATGCTTGCAGGATTGTCAGTCTCAGCTAGACTTCTGGTGGAGGAGCATGTCCAGTTGCCTGGTGGATTTTTCATTACACCAAAAGAGAATCACTTGAGGAATGTGTGGGAATTGGAGCCTGGAATTATGTACTTTTGGTCGTCTCCATTTTGGCTTGCGGTAACATCAAATCTTTTCCCTTCACTGTTGCTCCTGTGTTGCCCTTGGCTAACACTCCTGAATTCATGTGCCTTCTGGGTTCTGGCAGGTGGTGCAAGGGGCAAGTTTCTGTGTCAGCAGTGTGGGTGCAAGCATGTCTGTTGGCCTGAATATCAAGGAGATACCAGCTAAAAAATTCACATTTATTGCCTCAGAGTTTGAAGTCAAATCTCTACCCATCATCTTCTGAAATTCCTATAATGGCCCATGTGTATTTGGGGGAAAGGATCTGTTTTTATAAATTTAAAGAAGTGACAAACACAGCAAACAGTAAAAACTGAGGCTCTTGAATGAAGACATAGGTCACATAAAGAGATCTTCTGAAATACATAATGGACCACTAAATTGACCATCCACATGTGGGAAATGTTCTTCAGTTTGTTAAACCATCCAGTGAGTGGGCTGTGAAGCATTATTGTATTCCTTAAGGGTTTTAGTTTAAAGGCCATATAGAAATGGAGCAAAGGAATTAATTGAAAGGGTATTGAGAATCTCAGAATCACTGGGAAGGCAGAACAAAGAGGTTTGCGTTTGATGCGAGATCCACAACTTAAGACACATTAGGAGAAAATACAATTGTATCTACTGCTAAGGGCAATACCTTGATCTGCATCCCACCTACATTGTTCCTGGGGATCCCCTGGTTCTGCCATCCCCAAGAAACAGACACTGATGTTGCCAGCGCTGGCATAGTTTCAGCTGTTCCTTCTTTTCATTGTTAATTTCTGGTTTATAACACATGGTGGGTACATCTGATTGGCTTAGCATAGGAGATGGGTCCATCACTAGCTGCAAAAACAGCTGGGTTGGTTGTGTATCTGGCATCTTTTGCTTCTACAGTAGGATATACCTCCCATCAAGATTTATAAGATAAAAAATCTCCTAAATGTACAGAAGAAGGTCAGATGCTGGGCAGCCAAAAAAGTGACATTTGTCTATATTAGTATATACCCCTTGGCTGCTTAAAATCAGCACATCCTTCCTTCTAAACTTATACTTCGAGAAGAAATAATTGCTTGCATGTAACATAATAAATTATTCTATATAAAACCAAGGCTGTACCTACTGCTTTCCCAGACAGAAACCACACAAATCTTATCAGTTACTACATCTAGGTCAGGCCACAGTTGCTGGGTAATATCCATTCCTCCCTTTGCTTTTCCATGACCCCAACCAGAGATACCACCACTTCACATAAAATAGTGGGGGAAAGGGAACAAAAAGAGTGGGGAAACTAGTAGAAGTATAAAAGTATGTATGTGACACAGAGAGGAAGTCCTTTTTAAATTTTTTTTTATTCATTTCACTTTAAGTAATCTCTGCACCCAGCATGGGGCTTGAACTCGTGATCCTGAGATCAAGAGTCACGTGGTCTTCAGACTGAGGCAGCCAGGCACCCTGGAAGTCTTCTTTCTAATTCAAATAAGAGAGCTCCCAGCCCCCCCCCCCCTCCTTTCTTTTTTCTCTCTCATCCCGCTCTGTATGGCAGAAGACAGTCACTGTCTTATTGATAAAAGCTTCTCAACCCTCACAACAATTTCTCCATTTCCTATCTCCACAACCATCATCTTGGATCAAGACGTTGGCGTCCAATAGGCTCTGTAAACATTCTTCTCTTGTCCCTCCTTATCTCCCTACCACATTGTTTCCATGAGAGCTAGTTATCTCTAAAACAGCGCATCCGATTGTGTCACTCCCCTGCTTCCAGTAACTTGTAATGATTCTTTGGAAAGAGTCCACAGCCTTCAGCAGGGCCTGGCAGGTTTTCCCGCGGGCAACCTCTGTTCTTCTCCCGCCTTGTGCCCCGTGTCTCCCTCATTTCTCATTAACGCTCCTCTCTCAGTTTCTCAGAAACCTCGTTCCTTCCAGCCACAGGGACTGACAATGATGTTCTCTCTTTGCTTGGAATGTCCTTGCCAACAGCTTCTCATCCTTCCCAGCTCCTGGGATTTTCCCTCCATTTCAAATCTTCATGTCTCTATCCCATATTCCCTCATACCACTTACTGTCACAAAAATTATTCCTGTTATGATCTGCTAAATACCTTGACCTGGGAAACCTAAGGTCTGTGAGGAAAGGGGCTGCATCAGCCGGTGCACCGTTAGGTCCTCAGTGCCTGGGAGACTTCCAACCGGGCCCGTGGTCAGGGCCCCACAGGTGACTGCTGACCAAATGGGTAAATGAAGAGTGTCCTGCATTGGTAATTACTAGGCAAGGCGTTATTTATATATGGCTGCTTCCCAGGTTCTGTTTTCTCATGCTCAAACTCAATTATTTAATCCCCCGATTTCTCAGGTAGTTAGCTTTGGATGGGAAGGCATTAAAAGAAGAATTTTGTTACCATATCAGCCTCATTTTTTTTTTTTTTTTTTTTTTGCCGTGGAGAGGTGTGACAGCTTTACAACAGACCACATCTCATTTGTTTCCCAGCCCTCAACTTTGGCGAGACTATTTCTCTGCTAATTCGAGTGACCAAGAATTCGTGCAGTTTCCTTGGAAGAAATTTTGATTCTCTGCACCTAGACTTCGTTGTTCTACCAGGCTCCATTTCTTCTTGCACCTGACTTTCTTTTTCTTACAGAACCAATTCTGTTGCCTTTGTATAAACCTCTCATATTAAAAAATTTGACTTTCAAATGCACGATGTCCTAGGATGTGTATATTGGAATGACCAGAAATAACTCAGTGACATATTCATCTTGCTTATTTCATACATATTTCCAACTCATGACTCATTGGTTTAAGGAAGACAAATGTGAACTAAGAGCAAAACAGAGGCCTTGATGTACTTGTGCCTGAGAGGAAGATGAATCACTGGGCTGCTGGCAAAGTGTCCCGTTCAGGGTTGCCTGCCTCGTGGGCGTGAATGACCCCCACTGTTCCCTGTCCTGGCCCCACGCACAAACTCATATGCAACCTCACACAAACACACGTCCCCGACACCACACACATCTTACTTTAGAAGCCCCGTGGGACTATTTTAGGCTGGAAGGCATGCGTGTGATGAAGAAAGTGACTGTCTTGGAGGCTATAACTTGATATATTAACACGTCAGAGGGACCCAAAGTGTTAGCAGTGGCATTTTCATTCTCGGTTTTCAAAGAATTTTATTTTCCTCTCTCCTTCCACCATCTGTTTTTCTTACTGTAGCAAATGTCATTTCCTATGGAGTTTAATAGGATACGAAGTGGGATTGTTTTACAGTGAATTTTGATGTAGTTTCATGATTTTCTTGAGAGTGGTTTTACTCCCTCCCCCTGCCCAACCCTCCCCCTGCCCCCCCTCCCCTCCCTCTTCCTTCTTTCTCTTCTTCCTTCATTTTCCTCAGAAAAATTAAGCTCGTTTTGACATTATATTAATCATATCGAGTTGAAAATAACCACACTGAGTTTGCTTCTCAATTCTGGACTGAAATCTGTGATAAGATGAAGTTCTTGACTGTGTCAACTTTTATTTTATTTTGTTTCTGTAACAAACAGGAATTCTCAAAATGGCGTTAAACCGTTCAGTAGTCAATTTCCATTGACGAGCCAAGGATTCTAATTTCTGTTGGTGTGTGGAGAAGGCGTCAATGCCGAGTGCAGAGTCGCAAGAGGGGGGACCAGGAGAGTGCAGGAAGCCATGGTGAGAGGACGCTCTGAGAGACCACTTCTTTGTGACAAGCAGTGTTGAAACTTGACATATATGGATTCATTTAATTGTCACCATAACGACATGATGGAGGTATTACTGCTTTTTTCCAACTAACACACGAGAAAACAGAGGCATGGAAAAATTAAGGACACACAGCTGCTAATAGGCAGAGGTAAGAGTCCACACATGAAAGGGTCACACTATACGCTGTTTTCTCTCAGATGACACCAACGTATAAATTTGCAGCACAATGGAGGAGAGAGTCTTTTGTGAAACATTAGAATGGTCTTTTTTTTTTTTTAATTTATTTTTTATTTTCAGAATAACAGTATTCATTATTTTTGCACCACACCCAGTGCTCCATGCAATTCGTGCCCTCTCTAATATCCACCACCTGGTTCCCCGACCTCTCACCCCCTGCCCCTCCAAAACCCTCAGATTGTTTTTCAGAGAACGGTCTTTTGCTGTCTTCCCTTAGGGGAAAAAAAAAAATCCCAAAGCTTTTTAGAAAGCTCCTCTCATCACAGCAAGGGAGACAATTCCAGAAGGCAAGAGTATGGCCAACCTGAGAAGGTTGCTGTGTGGTGCAGGGGAGAGTGGAGGAGAGAGGGAAGAGAGAACCGGCTTGTTGGGGGAGGGAGATGCAGGCAAGAGGCTGTACCCGACTGATCAGGGACACTGCTATTGATGAGAAACACCATGAAGTCTGTGCCAGAAAAATTCCACTGCCTCAACTCTTTTCTCTCCTTGACTGATTTGATGAAGAGCTTCTCTTTTTTAGGGAGAATGAGGATTAAGAAGTGCAGACATGACCTTATCTATTGAGACAGGCTCAGGTTTGTGGAGTTGCTAGGAAGAGAGGTGCCACAGGAAGGTACTTTCAACCCATTAACCCATGCTTCTCAGGGAAAGCTGAGATAGAGATAAAATGATTCATATTTTGGAGACATGTGTTCAGGACAACTGCTATGATTTTTTTTTTTAAAAACCCAACAAACTTTTCTTCTTAGATTGGCTTTCTTTTCCAACAAGGGCTTCCAAACTTAGACGTAGCTGAACGTTGGAGTCAATTTCTTGGGCTGAGGACCCCCCGGCTCTCCACTGCTTCTCTTCTATTTATTCAGGGAGTCTGATTTTGCTCCTAGACTCTGTTAGATGACCTTGTTCAAAAAGGAAATAGTCTTAAATTTTGCAGCCACTTCAAGTGTAGCAATTTGGGGAATCCATGTTTACTCTGAGTTTATGGCTTTCATCAGGAACACTCAGAAAAATGGACAAGTATATTTTCTGGATTGTCTTCAGGATAAATTTGTTGGCTTCTATGTAAATTTAGGTAGGGCTCTACCCTTGCACATTTTCTGGCACATAAATAGATTGACTTGTCAACTGCTGTGGGTCCCATACAGGCAAAACCTTGCACCTAGGGTAACTGGAAGAGGAAACGCAGGACAGCTTTTCTTCTCTTGGCTTTGGGACCAGATATGAAAGAAAGAATCAGAAAAAATATTATTTCTTTGTTATATATTTTGAAGATATTCCAGTTTTATTAGTCTCAACTGGAAGACAATATACCCATAAAATTGGGTACTTACTACCCTATAGAGAATAACTAGAGAGGATGGCCATATAAACACACAGTGTATCTTAATGGAATGCACCAGGTAAAAAAATAGAAATTTAATGAACAAACAAACCCACTTCCCAAATAATGAACTGAATGTGTCCTAGAAGGATGTGATATATTAATCATATCATGTTAATTTGAACTAGATTAACCAAAATAAGGGAGTTCATTGTATTTTGAGTTTGGAAAGCATGCTGGGGTAGTACACATGATCAAAAGATGAGTTCAGGGATTAGAACCTTACTGGTTGGGATGAAAGTTCAGAACTGGCAAAGCTCTCGCCTTCTCTCCGCTCACTTCCCAACCTATTTTACTGTTATTCTCCTTCCCATTCTCTCTTCCTCTCCTCTACCTCATATGATCACATACAGTTGAGTTCATACACTCTTTCTTACTGGGCTACTGGAAAGCCCAGATTCACATTCTCTCAGATTAGCAAACCTGGTAGAACTAGAACTTCTCTTCTCAAGTTCGTATGTCAATTCCAGGTAAGGTCTTTGATTAGCTTGCTTCATGACATGTCCACTCATGGATCAAGTAACATGAAATTCAAACTAGCTGGGGGTTGAGGAGGGTCTATTACAAGACAAACAGGTGGTGCTTATAACTTTATGGTCAATTAAAAGATGCAATAGTACACATGGAAAAAATTAGTTCCCATTATTTGGAAATGCTTACTTTATCAAATTTATATAATTTTCCACTATATAAAAACTGAGCTATAGTTACGGAAGACCTACTGAGATGCCAATCCATCTTCCATAAGATAAAAGCTTTCTTTGGTGCTCCAGAGTTCAGATAATTCTATTATTATTACTGTTGTTATTATTATTATTATTATTATTTATTTTATTTATTTTTTTTTTTGAAAAGCACCTGTTAGCATTAAATGACGCTCTCTCCACATGGCTTCAAGCTATGAGGATGCAGGCCTCCCCACCAATCTCTTAATCTTCTCCTCAGCAATTCTACTGAAGAATTTGACCTTCACGATGACAGGCTGTTCCGGGAGCTTTCCCTTTCCCAAACCTGTGTAGTAGCCTGATCGCACCACATCAGTGATAGGAACAGTTCCAGCCTTGGTTTTGGTGGCATTCCCCTGTGTCTGCTCACCAACTAAGGCCCACAGTTTATCAGCTGGGCAGAAAGCTCTGGTTCCTTTTTAAGTGGTAATGTCTCCTGTCAGCTTTTCCAAAATAAGCTGGGTGATATCTGTCCAGGTGGACCCTGTGGTGACCCGTGCCTCCCGAATCACCCAGTCCTCTTTGGGAGCTTCCGGTGCCTGTAGATGGGGCTATGGCCATGGCTCCTGTGGGTCCAAAATTTCCGGGTCTTCCTTGGTCTGGATGGCATGTTGGCAGCCCAGGTGGAAGAGCAGAGAACTCAAACTTCTATCATGAATACTCAGTAAAAACATGAAACTATATATTTAATAATTTTGTATTTGAAACAACATGCAGATTTGATGAGTTTTACTCTCTACCACTTTTCTAGCCAGTGTAATTAAGAGCTGTTCCTATGCTATGTCAGATTGTTCTATTGGATTATTGATCTCTGTCAATACTCCATTTAGGAAACAAAGTAGAAATCATGGACCTCTTAAAACAAAAGAATGCTTTAAATAAAAGTATATAACTCTGTAGCATTGGCCTTAGAGGATTTTTTTGAAGAGCATAATTTTAGTTTTCCAGTGATGCAGAGACTTAAAGAGGCAAGAGATCCCATTTGCTAAAGGGTGTTGGACTCTGGTTAGTGGAACAAATGGAGAGAATCCAGCTCATGGATCATTGCAAGTAGGAGGGCAGTGACTGAGCAAAAGCAAATAAATGCTTGATGCCCAGGACAGAAATACAGTATTCAGACAAAGTTTGGTCATGTTATTTGTGGTAGTATTTAGGTTTTATGTAGCTTATAAAATGTTGGACAATTGTTTCAGAAGTTTCAATTGTTCATATTGGGCTTTCTATCTTTCCTTCTTTCCTTCCTTACTTCCATAGGATATAGGTAATTTCACAGCTTATGTGTACACAGTTATCAATCAAACATGCACTACTATATAATTTTTGAAAAGAACTTAGAGTTTGCCCTGCCCTTAACTTGATTCAATCAGATATGAGATATTTTATTGCATGTAGTTCTCTCTTCTCATCCTTCAAATAAGCTCTTGACAGAGGCCAGTGTTTCCATGACCAAAGAGAAGAGTTGTCTAAATCTTTGTTTTTCAAAATGTAGTCTGTACCACTAGCAACGATGGCACAGCTGAATCCCAGGCTCCACTTCAGACCTATTGTATTTGGAACTGGTAAGAGCCACCAGCGACCTGAAGTGTTTCTGGGGTTTGGAAAAGCAAGGATTAATGGTAAAGGCTGTTTTGGGAGGGAGGTTCAGAGGCAGCCAGGCGTGTAGGATTTAAAGGTCCCTGATGATCAATCTGTATGTAGCTGAGATTTTTAAACTGGAAAATAAGGTAAATGAAGTGGTGTTTAAGGAAAATCAATGTGACTCCAATTTGCAGGTAGACGTGAGAGAGAGAGAGAGAGAATGGGAGAGAAAGGGAGATAGTGGGAGAAAGGAAACACTGACAACAATTAGGGCACTACAACCCAACCCTGAAACAAAGGGATATTGGTTTGATATGGGCTCTTGGCAATGGGGATGGCAAGGAAGGGACTCTCTAAAACACTCTGACTTCGTAATTTCAGTAGTTGGGATAAGTTCATGTTACCCCGGGAAGCTGAAGCCAAGCAGGTATTCTTTGAATTAGGAGGTAGCAAAGTAGAATGGAAGGGATAGAAATGCTGAGATGAGCTATAGAGAAATGTATCAGCGAAGTCTGGCTTTCTATGTCTCAGCTTTGGACCCCAGTCATGGCCTGACTCTGCTACGGTAACTAAAAATTCATTTAAGAAATGAGGGCGGGGACGCCTGGGTGGGCTCAGTTGGTTAAGCAGCTGCCTTCGGCTCAGGTCATGATCCCAGCGTCCTGGGATCGAGTCCCACATCAGGTTCCTTGCTCGGCAGGGAGCCTGCTTCTCCCTCTGCCTCTGCCTGCCATTCTGTCTGCCTGTGCTCGCTCTCTCCCCCTCTCTCTCTCTGATAAATAAATAAAATCTTTAAAAAAAAAAAAAAAAGAAATGAGGGTGGGGGAGGACATCTATATAGCTTCTGAGAAATTGAGTTTACTCATACATGATTATATAATTTGCATAAGACAAGTTCCAGCTTGTACTCCTTTGATACAAGGGCAACTTAGTTATCGATTTTCTAAATATTAGCCAGAAACATTTAATGGCCACTGGCTATGTTAGAGTGCAACTTTATAATATTTCAAAAATTAATGTTCTGAAATAATTCAAGGCCATTGTCTTCAAAGAGAAAAAGGGTTTTGAGGGAGCTCGTGTTTGACTATTACTAGTTTGTTTGTGTTTTTAAAACGATTTTATTTTTTAAGTAATCTCTACCACACGGGGCTTGAGCTTACCGTCCTGAGGTGAAGAGCTGCAGGTTCACCGACTGAGCCAGCCAGGTGCCCCCGATAATTACTGTTTCTTTATTCAGCTTTTTGCTCCATGAAGGCCATAAAAGATACACATTCAATTCATTTTCTGATTGCAATGAATCCAAGAGAAAAAGAGCATTGGATAGTGATAGCACATGTATCTTTTACATTTTCTTAAAGTATTAAACAAAGTACATATTTCTCTTGTACCATTGCACTCAAGGAATTCAAAGG
Source organism: Mustela nigripes (assembly GCF_022355385.1). NCBI lineage: Eukaryota > Metazoa > Chordata > Mammalia > Carnivora > Mustelidae > Mustela > Mustela nigripes. Next base: position 57,469,178 of record NC_081571.1, read on the forward strand.
AAACTAGAATATTCTTCACAGAATGCTCTGAGAGTCCTAAAGTAATGGTGCTTTACTTAGAATGACATTTTTGACATTCTCTGTTGAACTGTGTTGTTGCACTTTGCAAGGGACACGGCAAACAGATTCTAAGAGCAAAACCAAAACCAAACAACCACTGCCCCCCACCCCTTCGCCTTCCACAGTCTCATTGTTCCTTCCCAGATTGTTCCCATTCACTCCAAATAAGCTTCCTGCCTTGCAGGGATAACTAAAAACTGCAGTCAGATGTAGGAGCTGCTTAATCGGGTCTGGGAATCAGGCCTTAATTAGCATGCTTGGAAAAGAAGAGCAAATGAAAATTATTAAGCTTCATTCTCAATTCCTGTTTCTAATTTTAAAGAGGAAATCATGCATTAATCAAGCCCCATGCTAAAGCTCAGAGGCACGTTTTTGAAATATCCCAAAATAACAAGGGGAAAATTTTTGCTCTGTTTCAATGAAACCACCCTTGACTATATGCTATGTATAGTACAGTCTACTCCAGTATGTGGTGTGCTAGGCTGCAACATACTAAGCTTTGGCTACATTAAAATTTTTTTCTGGGCCCAAGGTCTGGAGCATGATAACCAAAGGCGGGAATGTATTCCCTGAAAATAATACAAAAATTTGCAGAACCCATTAGAGGTGAACGGAAGTGAATCTAATGCTTTAAGAGAGGAACACAACTCTACAAAGAGTCACATGGCAGACAATTTCTGGTGAGCAGAAAATTGCATTTATAGCAATTTTTTGTGTGTGTGATACAGATTCATAATCAGTATACTTTGTGTTGTTCAAACTTATACGTAACAGGGGGATAGTGATTTTTTTAAGTGAGGGGGAACATTATTCCTCTTTTCTGCAATACAATAAAGTATGAATATCATATTCTTAAAAATTTCTTAGCAAAAATTCTGCAATTTTGTATCCTGATCCATATTATAAAAACAAAGAAACACAGGTGGATCTCTGCCCCCATGAGTTTCTTTATGACTCTAAAGTAATAATTCAAGTGTTTGCTCCCACTGGCTTCACTGATGTTTGTAACTTCCTTTCAAAGGAGATTCTGGGGTGTGAGGATGATGGCTCGGGGGTGATTCCTTGTGAAGCAGAATTTACTTACCACACAGAAACTGTCTTTCTGCATCTCTGTTATTCTCTCAGTATCCAGAGGCCACCATTTAGAGACTTGCTTAGCCTCTTTTGTCTGCTTATAATCAATTCTGAAAATCTTCATGATAAAGAAGGTCTAATCTTTAAAATTTTTAAAAAATGTATTCTTAAATGCATTTCTAAAATCAGGTTTTCTGGAACTTAAAAGTTGTGTGAGGACAGAGACTGAATCCATCGTGTGTGTGTGTGTGTGTGTGTGTGTGCGTGCGCGTGCGCGCGTGTGCGCCCAAGTGTCCGTTTCTTCAGGCAGTAGAGAGTTTTAAGTACAGTAGGCCTGCAGACAATATTTGTCAGGTGACTGAAGCTACGGGGGTGGGAGATCGTTAGGATTAGCGGAACATGCCTGGAGATTTCGACATATGATTTGTTAAGAAGATGGTAAAATAGTAAGAGAATTATGGGTTTATAACTCTTCCAGGAAATTTTAATAGGCAGGGTTTCAAACAGTTCCATTAAGTAGGCCAACTCATATTCTTTCCTTACGTTTAAAAAGAAGGAGGAGTCTTCCCTAAGTTTTGTTCTTAAGCCTAGACTACTATGCTAACTGGGTTGTTTGTTGGTTTGTTTTCCAGACATTTCATTTCAGGCACTTTCCCCTTTCTGACATTTTTTCCGAGTCTCTTGCCGTCTGGAGTAAAATAACCCAGCATTTTCCTCTAGCCGGTTCTGGCCTTTCATCTTTCCTGCCTACCACGACACTATGGATATTAATATCAGTATCAATATCCCCCAAACCAAACCAAACAACCTACAAGCAAACAAACAAAGCCATGTTTCCCCCATAGCCCGCTGAGATCCAATGACCAAGACCCTGTTTTACTCAAGATTGTTTCCAGAGCTAGACCTTGGCACATTTCCTGTCACAGTGTTCCTCCTCCTCCTCCTCCTCCTCTTCTTCTTCATCATCTTCTTTTTCTTCTTCCTCTGCTTCTGTTTCTGTATCTGCATTTTGAGTGCTTTTGTTCCTTGAGCTCACTTGCAGTTATATCTGCCAAAGAAAGGGCAGAACAAGCAGCAACAGGACTTCGGATACTCCATCATGGCAAAGATAGCTAGCTTTGGGCCTCCTGGTAAAGAATTAGCTATTTAATGAATAACAAATTATAAACAGACCCCGAGGTTAAAGGATAACAGGCACAGTCTTGGTCTCCACCTTTTATTAAGGAGACACACTCCTCAGACTTCGGGCCAAGTACCTCAGTGGGAATCACCGGGGCTCAATCGAACGTTTCTGTTGTAGTTTCCAACCTATTTACTTACCTAGACCATAGATCTGAAGAGGGTCAACTTTCGCGTTGATGTGTTCTATTTTAGTATTGTTTAAAAAGTAAGAAACCCCTGTCTGGAAAATTTGCTATGTTTTTGTCACAGTGTGGTAAGTGCTTGCGGGGGTGTGTGGGTAGCAAGCTCAGCATGAGTAGGCCGACAGAGAGGAGCATGGTCAGACTGAGGAACAGAGGTGTGAAACAATGTTAGCAAGAACAAGGCTAGAAAAACATGTGCCTCTTCTTACCAAGCAAAACACCGTTCACGTTCCCTGAAATAACTGAAAAGTCTTGATAAATGATGATAAGGTTTACATCCTCCTCGACTCAGGCTAATCTTTTTCAGAGAACTAGGTCTGATGCTAGGTATTGGATAAGTATTTTTGGCTTATGGACTATTTACATTCAACAAACTCTTTATTAGGCTCCTGCTATGTGCCAGCAGGCATTTTGCTCAAAGCCAGCAGTACCCAAATGCATAGAGCACAAGGTTTTGCCCTTAGGGCGACTGGAAGACTGGGAAAAACGGTGGAGTTACAAACAAATAACATTCTGGTTTTGAAGCTTTGATTATAAATAATTATAAGGAATGTCTAATGGACACAGACAAAGAGCATTAATACTGTTGGTGGTTGAGGGAAGCACTGGGAGTGGAAAAGAAAAATTAGGAGATGAGGGAGTCTGACTTGAAGCAAGATGTTGTTGGGCCTTCATAGCTGTAGTTCAGAGGGGCCTCTCCAGGGGGACCAGCAGATGCGTTCAGAGGCGTGGTTTGCAAGGCACGGTCCCTGGACCAGCCACATCACCGTTACCTGGAACTTGTCCGAAGTACAAACCCATGGTCCACCTCGGATCTACTGAGTCAGACACTCTGGAGGTGGGTGTTAGCAGTCTGACTGTGGTGTATGCTATCGTCTGAGAACCACTAGTTTTAGAGTGTGGGCTTTTATATTTTTTTTATTTTTTAAAGATTTTATTTATTTATTTGACAGACAGACAGAGATCACAAGTATGCAGAGAGGCAGGCAGAGAGAGAGAGGAGGAAGCAGGCTCCCTGCTGAGCAGAGAGCCCAATGTGGGGCTCGATCCCAGGACCCTGGGATCATGACCCGAGCCAAAAGCAGAGGCTTTAACCCACTGAACCACCCAGGCACCCCTAGAGTGTGGGCTTTTAAACTTGACTTCATAGCAGAGGCACCAGAGAGTTAAAAAATATGGTACCCGAGCCCCACCCCCAAGAATATGATTTAATTTGTCTGAAGGAACTGAGATTCTGAGAGACTACTTAGTTTCCCTAAAGTTGTAGAACTAATAGGTGGGAATTAAGGCCTAGATCAGGCTAAAACCGAGACCATGGGTGTCTATTTTGTTGCATGTATCTGTCAAGCTGCGTGAGGGCAGAAGTTGAACAGCCTTTCTGATGGGCACTGGGGCTCATGATAAAAGGCCTCCTATTGTTTATTTCTGTTTCCTTAAAAGAAAGAGTCCTTGAACAATAATGATACATGTAGATGTGATTCTGCATGTCAAGAACAAGGTGTGAAAAAAAAAAAAACAACAAGAACAAGGTGTGAATGTACCTTTACGATGTTTGTTTTATATTACTTTAAAAAATACATTTGTTCATAAATTCAGGGACCATCCAGATTTAACCGTAGTATGCCCCTATTTTTGGCAAGTCCAATATACACAAATTCTGTATAGAATTGAAAAATAGAACCAAACAGGACAGTATTTTCACATTATGAAAGGATTCAAGCCAGAGTTTCAAGGTTCTCACGTGCAGGGCTTTTCCAAATATACATGTATTTACTGTGGCCCTTGAGATTTTTAGTGGTATGCAAAGGGATATTCAAATGACTAATAGTTAAGCATGATTTAATGGCTTTTTCTAAACAATTATATTATCTGAGCTCTCTGTGTGATTCTTTACATGGATTATGTCTTTTAATCGTGGGATTGCTATGAGATACTTAATACTAATCTACTTATTTCACAGATAAGGAAACTGAGGCGTAGGAAGATCAAATCCCTTCCATGGGCTGTGTGGGCTTGGTCTAGTAAATTCATGATTTAATGCAGACAATCTGAAAACAGAAGCCTGGCTTTAAACTGCTTTGGATGCCACATCATTCTTGAATATCCACAGCCCCTTTCTGGAATGTGGATACTACAAGCTTGTTCCTTCCTTATTAATCGCCAAGTGGCAGCTAGCCACAGGCTGGGCACTTGGGAACTTGGTGATCTAGAAGGTGGCCTGGATTGAGAACTCTGTCTTTTAGGGCTGTTCTTCAGTGAGCTCTGCTTGACTGACCCCAACCGGATCATTTCTTTCAAAGAACTTCAAAATACATTAATCAGATAATAGATTCTTAGAAACTTGAAGAGACCCAGAGAGGCAGAAGTCCATCTGACTGCCACCAAGATGGTTTGCTTACCTACTTCTGGGTGTTTTCTTACAAAAACTCTCATCAGTCAGAGTAAACTTGCCATATCTCTGCTCCTTGTCATCTCAAAGAGCCTGACTCATAGATTCTCGGGGGAATCCAATGAGACTTATGCATGGAAGGGTGTGGAAAATTAAAAATTGAGCTCTGAACCTCTATATGAGTCAGAGGCGATTTTATCAGCCTGGAGACAGGAATACAAGATTCTGCCCACCATCCTCAAGTTCTTTGTTTTGATCCCTGAAGTAGTGAAAGGGAGCGTGTGAGTTCCTGACCCAGTTCTACTACAGGGCTGCAAAAGGTCTCTTGGGGCACATTTAGTTTCTATTTCTGCTGCAGCTTTAAGTGACCCTGGCATCCAGAATCTCGTCTCCACAGCATATATGGCAAATGTGGGATGAACAGGATTGCAGAAGAGCAGGAGTTCATACCCGACGAGGCTTTATTAGAAAGAGACAATTTACAAATATGCTTCTATTGTGTAGGTATTTTAGGGTAAGTTGCGATTTGACATGTACCTTGATCGAATTATGATTTTTTTCAAGGTAGCCTATATAATTTTCTTTTCCATTTGAGATTTCTATTTCAAACCTCGGTAACAGCTCACCTATTGTGCCTAATGTGTAAACAGCTGAACCTCTTTTCTGCTCAAATACCTGGAATCATAATCACCTTCTTTAAAGCTTGGCCATAGGCAAAAACTTTGAATAATATGTTCTCATTCAGCATGCCAAGTCAGGATCTGAGACCAAAAGACAGTCTTTGTTAGATTAGCACAGTACTGCACGAAAGTGCATTATAACTCCAAACTACTTTTAAAAGGCAAGTGTTTTTTCTCTTAGTATGTTATTAACCTAACCATCCAAGTCATTCGATTTTTATTATAATAGTACTTAGAATAATTGGCGGGACATCTGCAGCTTTTTCCCATGCCTGCAATTTGCTTTGACACCCACTAAGTTAACAGTCGAATGCTTTATGTGATAATTATACGAACAAATCTAAGTACTGTTTTCATAATGTATGTCCATAGAGAACATTATCCAAAACAATTCAGCCCAAGCCCGCAATTATATAACATTCCTGTTCACGGAGATGACGTCAGGGAGTCCAGAGAAGGTCACAGAGACTTGAGAAATAGCCTTTTAAAAAGTTCTTAGACTATAAGTGTTTATTGGAAGGAACTCAAATAGTCGTATTATTTCATAAACCTCAAGATAAACCTGGCAAGAATGTTTTGATCAAGAGTCAACCAATTGCTTTTCTGAACAATTTTAGGTTACTGTTAGATTAGAACTTCCATAGAAGAAGACAGAAGTGCTTGTTTTTATTGGTGGTTTTGTTTTGAAGACAGATATGCTACATGGAAATGGGCTCCCTTTGGCAACAAGAGGCCTCTGTCCATGCCTCTAACCTAGTTAGGCAGACAGTCTCTTGGCTGTGCAAGAGAGACGGATGCTCCTGTTACGATAATTTGCTTTGGCAAGAGATCTTATTCTGTATTTACTTTTCTTCTTGTTGTGGGTCATTTAAACATCTGTTCTTGTGACATGAGGGTTTACCAGATGGATGAGTGTTTGTCCTTCTGTCAGAAAAATCTTCTTTTATAAATAAAAGAAGTAGCATAATGGCTAAAGTGTTCTTGATTCCCCCGATTTTAATGAGAAGAAATCCTTCGGAATGAATGCCATCTCCACATTAAAGCTAACAAACATCAGTCCTCCCCCTGTGTAACCTGACCTTGTTACAATTAGGCTGATTGTTCTCAGCCTTTCTCAGCACACCCGGCATTGTTCCTTCAGCCGGGACCGTTCTTCTGTTCCTCACAATACATTTAGAGTCCATTCATGACGGGCCCAGCCCAAGGCTTCTTTAACCATTCTATCAAGATATTTGACTGGGGGCGCCTGAGTGGCTCAGTGGGTTAAAGCCTCTGCCTTTGGCTCAGGTCATGATCCCAGGGTCCTGGGTTGAAGCCCCGCATCAGGCTCTCTGCTCAGCAGGGAACCTGCTACCCCCTCTCTCTCTGCCTACTTGTGACTTCTGTCTGTCAAATAAATAAATAAATAAATAAATAAATCTTAAAAAAAAAAAAAAGTTATTTTATGACGGTAGTGCATTTAGAATAGAAAGAACAAGGACTTTGGCCCCCGATGGTTCCCTATGTGATTCCTGGGTCCGCTACTGGCTAACCACGAGCCTTTGGGCAGGTTACTTCATCTTTTTTGAGTCCCCATTTTCTCATCTGTAACACGGAAGTAATTTCTATCTCATGTAGTTTTTGTCAAGATTGGGTGTGATGAAATTTGCCTGACACTCAATAAATTATTTTGGATACCTGTACCATACCTATTCATGATCATTTTCCCCTTAAGCAAAGGAGAATTTACTTGTATCAAGTTTACTCAAGCCCATGACTGAAATATCCAAATTATTCTGCAAGGTTTGCTTGCGGCATGCACTGGTCCTCTAGGCTCTTGCTTATCCCCCTGTTCCTTCCCAGTCCCTCGAAAATTCTTATTTTGCTACCTACTGACCTTGTGATTTTTCAGTGTTACCTATTGGTATGGGAAAGAATGAAGCTTGCCTTTCTAGTCCCTCATTATCCTCAGTTCTCTCTCTCTCCTTCCCTGTTTTGCATTTCTGTTGTTATAGTTACAACACAGTTTAGTGAGATCAATATCCAGGGTTTAGATTATAATGACTAGGGAAACACGAATCACTGGTGATGAAGCTTAAGATATACCATTAACTGTTTTTATTTCTCAGACGGAGTTGTTAAATGTCTTACTAACTTTTTTTTATTTGGTTTTATGTATACTTATTCCAAATTCAAGTCCCAAATACGCATCAGCTGTCTAGGTGACATGTTTGTATTTTTGAAGAAATTGCTGCTGGTGCTCGCTGACTTGCTGAAATCCAGGCAGGCTGCCCTCTGTCTTGGTGCACAGCTCTTCTCCTCTGACCTCTGCCTCCAACATCATCCTGCATATTTTCACTGCCCCCTTCTTTTGTTGATCTTCTGTTTTCTGCACCACATGTCTTTGTATTTTCTTTTGGTAGAGCACATTTTTGGGTAATTTTCGAAGCACAGGTTCATGGAGGTATACTGTTGGCACTTACCTAGCTAATAAATTTTGTATTCCACCCCTACACTAGTTCCTAGTTTTGCAGGATAAGAATTTTAATAAGAAAAAAAATTCTTTTTAGGAAATGGACTTAGTGCTAGTCTATGCTAAATAAAGTGGAGATGACAGAAATTTGTCTGCATAATGGAGGAGGAATCCAAAATCGTACAGAGGTAAGAATGTGGGAGTAATTTATGTTCACTTGTCCCCAGAGAGCCAGGAGACATTACCTTCATTCAACTGTAGATATAAATTAGAGAGAAGAGAATAAGAGTCTTTGAAGAGCACCGTGGATGCTATTCTCTGGTGATCTATGGCTGGGGCCAAACACATTTGACATTATCGATGGCATGGGCTTCCCTGGTTTTAGTGTAGATGTTGAGATTCCATCAGAATGGAGGCCAAACAGAATTACTTATATGATAGAAGCAAGGTGAATGCAATTACTCTATTAGCTGGTCAGGCCTACAGTGATCTTTGGTGTTGGGTAAGTGATCGTGTAATCCTGAGATCAAAATAGATGGTCAGGGCACTGAAATCTTACTTTATCTCTGTTAAAACCATATAAGTCCCTAGGTTTGCTGAGTCGAAGCATGGCCTTCAGCCTTGAGTCACTTCATGGTCAGGTAGATGTCAGAGGATGAATAAAATGTTGTTCAAAGATCATTTCAGGTTCAATAAGACCCCAAACCTATACTATGATTCATTCCTTAGTTCCTGTGTGGATAATTTAATGAGATATATTCAGAAAGTGGCAGATTCTCTAATCTTTCCCTGATATGCATGGTTAAGACTGCTATAGTGGCAGTGGCATAGTGGAGACTGTAGAGGCTGTCGCCTAACAAAATGCTAAGGCAAAAGAAATGCCACATCACCGAGGACTTTCAGAAAAGAGAGCCACCGTCAAGAACCTAGCCATGCAAGATGATTTCTAAGTCATCTTCATTAACCTCCCTGTTTGGTCTGTGAGGAAGACAGGTAGGTAGATCTTAGGAATGAAAATGAATGATAGTATTTATGAGCATCTCATGACTCCATTCAGTGGCTATTTCATATGGTTCTCTTTTTAAAAATTTTTAGAAGATTTTTATTTATTTATTTGAAGAGAGAACACAAGTAGGCAGAGAGACAGGCAGAGAGAGAGAGGGAAGCTGGCTCCCTGCTGAGCAGAGAGCCTGATATGGGACTTGATCCCAGAACCCTGAGATCATGACCTGAGCCGGAGGCAGCCCCAAGTGTCCCTCATATGGTTCTCTTTAGCGAGGCAAATCAATACATACCTAGAAGCGGACTTTCTCTGTAGCTATCGATGTAACATTTTTTTGGGTGGTGGTGGTGCTGGAGGAGGGGTCTCTATTCCAATAGGCAGAGCTCACCAGAAGAAATTTGCATTCATTTGATCGAGATAAATGTGAACCTTCACTTTTGGTTATTCTCTAGCTCCATGCCATAATTTAGTTTTCAGGGATTTTTATTACCTTATCATCCCTTAAGATATCACCAGACCTTTCTTTAATTACCCTATCATCTTTTAGGGTATAATGCTTATAGATTATATAAATCATGCTGCTAAGGCCATGAAATAGTAAAATAAATGTTCTCATAATACCTGCACTTGAAAGAGAATGAAGGATAGATAGATCGCACAAAATTCAAAGATCTGCTACTTAAAATTTCTGGGGGTCCCGTGGTCGGGAGTTTGTTGAGATCTATCTCCTCCAAAGTGAAAGCTTACTCAGGGCCTTCTTTATCCTATACTAATAAGGAAGAGATGCAAGAGTTTGTGGACTTATTTGGATTTCAGATTAATATATAACACATGTGGATGTGTGGCTCTGACATGTTTATCAAACGAACTGCTTACAAAGCTGTTTACAAATAGTGGAGCCAGAGCAAGAGAAGGCGTCCCGGCAGATCTAGGCTGTAGTACAAGAAGTTCTTCCCCTTGACCCGTATGAAGCAACAGATCCAGTGGGGTTTGTGATATCTTCCGTAGGCTGATGTGTTATATAAAGCACGTCCAAGTTCAAGTAAGAGAACTATAGGAAAAGCCACCAAGGTTTCATTGCTATGTCTTCTTCAGCTAACTATCCTTAGTTTGCAACTGGTCTAAGATAGATACTGCAAGCTGGTAACTGCAACCTAAGCTACTAAAATGAACTGTTCCTACCTTGTTCTTCAGGCATTGAGCTGGGTGTGCTAAAGAGTTCTCCACCAACAAATGGAAGTGATAAAAACAAAATCCAGATTTATCAGGTTCCAAAAGCACAAGAGAGTTGCATGACCTGATGTACCTGTTCTTATGGCTCTGCTTATGACCCTCTAGAATGGCCTTGTGGGGGTGTTCCAATGAACAGTTCACTTAGGAGGAAGGGAAATTTGAGTCTGTTCCAAAGATGATAAATAAGTTGCTGGCCCACAGGGCAGAGGACTAGTTTACTGTCTAGTCCATCTGAGGGGCAGCATTGAAGGGAAAAGAAAAGTCTCCTGGTGAGAGAACAGTCAGTCACCACCAGGCCACACTGAGTAGCTGATGACTACATCGACCAATCAGGGATTTAGGAGAAAAAAGCAAGAGGACTGATGACAGATTGGCCTGGGGAAGAGAAATATAGATGGGCCTCTTGCTGTGGTCCAAGGTATGAGAACACTTGTGCTCCCAGAAGGACCCTTCTGTGGAGGGGCCTCTCAGTTATCAGTTAGATAAGATTATCCTGTTGCTATCAATCACATCTTTCCTCACCCAATCCCCTGCTTGCTCTATTGGTTCATTATGAAGTGGTTATAGTAACAGATACTGAGGTCAAGCATGGACTCAGTGATACGAAATTTCCCTCACTGCAGCTGATCTGACTACTGCTGCTACTGGGAGTCCAGCCTGTCAGAAAAGTAAGAGCTTGAGCTCTTCCTATTTTATCACCTTCTGGAGAGACTAACTGCTCTTGGCAAATTGATTAACTGCTTTAAGGAGTATTCTAAAATCTAATTATGAAAAAAAGGATTTGGGGGGCACCTGGGTGGCTCAGTGGGTTAAGCTGCTGCCTTCGGCTCAGGTCATGATCCCAGGGTCCTGAGATCCAGCCTCGCATCAGGCTCTCTGCTCAGCGGGGAGCCTGCTTCCCTCTCTCTCTCTCTGCCTGCCTCTCTGCCTACTTGTGATCTATCTCTGTCAAATAAATAAATAAAATCTTTAAAAAAAAAGAATTTGGGAAAATATTAAACTTAGTCAGAATTAAAAGCTTAGCTTTGACTTAGCAGAGATTCCAAAATTACATGAATTTCTTCCTTACTAGGTATAGTTTTTTTTCCCTCTAAGCAATTCAAAAACATCAAGGTGTAGAAAGTACTGTTAATCGTGGTATGAGACCAATTAGAAGAAAAAAATCATCTAAATTGAGAGATAATACATTATAACCTGTATTATCCAGAAGAAAAAGAGTATTTGTTTGAAATCATTTGGCTATCTTTTCTTTTATTACACCCAGATTGCTTTTAATGTTGATTAATTTGACATTATCATTGAACAAAAAGTCCGTTTATTGATGCTATTATTTTTATTTCCTTTACTATGACAATCATTTTAGTTTTTACTTATTTATTTATTTTAAAGATTTTTACTTATTTGACGTGGGCGGGCACACAAGTAGACAGAGCATCAGGCGGATGGAGAGGGAGAAGGAGGCTCCCCACTGAGCAGGAAACCTGATACGAGGCTTGATCCCAGGACCCTGAGATCATGACCTGAGCCAAAGGTAGATGCTTAACCGACTGAGCCACCCAGATACCCCAATAACTGTGTTTTTTAAAGAGTGATACATAACTTCAAAGTGAATGTCTCTTATTACTGATAATGAGATTTGTTCTAAGAGATTTCCTTGCAAAAGAGCACTTTTCTCATTTTAAGTTGGAGAAAAACTGCTAGCTTTTTGGCCACTAAAAACACATATTAAATCATTCTTCTGTAGCTAAACTTTCAGTTAATAAACAGCAAGAGCTCATGGAGATTAAATTTCAGAAATGATTATGGCATAGTAGTTTAAAAATTATTTGTTATTAATGTTTGTTAACAATATGGAAGTAAATTTATTTAAATTGAGATTTATACTAGGAACTTGTTAATAATTTAATGAAAAAGGCATCAACAACAAATTTAGGAAAAATTTTAATATTAATATAAAAGAGCTGTGATGGTTTATAATTCTTATATCCCTGAACAACCTTCTTATTGTCCTTTTTCTTACACTTACTCCATAAATGAAAAGGGAAGAATTAAGTTTATTTTAGTTACATATACATCTCTTCAAGATGCATTTTCATGTGTCAGGTCAGTCCTAAATAAACTCATAAAGCCTGTCATTGTAGTAAGATCATTCAAAGCCATATTTTTTTTTTTTTTTGCAGGGGGTAAATATAATGAAATGGTAAATTGCTATGTGAGTGAATTTTTGTATTCTAATGTTTCAAGGATAGCTGGAATGCCAAAATCAAATTCCATTTAAAAAATGAAAATGCAGAGGTATTCAAGGAGCATTATCAATTCAGACATCTGTCACTTACACCTCAGGATGAATGCTTTCTCTAAAACTTTCCCCAAAGAGTAAGTGTAAACTATATGGAAGAGAAGTCACCAGGCAAATACATCTAGAGGTAGTATGTGAAGATCAGCTCAATCTTCTACCAATTTCATGTGGTTAAAGACACAAGAAGGGATGCTAGAGTGGGAGAATGAAATATAAAAGCCTGCCTTACTGGTTCCAGCCATACTATTCAGTATTGTCCAGAGCCAGCTGATAACCAGTCTGTTTCCCAAAAAGTGACTTGTTGGACAAAATTGCTTTTCTTATTTTAACAAATATGCAATGGGATAGTCAGTTGAGTGATTTCAGCATTAAACTAATTAGCTACCTGTTCTCTGAAATAGGAGGTCTTGGAGAATTGCCAGAAAGAATAGTTTTCATTTTATTGCCATATTTTCTTTTGCATGTAGTCATCTTTATATGGGGAGGGCTACCAATTCTTTCCAGTTTCCTGGTCTAAATGTCACTTTCAGGGTATAGTATCTTGAGGGTCTACTGTATATTTTGAATACAGTCTTGAATTCTATTTAAAGATTTAACTTGCTTTTCTTTTTCTTTTTCTTTTTCTTTTTTTTTAACTTGCTTTTCATTGGGAAAGCTTAGCATCTCGTTTTAAATGTGCTTTCCTTGGATAGAATAAATAGGCAGAAAATTATGTGTGAGTTCTGAAACTTCTTGACTAAAGATATTTGAAATACTCATTTTTGAAATATCATTGTTATCTGAAAACACAAAACGGTCACTAAGATGTTAAGGTACAAGGATTTCGATTATTAATTTAAAAATACAGCTCTTAGTCAAGGTCTGAAATGATTTATGTAACTATTTTTAAAAATTACACACGGATTTTATTTTGTTAGTTCCTGGTTGTTATGAATTTGATTTTGCCCATGTTTGGTCAAGTTGATAAGTTTCTAAGAATTCTTCGACATTCCAGACTTATTGTTTGTTAGGGGTCTGCCAAGTCACTGAGCACATAAGGCTGTTCATGGCAAAGTGTCTGCTTCAATATTTAGCATCAGATTCTCAAATGGACCAGAAGGACCAGCTGGAGAACACAAGATACTTGGCAGATATTTCAACCAGAATTGTAAGTTATATGTGAAAACGAGTATAAAAGCTTGACCGGGTATAAGATGATCAGCAATGAGGTTATTAACTGATACAGGTATGATTTAATGAAGGCCCGAGTGAAACCCTGTATCAGTTTTCTATGGCTACAAGAATACACCATAAAAATGATAACTCTTGTTTTTTAGTTTATGGGCCTGTGGGTCAATGATTTAGTCTGCAAGGGCAGGACTTCTTTTCTGGTGGGCCTACAGGACAGGGCATTGAATCAAAGAGCATAGTTTCTTGAGCCTAAGGTCTACTGCAACTTCCCCTGTCAGATTTGGGATTTTCTTGATAACATCACTCCTTTCTTGTTTTCTAATTCTTCCCTTTGGAATGGAAACTTCTGTCCTACACTTGCTCTAACATTGTGTTTCGGAAGCAGAGAACTTGTTTGATTTCACAGGTTTACTGCTGAAGAGCAGTTTGCCCCAGGATAAATTATATCTTAAGTCTTAAACTGTATCTGATTTAGAAGATGTTTAGATGGGAGTTGGCACTTAGACTTTAAAGTTGATGCTGGAATGAGTTATGACTTTGGGGACTATTCCAATGGAATGAATGTATTATGCATTCAAGAGAGACATGAATTTTGGGGGGCCAGGGGCAGAATGCCATACATGAATATTTATATCTTCCCAATTTATATGTTGAAGCCTAATTCCCAGTGTCATGGTGTAAGGACTGGGGGCTTTGGGGAGGTGATTAAGTCATGAGGGTAGAATTGTCATTAGTGGGATTAGTGCCCTTATAAGAGACACCCCTCAGAGAGCCCTCTTCTCTCTTATACCATGTGAGGGCAAGCAAAAAGATGGTCATCTATGAATCAAGATGCTGGCTTTCACTAAGCACTGAAACTGCTGGCATCTTGATCTTCGATTCCTAGCCTCCAGAACCAGGAAAAGTGAATGTTTGTTGTTTATGAGACACTATTTTGTTAAAGCAGCCCAAAATAAGAAAGAATAAGAAGATATTTATCAAGAATACTAAAGATCAAGCATAATAAAAATATGTTGATCATTATAGATGGTCTTTTAAAATGGAAAAAGAATAAAAAATTGAACTTTCAGGCAAACTCACCAACCACAGTGGTCAGAAATGCCTTATATCCTCCATTGTACTGGTAAAGATGACCAGCAACAATCATTTTCAAAAAGTTTTTATTGGGATTGTAATGGCAGTTTATATGAGAGATTCATTTTTCAAAAAATGTTTATTGTGCTTTGTACAGTATTGTAGCCTTTATGTACTAAGCAGTGCTAGGCATGGAGTTTATGAAGTTGAATGAGGTGACAGGAAAGGGATCTGTCAGTGACATGAATTAATGAAGTGTTGGATATTTCCAGGGAATGTGCTGTTTTCCTCTCCTTTTCACTTCTACTAACATGTACTTTCTCCTTAGTAAGGGAGTACAGCCTCCCTTACTGTGATGTTTTGGAGGGTCGAAGCCATTTCTGACCAGTGTGGTGATCATAAGGCACTACCTGAAACAAATATATATATACTAGAAGATCTTTTCCCTTACAAATCCACATATATTTCTTTACATTTCAAGTAAAGAAGTCTATAGAGCAAGGTCTATAGAACAAAGAAGGCAACCTGGAAGTGAATCCATCCACCAGCTATTTATTTATCGGATCTTGCTAGTTGCTCTTCCTCTTACTGACTCATTCCTATTCCTACTAGATTTATGGAGTTAAAGGATCAAGAATCTATCTATGTGGGTGGCTTAGTTTAGCCATGCAATTTTTTAGTTACTCTTCGGCTCCTATTGTTTTATGCTGATTTTATATCAGTTTATGAAGTTATTTGGTGAATTCTAACACTACAGTCTTCTTTGAACACAGAAAGCTGTTGTCTCTAGTAGATATTTTATTTTTAATATTATATAAACAATCTCCTTTTTTTTTTTTTGCTTTTTAAACAGTGCTATTATAAATTGCAGCTTGTATTTCTGATGCTTTTCCCCAAATAAATCTTTGAAAATAAATCAGTGTGCTATTTCCCAAGCTTACATCATACAACCCTGACATTTGAATCATTGCAAAAATGTGTCTTGGAAATATTTCCAGTGTCTTTTTAGTCAAAGTTTCATAACCTAATCCCTACATGGGCAATTGTTAACTTCTTTGCATCTTTTCCTGTTTATAATTCGACAAAAAATATTTTAAGATTCTCTGGTCTGCTCTCTTATACCAAATGAGAGAAAGAAGTAAACATTCTTGAACATAAAAAGATGTGGAGATACAAATAAGTTACAGAACACTTTGATTATTGTGTGCCTGAGGATCTTTGTTTTCCTCTTTGGGGTCTTTTGGGAAATTGGTGAACACCAGATAGCACCAAACAGAGGTTTTTCTTTCCCTTTTTCATACTACATTTTTCCTTTTTGCACTTTTAAGCATTAAATTTTCTCTGTAGGAGCTTCCATCTTTTTTAATACTTCAAGTTTTTATTTAAATTTTAGTTAGTTAACATGTAGTGTAATATTAGTTTCAGGAGTAGAACTTAGTGACTTATAATTTACATATAACACCCACTGCTCATCCCAACAAGTGCCATCCTTAATAACCATCATCCATTTAGCCCATTTCCCACCCCTGTCTGTTCCCGGCAACTCTCAGTTTTTCTCTATTGTTAAGAGTCTCTTATGGTTTGCCTCCTTCTCTTTTATTCCCCCTCCCCTTATGTTCATTTGTTTTGTTACTTAAATTCAACATATGAGTGAGATCATATGATGTCTTTCTCTGACTGACTTATTTTGCTTAGCATAATGCACTCTAGCTCCAACCATGTCATTGCAAATAGCAAGATTTCATTATCTTTTTTGATGGCTGACTAATATTCTATTATATATATATATATATATATATATATATGCACATTATATTTATATATTATATATTATATTATATATATAAAGAAGAGTGTTGTATATATATATACCACCTCTTCTTTATCCATTCATTGGTTGATGGACATTTGGGCTCTTTCCATAATTTGGCTATTGTTGATAATGCTGCTATAAACATCGGGTGCATGTACCCCTTCAAATCAGTATTTTTGTATCCTTTGGGTAAATAACTAGCAGTGTAATTACTGGGTCTAAGGTAGTTCTATTTTTAACTTTTTAAGGAAACTCCACAGGAAACAGGAAAACCTCCTGTTTTCCAGAGTGGCTATACCAGTTTGCATTTCCACCAGCAGTGTAAGTAAGTTCTCCAGAAGCTCCAAATTCTCCTCCTCACTACATCTACAACTAGGATAATCTGGGAATCATGGTTTTTGCTATTTTGACTCTATTCCATATTTTGCTTCTTTTACCTTTCTTCATCAAGATCTTTAATGCCAGCATTTTATTCTGATTTGCCTTCTCATTTTCAGTCTTTTTCCATTGTCACTATAAGTGTTTTCTCATCCATTCTCTTCTTTGGTATTTCTCTACAGCATTATCCTAACATGCATTTGAAATACAGAGTAACTATTATTCTCTAATTAGGTTTTGCATATAAAAAGGACTTCAGGACAATGACATGGGTAGTGTCACAGTCCCTGACAGGCCTGGATCATGATTTAGAGTTCAAGTCTAACTCTTAGTCTGTGGCTGTCCCATCTAGCCTGTGGTTTCCCTTTCTGTGAAAGAGTGAGCCATGACATTTTGACCACAACTTTAATTTATTTTACCTTTATATATATTCATTTTTTAACCTTTATATATATTCATAATGGTAACCTCCAACCACATATTTAGTAAAACGTTAAATAAATTTTTAGGGCTTCCCATTTTAAATAGTATGTTACTACCTGACACTTCTCCAAAGAGAGCAAAAGAAGCTAAAGTATACTGGGTCAGGCCTGCTTGATTCAGCAAATTTCTGCAAATTAGACAGATGATGAGCATAACCTCAGAGTATCTTTTTTTAATAAGTAGTTTATCAAAATAGATTACTACTCTTCAGACATACAGTCTTCCTAGGAATCAAATTGCTCCCAATTTGTTGGATTTTAATCTTTCAGTAATCAAGAATGTTCTCTCTCTTTTTTTTTTTGTCCCCCCAGAATCATCTGGTGCTGAAGAAATCTTGAAAGGTTATCATTGGATTTTGATGGAATTAGAAGCTCACTGATTTGTTCATAATGCTCAGACAAGTTTAAAAATAGTACATATTTGGTTAGCGAAATTGTACCAAGGGAAGGGCATATGGTTATATCAGTTAGTGGGTTTTATGATATAAATAGTTTTCATTTAACAAGAAGTTATAATCTCTATACATGCAGATACATCCTGAACCAGGCACATTTTGAGCATTATGTTTTTCCTCTGGAGAATATAATGTCACATGAAACCAGGGGAACAAAATAGAATTGACCTATTTTAGGCAGCTAATTCCTTCATATATTCCTGATGTTCAATTTCCAGAAAGTCATTATGCCGTCTGGACAGAATATGATCACTGATCACCTGTATTTTGGCGGTTGATTTCCTTATTTTACCCCCCAAAATTTGATTCTCCCTTTTCTCTTGAGACATTGTTAGAAAGATACCATTGCAAGTGTAAGGGAGAATGATTTTCAAACCAATTTTTGCTTTTTATTTGACTATAATCAAACTGACAAATGATTTATTTGAAGTAGTGGAGTTTGTGGCCATTGGGAAAAAACTGTCCTGCATTACTGCAAGAAATCCAGGTGTCTGGCTTTTCCCTCTCCCACAGCGCCTTCAGCACTACTGGTCCTTTTCTTCTTTTCTAAGGCATTCCAGATCCACCATACCTAATTTTTTTCAGGTACAAAAATTAAATGTATTTACAAATCTAGCTAATGTTCTAAAATTGTATGTGCATGTCTGTGTATTGTTATGCATGTATGTGTGTGTGTGTGTGTGTGTGTGTGTGTGTGTGTGTGTTAAGTCACTCATTGACTAATTTTTCTGTGGTCTTGGCACAGATCTCCTAAGGAACAAAATCATACATTCTAGGCAATTCTGTGTTTCCATGTTTCTGGCATAGACATATAGCTGTCAGCCTTTGAAGAGGACAGACCTGATTTAAATCCCATCTCCAGCACTTACAAATTAAATATCTTTATGTAAGTAATGGTTACTTTTTGGTGTTAACTTCACTGGTCATAAGACATCCCTATATTTAATCAAATACTATTCTGGATGTTTCTGTGAAAGTATTTTTAAATGAGTTTGACATTTTAGTCAATAAACTTAGTAAAGCAGATTGCCATCTCTTATCTGGGTGGACCTCATCAAATCAGTAGAATAACCTACAAGCTGAGTAAGAAGGAATTCCTCCTGCTTGACTGCCTTAGGTCTGGGACATTGTTTTTGTTTTTTTCTTTTTTTCCTACCTTCTGTCTTGACCTGAAACATTGGCTCTTCTTGGGTCTTGTCCTGCAGGCCTTGGGACCAGAATTATGCTATTGACTGTCTTGGGTCTCCAAGTGGCTGACTGCAGATCTTGGGACTTTTCAACTTTCATAATCATGTGAGGCAATTCTTTAAATAAGCCTCTTTCCATACATATATTTTTTTAAAATGTAGGATATATGTACATACTATTGGTTCTAGTTCTCCAGAGAACTCTGACTCAGGTGGCAAGTTACCCAACCTTTTGCAACCTTGATTTTGTTACATATGAAAGAGGAATAATATTACCCATTTTATAAGGTGGTTGTAAGGTTAATGAGATCAGGATGGCAAAGTATCTTGCACAAAGAAGGTATTTATTAAATAGTAACTGTGTTATTGTAATGATTGTTTTTCACAACACAGAACCTTTCTTAAAGCTCTAATCTTGAAGGAGACAGTTCTAGCTAGTCCAATTTTTTTTCTTCTTTCAACTATTCCTTCCAGCTGCAGGGAAATAAAGATTCCTGCAGTTAACTTCCTTTTGAATTCTGGCTGAGTACTGTTTATATTCTGCTGTCACCTCTTTCAAAATTCCTGGCCAAAAAATTCCTGGCCCCAATTTTTTCTTACAAAATTCTTTAACTCAGCAAAGCAGCTAATGATCCATTGGTAATAGTCTTGATTCCCATTTTCTGTTTCCCCAGGCTCCAACTTGTTTACTCTAACACTTAGGATTAAAGTGCCTAAACTTACCTGTATGTAACAGACATTCCTTGGGTCTGGACAGCAGAAGAAATTGCCATGGAAATTTGAGCCTTTCTGGTTTGAGGTCCAGATCTAGGAATGTGGTTGGAAGATATAAGTTGGGTAAGAGATTTGGGGTTAGATGTGTCATGTCCAATACTAAAAATAGAGGGCTATGCTCTATAAGTCCCTCTCAGGTATGCTGTTTTTCTCCTTAAGTTTTACTTCTCTCCCCTCCTTGATCACCACTTCCTCATCCCTCTAGATACGCACAGACACAGGCACAGACACACACACACACACACACACACATACAGACTTTCTATTCTTCCACCTTTCTCTGGCTTGACTTGGTATGTGTATGTGCAGTAATACTCTGCTTACAAGGTGTGACTAGGCAAGTACTCAACCTCTCTGCTTGCATTTCCTCAGCTATAAAGTGGTGTAAGTAATACCTACTCCTGGGATTCTAGGAAGTTAAATAATACAACAAATACAAAATGTCTTGTGTTCTGACTCAGACATAGGAGGTATACCATGAATTATAATTTTTGCCATTATGTGACTCAGATAGAATAGGCTATGAGTACCACAGTGAAGAGACAGAGGGGAGATTAAGCTAGAGAGATGCAAGGCAATGCAAACATGTCAAATTAATGTGGGCAAAAACTATAGTTGAAGTAGAGGATACATTCATACATCAGAAAAGTGTGTATTGTTATCTCTATCTCTATTTCTATATATCAACTTAAAGACTAAACCAAGGTTAGAGATTGGGCTGTATGTCCAGATAGAGGCAGTAGGCAAGAAGAGGTACCAGAGATAGTTTGTAGGAATCCAGAATGGCTAAGAGGAACCAGTGAGAACCATAGTTGAGCTGGCAAGACTGGGTTAAACCGTGGGCAAAGCCCTGAAAGATCACAGCTGGCAAGTTTGCAAATGGTCAAAGCCAGGTGTGAGGAGATAACTCAATCTGGTTTTGATTGTATTTCCCTGATTCTTAGTGATGTTGAGCAGCTTTTTATGTACCTGTTAGTTATTTCTTGGGAAAATGTCAGTTCCTTTGCCCATTTTTAATAGGATTATTTATTATTATTATTATTATTATTTTGCTTTTGTTTGTATGGGTTCCTTATATATTTTGTATATTAGCTCCCTATCAGACATATGCTTATAATTATTTTCTCCCATTCCAGAGGTTCCTTTTCCATTTGTTGGTTGTTTCTTCTGCTGTTAAGAGGCTTTGAGTTTGGTGTAACTCTATTCATTGAATTTTGCTTTTTTTGCTTGTGCTTTTGGTTATATATATATATATATATATATATATATATATATATATATTGCCAAGACCAATGTCAAGGAGCATTTCCCTATGGTTTCTTCAAGGATTTTTTTTGGGTATAGGTCTTATGCTTAAGTCTTGAATCCATTTTGAGTTAATTTTGTGAGTGGTGTGAGATAGAGGTCTAATTTCATTTTTATGTATGTGTTTATCCATTCTTTCCAACATAATTTATTGAAGAGACATTTTTTCCCCACTGAGTATTCTTGGCTCCCTTGTCAACTATCAGCTTTTGACATGCCATGTTTATTTCTGGACTCTCCATTCTTTTCCTTTGGTCTCTGTGTTTCCGTTTTTATGCTAGTGCTATACTGTCTTGATTACTATGGTTTTGAAATTAGGAAGTGTGATGTTTCCAGCTTTGTTCTTCTCAGAATTGTGGGGAGATGTTAGTCAAAGGGTACAAACTTGCAGTTAGAAGATGAATAAATCCTGGATTGTGATTATATTTAACAGCGCCATATTGCTTACTTCCAAGTTACTAGCAGACTAGATTCTAAATGTTCTCACCACAGAAAAGAAATGAAAATTATATGAAATGATGGTGTTAGCCATGTTACAGTGGAGTTATATATATTGTAATATATGTGTTTGAAATCAACATGTTATACACCTTAAACTACTCAATGCTCTATGCCAATTATATCTCAATCAAAAGAAAAATTGGCACAGCCAGAGTATGAAGGACCATGGGTACTCAGGCATTGACTACCTGTCCGTCTCCTTCTTTGGTGGCAGCAGCGGTTTAGTGAGGGTGGAGTCGGTTGACCGTGATGTGTGGGGACAAACCAGTTTTTCTGGAACACAACAGCTAGTCAGAGAATTAGAATTTGATCCCAGCACTTTCAAACACCAGCTGCTTTGCAGAGCAAGTTTTCACCACATCCCACATTCCTGTGTAGCACATACTTTCTGAGGAATCTTCAGGAAAGAGGAGATACTTGGGCTAACTTTTGAATGGCATTCTCAGCAAAGGGCTCTAAAATAGGAGAGCACAGCATGTGTAGAGAAGTTGGAGCAGAAGGTATCTGAGTATAGGCACAAAGTGGGCATGATCATGGAAAAGGAGCTTTGAAAAGAGTGCAGCTTAAAGCTAATAAATAGAAGTGTTATGCTGGAGTCCTGGAGTTATCAAGGAGATCATTAGACTATGAGTCTAATGACATGAGGAGGTTTGTGTTCGAATGACTAGCAAATGAATTGGAAGGGAATTAAGCTGGAAACTAGTAGATCAATTGGGAACTATTTCAATAATTGGCAAGAAATGGTAACAAATCCAATGTAGGAAATGTTTTTGATGGAGAATAGGAACAGGGGATAGCTTTGACAGATATTAAGGACGTTCGGTATAGGGCAAGTGAATGAATGGAAGAGTCATTAAATGAGATAACTAACACAGGAGAAATCGCTTCTGCTACCAAAGGTTTTCCAGTTGACTTGAGACATTGCTGTATCAGGAGAGTTTTGGCAAGTGATATGCACTTAGAACTTAGCCCGCTTCATAGATTTCTAGAAGAAATTTAGTTCTTGGCCTTCCTAATCTGTGAAGTAGAGGGATACCATCACATCATATTGAATACGGGTGTATTCACCATTGTAATCCTCCTGTGCTTGAATTATACAGTCTTGGACTCCCTGCCAGATACAGAGAGATTTAACTCTAAAGCCACGTTTGGTTCAAATTCACTGTTTTACAACAGGTCATTTTTTCCCCTGATATTGAAGATGAGCGCTTCATTTAAAAATATTATGCTAATCAAATACACAGACCATTATAGCATATTGCGGTATGCCTATAGATCCCTGTTCAGTTTACGTGTTCTATACAAATTCTCTAAGAAAACAGTTCCATCTGCCATGACACACTCAGGAAGGCTAATTATTTTTATAGGTGTTGAAATGAATATATGTTTAGCTTTATCTTTGTATGTGTTTCTGATTAAATGTTATTGAGCATTAAGAAATAAAACCCTTTATGACCCTTCTTCTAAAATATAATGCAGCATGATATCAAACTTAATACCCTAATTGCAAACTAACAAGAGATGCTTTTACAATTACTTCAATGCTTGCAACGTTATGACTCATGAACAAATTACTTTCATGGTTGGGTTGCGTTTATACAAGACAAGGTGTGAATTTTAAAAATGGATCAACAAGATGGGACAGATTTAGGTGTGGACATATTTATGTAACATGCTCAAATATGGGAGAAGAGAAGCAGAAAAACAAATAACCCTGTTGGCATGTTCAATACTTAAAGAAGAATTTGTACACTATTGTATTAATAAACATTTATAAAGATTGAATGAAAATTGGCATCAGGAAGGCTCCTGGTAAAAAATCCTTAGCTAGAGTTAATTGAAGGCTAGTGACACCTTAATGCCTTAAGATAATATGGAATAATGCCACTTACAAATCCTTCATTTGCAACAGATGGAATGCAAACTCATTCCAAATGGCAGGCCACTCAACAGTGGCAAATGAAATTAAACCAGTAATGGTAGTATGAATCTGTTAAAAAAAAAAAAAAAGAAAGAAAGAAACAGACAATCCAAGAAATTAAAATGAAATATTATTGTTTCATATCTAGTAATACGCCTCATTCACAGGTGATGCTCTAGCTCATTCTGCTAATTGTCAGTCATGCTTTTCATTTTATGACGATTTTGTCTTTTGCAAATGTAACTTTGCTATTGTTATGCATTTTACCCACATCTGGCTTCTGTATCCCTCAGATAGACTGTAAGGGTAGTCTAATGGACTTCTTACATACAATAGGCTTTCTAAAGTGTTGACAAAGTCTTAAATAACTCCTTCCAGAACACCTAACAAGGGTCAAAAACCCGAGTTTTCTCTATGGTTCTGAAACCATACCAAGTGTCTTTTCACCAACTCTGCCCACGGGTAAGGCCAGTCTGCTCAAATGCAATCTTTGAGCAAGTTCAGAATTGTGTGGTGACTAGAATGCTATGCATTACCATTTATATTACAGCTAAATTGGTCTTATTAAGAGATTAACTGTAGGACAAAAGATAACTCCTCGAAGCTTAAGAATTCTCTTTTAAAATGTATCTCAAAGGAGGAGCCTCGGGGAAAAAAATTATCATCCACTAATAAGATATTTAAGTGGGGGGTTATATAAAAAGGAACCAAGACGTGCTATATGGACGTGTATCTTAGTAAACATTTCTAACTCTATGTGTGTAAGCATTTCTTATTCAGAATACATTATTACACCATTCCTTTTATGCCTATGTTTTATTCTGATGTTTTACATGGGCAAAATCAACTAGATGCCTACATCATATTTCCCCCTTTTTTTTTTTTTAAGATTTATCTTTTTTTTTTTTTTTTTTTTTTTTTTTGAGAGAGAGAGAGTGCACAAGTTGGGGGAGGGATAGAGGGAGAGAATCTTTCAAGCAGACTCCCAGCTAAGCCCATCGAGAGGCTTGATCCCATGACCCATGAGATCATGACTAAGAATCAAGACACTCAACTGAGTGCCTAGGTACTCCACATCCTATTTCATTTTCTTGACATTTTCTGTTACTAGTAATCAGTGAATGATATCAAATTGTTACAGGTTCTAGTCTTGATCAAGAATTTCTGGAATTCCAACTCTATGAGTAGGTAATCAGTGGCATCTTTTAGGGGGGTTTTAAAGAAAACAACTTCCTCCCCAGAAATACTTAGCAAAGGAATGTGATACAAATACTCTTCCCCTGTTCTTACTGGCATCCTCTGAGTTCCCTGTCATTCTTGTGGGGTTCCCGGAGACAATGATTCTTCTTTCCTCCTCTGACTTAGAACTGCTTCCCTCAGCATTTGTAGAGCACTCAGCTAATACCAGTGCTCTCAGGTGCAGAAGCTCAAGCTTCTTTCAAGGAATACCTCCACAGAAAAGTTTCTAGGGATCCTTGGAGATTGTCTTCAGAATTAAATTTTCCTGATGACTACAGAGTATTATCCAAATGATCTCTCAAATGATCTTCACAGGTACTGCATTGGAAAGCTATGTAAACCAGCAGTCTCCAAACACTGTACCCATACTAAGAATCCTAATAGATTTTTCATATGTCCCTGACCCAAATCTGTGAGACATTATGAACATCACCTCTTTCTCTCCTGTCTCCACACACTCAATCCTATTCATTCCACCTACATATTAGTCTTTTGAATCTCTGCATCCCAGTCATCTTCAACATAGCTGAACCCCCACTCATGTGGTATTGTAAAATCCTTCTTTGATTTTCCCACAAGTAGCACTGATCCCTTTTGATCAGTCTTCAATACAATAGTCAAGATATCTTTATAACAGTACACATTTATTACATCATTTTTCTAATTAAAACCCTTTTAATGACTCCTATTTATTCCTTAGATCCAGAATCCTTAATTTTTCTATAAAGTCCTATCTGATCTGAGGGCTGCCTACCTCAATAGCTTCATCTCTTGCAGGGCTCTCTCTTGAGCTGTGATCTCTGGTCATCCTCCAGTATAGTTCTCTTGTCTGCCTCAGGACAGATGCTTTTCCCTCTTTGGGAAACACTTTTCTGCCATCTCCCATCCACTTTATCTAGTTATTTCTACTAATCCTTCACAATTTAACCTAAATATCCTTTCTTACTGACTCCAGTGCACACCTTCTGAATAGGTAATATTACCAATTGTTTACTCTCAGCATAATATATCATTAACCAATTATCAATGACATTGTTTTGTATTATATTCTCCTTTAGAGTTCAAACTCCCAATGAACATGGACTATATCTTGATCTTGTTTATAATTTTTATACCACCATTTTCTCTATGTTTAGTTCAGAGTATTGCATCTAGTAGGTGCTCAATAAATACCTATCACTTGCAAGGTGTCCTTGGAAGTGCCTGCATAGCCTTTAGTTCAATAAGATAAACTTGAACAATAACTCTAATAATCTTCTGATTATATTATTAAGACTTTGGGGCACATGAACAATTTTAATTTTTCTTATTTTTGGTATGGATAAAATTATTCATGTTAATAACTTGTTACTGGAAAATTACATCTTTTTCTTTTAATATCAAGTGATATCTGAATAATATAGAGCTGGATAACTGGTTAATTCTTAATAAATGCTTAAGAAGGCTTTCCATTGCCCTAATGCTCTGTCTTCTTCAATATCTCTTGAGATTTAGAGCTGTTCCATTTCATTGTTTTCTTGGTTTAAGTTTAACGTCTGAAGTTAAAAATTATTTATAGGTCCCAAACTATGTTTTTTGTCTTATGTATGGCTAAAGTTTTACTTATTTACTAATGGTGATTTTTTATAATTTCTTTTTGGGTTTGAATATATACATACAAACATGTTATATACATATATTCATACATATATGATTTTTTAAACTATGTCATATAGTCTGAAATGGTGTCTATAAATGATGAAAGAAAACCACAGGAATCACTTCTGCTCTTGCAATTGATTTAAGTCATACTCACTACCTGTACATTGATTATACTGATAGCAAGATATATTTGGACTTGCATACAAGACTCGATTTTTATAAACAGTTACTGCTAATTAGATTACTCCCATGTTCCTTTTTGAACTATGTAAGAGAGCCTCAGGAATATGTCTTGTTTCTCTTTTCTTCACATCATTTTCCAATGGTTTCAAATGAATAAAGGTTAATAATGAGAGTAATTTATTTATATATTAGTGCATGTGTACTAATTCAGAATGAAATAAAGATGAATGCATCCTGTGATTTTTTATTCTGGATTTCATTTTATTTTCAGCCTCTCAACATATGGATATTGAAATCTGTGCTTGGATATAGAGTTAGTGCTTTTTTTTTTTTTTTTTTTTAAATGTGATCTTTGGGCTAAGTCTGACAATGATTTAGTTCTCTGACTTAAACCTAAGAAGCTTCCTCTAGCTATTTATTTTAGTTTTTAATTTATTGCTCAACTCATACATAAATATGTTCTCATTGCAAAAGATGTAAACAAGACAGATAAAGCAAAGACCTTTTTGGTAGCCCCATCTACCTCCTACCATTTGCTTTCCCAACAATGACCATGATTAGATGTTTGACATATGCTTTTGCTAAACTTTAAAACACATTTCATACATATGTATACACACAAAAAAATATAAATTGACAATTTTTAAACATGAACAGTATTGTATGTATTGACATGTAATGTTCTCTTTATAGTATCTCTTGGAGGTCATTAAATGTCTTCACATACTATAAAATCGTGCTTAGTTTCATTCTATTTTTGAAAGACATTTAGATTGCTTTGCATTTTATGTTAGTATAAACTTATTATACAGAAAACCTTATTCATGCCTTTTGTCTTTCATGAAGACCATTACTGGATAGAAGGAAATCTGTGTTTTTTTTCTTTATTACAAACAAATGCCATTTATATTGTCTTGGACAATTTACATTTTCATACAGAGATGATAAGAATATCTGTGTTTACACCTATTCACTGATACTGATATTATAAATTTAAAAATATTTTTCCAGTGTAATGAGTGAAAAATGATATGTATTTTATTTTCATTTTCTTTATTCCTAGTTAACATTCTTTTGCAGGTTTATTGGCATTTTTATTTCCTCTTCTGTGTATTTCCATGCACAACTTTTTTTCCTGTTGGGTTCAGTTAATTCCTTTTTAAAATAGAATTATAGGAATTATCAAAGTATTTTGGATATTATATATATTTCATATATTTTCTTTCAATTTTTTTAAGTTTCTCATTTTTTTATGCAGAAGTTTTTATAATGTGATAACATGTATCAATTTCTTCCTTGTGTCTGTGTTTTGTGTTGTAATTAGATAAATCTCTTTCCAAAATTACAATAATGTTAACCTATATCATCTTTTTCTGCTTTAATTTTGTTTTTTACATTTGTTTTCTGTAACTTATCTGGGATATATCTTCACGTATAATATGAGATAGTACCCTAGTCTAATTTTTTTTTAAACTATTTACATCTCCAATTCTTTCAACAGATTGTGGAATAGTAACTGTGAAGGATTAGTATGACATCACCAGTTATTTAATTGTAGTTTAAGCATGATTTTAAAAATTATCAACTTACGGGGTGTCTGGATGGCTCAGTCAGTTAAGTGATCAATTCTTGATTTTGGTTCAGGTCATGATCTCAGAGTCGTGAGATCAAACCCTGTGTGGGGCTCTGCACTCAGCAGGGAGTCAGCTTGGGAGTCTCTCCCTCTCCCTCTGCCCCTCCTCCTGCATCTGCTCACCTCTTGAATAAATAAATACATACTTTAAAAATATTATCAACTTCTATTGTACGTCAACTTAAAACTTTCCAGACTTTGTCAGATTGATTTAGGTATCTTTCGATAGTATGTATTTGAATGACCCCAAATGCTTATTTATTACCCGTAGACATTTACTTTGAAATGTAATGAAAAGAAAGACATCTTTTCTCTTAATGATTTTTAATAGTCTAAGATCTATCCTATGAGCAAAAATCAGGTTGGCTCTATAGGTCGTGGAACAATTTACCAGCTCTCGAGGCTTTAAAAGTCCTGGCAGCTGAGTATGCATGCTAGAGATGATCTCCAGGGAGAAAATGATATGGAGGATGGACACTCATGATTTATGGTAATACGATACGGTAATACGGTAATAACTGACGATAGTTTGTAAAAAGGGATAAGGGCTGGATATATGTTATACTGGAAAATTTGCATGCTAGTACAGTACAGATGGATTTGTCATGATTAACCAAAATTGCTCATGGGAAAGCTTCTGTGTTACTTCTCTGCCTTACTGAATCTTTCACCCTTCAGTTAAAAAAGCAGTTGCTATTGGGGCATCTGGGTGGCTCAGTCAGTTAAACGTCTGCTTTCACCTCAGGTCACTGGAATTGAGTCCCATGTCAGGCTCCTTGCTCATTGGAGAGTCTGCTTTTCCCTCTCCCTCTCCCTCTGCTCCCCCCATCTCTCTCTCAAGTAAATAAATAACATCTTAAAAAAAAAACGCAGTCACTATGAATATGCATTTTGAGAGATATGATAGGAATGGGGTGAGAAGCTGAAACACAGGAGAGTGATTTGAGATAGCAGTTCTGTGCACAAAAAGCATGGAAGATAGGAGTTCAGATATAGTCTGGGATACTGGGAAAGCATTACTAGGAAAGGGTTATTAGTCTGTTGATCTTGCTTTTTGTTTTTGTATTTTAAATTTGATTTAATTTTATTTTTTTCAGTGTTCCAAAATTCATTGTTTATACACCACACCCAGTGCTCCATGCAATATGTGCCCTCCATAATACCCACCACCAGGTCCACCCCCCCGCCCCCACTTCCACACCCTCAGTTTGTTTCTCAGAGTCCACAGTCTCTCATGGTTTGTCTTTCCCTCTGATTTCCCCCAACTCACTTCTCCTCTCCATCTCCCAATGTCCTCTGTTATTCCTTATGCTCCACAAGTAAGTGAATCCATATGATAATTGAATCTCTTTGCTTGACTTATTTTACTCAGCATAATCTCTTGCAGTCCTGTCCATGTTGATACAAAAGTTGGGTATTCATCCTTTCTAAGGAAGGCATAATACCCCATTGTATATATGGAGCGTATCTTCTTTATCCATTCGTCTATTGAAGGGCATCTTGGTTCTTTCCACAGTTTGGTGACTGTGGCCATTGCTGCTATGAACATTGGGGTACAGATGGCCCTTCTTTTCACAACATCTGTTGATCTTGTTTTATACTTAAAACTCTAAAAGGTGAAGTGATTTGCTTCCAGGTCATACCATTAGTGGTAAAGCTGGGTCTATGGACTTCCCTTATCATTTCGCTTTCCACACTTTGACTAGGTCATGTGCCCCAGTAAAATAAGAATCTAATCCATGTTGCTCATAACAGATGTCAGGAGCTATTTCTCCACATTTCAGTTAATGGTACTACCAATAAATAAATTGCTTGGGCCCAAAATGTAAGAGTCATCCTTCTTTTTCTTCTTTTCTTTTTTTAAAGTTGTCTTTGTTTATTTTAAAAAGAGAGAGAAAGAGAGAGGTGGGGGAGGGGTAAAGGGAGAGGGAAAGGGAAGCCCAAACAGACTCTGCACTGAGCGTGGAGCCCATCCTGGGGCTCAATATCACAACCCTGAGATCAGACTTCAGCTGAAACCAAGAGTCAGTCACTCAACTGTCTGTGCCACCCAGGCACCCCGACTTCTCTTTTCCAATTGTCCACTTCTAATCCTTCAGTGAAGCCAGGCAATTGTACATACAATATGCATTTAAAATCTGTATTGAAGTCTCCTTCCCTCACACCATTTACCCTGTCAAAGCCAACACGATCTCCCATTTGGACTATTGCAAGACTTTGTCAGTCTTTTTGCTTCTCTTCTTGCTCCTCTATTCCATTTGCAACTTAGCAACCTGGGTGAGATACATCTTACCTATTTCTATCTATTTCTGTATCTTTATAATAAGTTATATTTAACTTGAGTGACATCAAATTACTTTTTTTTTAATTTTTTTTATTTTTTATAAACATATATTTTTATCCCCAGGGGTACAGGTCTGTGAATCACCAGGTTTACACACTTCACAGCACTCACCAAAGCACATACCCTCCCCAATGTCCATAATCCCACCCCCTTCTCCCAAACCCCCTCCCCCCAGCAACCCTCAGTTTGTTTTGTGAGATTAAGAGTCACTTATGGTTTGTCTCCCTCCCAATCCTATCTTGTTTCATTGATTCTTCTCCTACCCACTTAAGCCCCCATGTTGCATCACCACTTCCTCATATCAGGGAGATCATATGATAGTTGTCTTTCTCTGCTTGATTTATTTCACTAAGCATGATACGCTCTAGTTCCATCCATGTTGTCGCAAATGGCAAGATTTCATTTCTTTTGATGGCTGCATAGTATTCCATTGTGTATATATACCACATCTTCTTGATCCATTCATCTGTTGATGGACATCTAGGTTCTTTCCATAGTTTGGCTATTGTGGACATTGCTGCTATAAACATTCGGGTGCATGTGCCCCTTTGGATCACTACATTTGTATCTTTAGGGTAAATACCCAATAGTGCAATTGCTGGGTCACAGGGCAGTTCTATTTTCAACATTTTGAGGAACCTCCATGCTGTTTTCCAGAGTGGCTGCACCAGCTTGCATTCCCACCAACAGTGTAGGAGGGTTCCCCTTTCTCCGCATCCTTGCCAGCATCTGTCATTTCCTGACTTGTTGATTTTAGCCATTCTGACTGGTGTGAGGTGATATCTCATTGTGGTTTTGATTTGTATTTCCCTGATGCCGAGTGATATGGAGAACTTTTTCATGTGTCTGTTGGCCATCTGGATGTCTTCTTTGCAGAAATGTCTGTTCATGTCCTCTGCCCATTTCTTGATTGGATTATTTGTTCTTTGGGTGTTGAGTTTGCTAAGTTCTTTATAGATTCTGGACACTAGTCCTTTATCTGATATGTCGTTTGCAAATATCTTCTCCCATTCTGTCAGTTGTCTTTTGATTTTGTTAACTGTTTCCTTTGCTGTGCAAAAGCTTTTGATCTTGATGAAATCCCAATAGTTCATTTTTGCCCTTGCTTCCCTTGCCTTTGGCGTTGTTCCTAGGAAGATGTTGCTGTGGCTGAGGTCGAAGAGGTTGCTGCCTGTGTTCTCCTCAAGGATTTTGATGGATTCCTTTCGCACATTGAGGTCCTTCATCCATTTTGAGTCTATTTTTGTGTGTGGTGTAAGGAAATGGTCCAATTTCATTTTTCTGCATGTGGCTGTCCAATTTTCCCAGCACCATTTATTGAAGAGGCTGTTTTCACAATTCCGGACTTCAAGCTCTATTACAAAGCTGTCATCATCAAGACAGCATGGTACTGGCACAAAAACAGACACATAGATCAATGGAACAGAATAGAGAGCCCAGAAATAGACCCTCAACTCTACAGTCAACTAATCTTCGACAAAGCAGGAAAGAATGTCCAAATTACTTTCTTGCTTCCTATTTCCTTTGGTGTACAATCCATGTACCTCCCCTCTGGCCTATAAGGCCCTTCATGACCTGGCCTGTGCTTGCTTCTCTAATTCATTTCAGCAAAATTGAAACATAAACAAGAGACTACTTTTGTTCTATGGTTCAGGCATACTGGATTATTCTACCTTTTAAAATATGCCCTGCAAATTCCTCCTTTAGAGTATATTCACAGTCCCTTTCTCTACCTGGAATAGTCTACACCAGACCTTTACATGGCTGGTATCTTTTTATCATTCGGATTTCAGCCTCAATGTAATTTCTTCAGAGAGACCTTTCTTCAGGGGTTATTCTTATCATTTGGTTTCTGCCGCGTACTCTTTAGCTAATTATGTCCTTTGAATAGTCACAGCACTTACTACTACTCAAAATTACATATTTAAAAAAAAAAAACCCTCGGATTATCTGCTTTCTCTACCAGAATATAAACTCCAGGAGAGCAGGGTCTTTGTCTCGCTTATTTATTCATTTACATTTCCAGTGCCTAGGATAGCACCTACCACATAATAACTAATCCTTGAGCAGTGAAGACTGCAAAGCTAAGAATGGCCTGTTCACACCATGTTCTGTCTCAACGTTTTTAAACTCCAGTAGAATTGGGTATGCGTTCTACAAATGGTTGTTCATAATAAGCTACTTAACTTCTTTAAGTTTTCTCATTTGACAATAGTAATAATGATAATAATACAATGTGTTTCATCAAATTATTGTCAGCATATTAACTGGAATAATGCAAACAAGTTGACTGGCCCTGTGCCTGGCATATAGTATGTGTTCAATAACAGCTGAAAAGGGAGTAACATTCACGTTGGCTGATTTGAATAGGATGTCACTCATTTGTGCCTCCCCCCTACTTCTGCCAAACAATAATTTGCCATCCATCTGTGGAAAGAAGTGACTTTGTAAGGGCTGCAGGATCTAGCACTATATGCCACATGACCTGAGAGGAGTCTTGCCCACTCACGTGTCATGTAATAGGCATACAGATTTCAGCCTCAGCTGTGGACCTTGCAGTGGTCCATGAACTGTGTCAGTCCCTCTTGGCTATGGTCTGGAAACTCCTGGAAAACACTGTCTTACACCATCACCCATAAAGACAGCCTTTGTGGAAGTCCAGGTTCTCAGTAGTAAAGTTCCAACACACCGTAGGAGGAAAAAGAAAGTATGAGTTTGGATATATTGGAGAGGGTAAAACTAACAGTTTTACTTCTCTTGCATTACCTGCTCCCAAGGCAACACAGCTTATGGCCAAGGGAAATCTTCTCAGCTCTAATAAACAAAATAAAATCAGAAATGAAAGAGAAGATGTTACAATTGATGTCGTAAAAAAAAAAAAAAAAAAACTTCTTAAAAGAGTACTATGAACAATTATACATCAACAAATGGGATTACCTAGAAAGAGTGGATAAATACTAGGAAAATACAACTTACCAAGACTGAATTATGAAGAAATGGGATGTCTGAACAGTTTATAATTATTAGTAAGGAGATTGAATTGGTAACCAAAAATCTCCAAATAAAGAAAAACCCAAAAGCAGATGGCTTCCCTTGTGAATTTTACCAAACATTTAAAGAAGAATTAAT
The DNA here is from genome assembly GCF_022355385.1 of Mustela nigripes. NCBI lineage: Eukaryota > Metazoa > Chordata > Mammalia > Carnivora > Mustelidae > Mustela > Mustela nigripes. Next base: position 57,502,961 of record NC_081571.1, read on the forward strand.
GCCAACCCTTTACAAAATCTTCCAAAAAATTGAAAAGGAGGGAGAACTTCCAAACACATTTTATGAGACCAGAATTATTGCAATACTAAAGCCAGATAAGGACACTACAAGAAAACTACAGATCAATGTCTCTGATGAATATACAAACAAAAATTCTCGACAAAACGTTAATAGACCATATTTAATAATGCATTAAAAGGATCATAAACCATTATCAAGTGGGATTTATCCCTGGGATGCAAGGATGGTTCAATATATACAAGTCAATAAATGTGATACATCACATTAATATAATAAAAAGTAAAAATTATATGATCATCTCAACACATGCAGGAATAGCATTTGACAAAATACAACATCTTTTTATGGCAAAAACTCTTAACAAACTGGGTACAGAAGGAATGTACTTCAACACAACAAAAGCCATATATAATAAACCCCAGCTAACATCATACTCCATGGTGAAAGGTGGAAGTCTTCTCCTCTAAGATCAGGAAAAGACAAAAATGCGTGCTCTTACCTTTACTACTCAACATGGAAGCCCTAGTTAGAGAAATCGGACAAGAATAAGAAATGAAAGGCATCCAAATTTGAAAGAAAGAAGTAAAACTGTATTTGTTTGCAGATGATATGATCCTATTTATAGAAAATCTTAAAGACTCCACCACAAAAATTAGACAAATTCAGTAAAGTTTCAGGAAATAAAATCAACATGTAGAATCAGTTGCATTTCTATACACTAACACCAGAATCTCTCAAAAAGAAATAAAATAATCCCATTCATAATAGCATCACAAACAATAAAATACTTAGGAACAAATTTAACCTAGGAGGTGAAAGATCTGAAATGATATATTTCTTCACAGCTGTTATATAATTGAAAAAAGTGGTAACAAGTATTAGTAAGGATGTGGAGAAAGGGAACCCTTGTGCACTGTTCGTAGGAATGTAAATTGATAAAGCCATTATAGAACATAGTATGAGGTTTTTTTTTTAAAAAAAAAATGCAACTACCATATGATCTAGGAATTCCACTTCTGGGTATAAATTCAAAGAAAATGATATCAGAATCTTTATTTTTAAGATTTTACCTATTTATTTGAGAGAGAGAGAGAGCACAGAGGGCAGAGAGAGAGAAGCAGACTTCCTTCTAGGCAGGGAGCCCATTGCAGGGCTCAATCTCAGACCCTAGGATCATGACCTGAGCTGAAGGCAGGTACTTAACTGACTGAGCCACAAAGGCACCATGAAATCAGAATCTTGAAGAGATATCTGCCCTCCCATATATACTGCTGTATTATTCACAATAGCCAAGACATGAAAAAACTAAAGTATTCATCTACAGATAAATAGGTAAAGAATTTTATTCAATCATGGAAAGGAGGAAATCCTGTCATTTGTGACAAACTTGAGGGTATCATCCTAAGTGAAATATGTCAGAGGACAAATACTGTATGGTATCATTTATTTGTGAAATTTTAAAAAGCTGAATTCATAGAAACATAGAATAAAATGGTGGTTGCTAAGGTTGGAGGGTGGAGGAAAAGAAAGATAATGGTCATAGAAACTTCAATTATATGATGAATAAGTTCTGTGGATCTAATATACAGTGTAATGATTATTGTTAACCATAAGTATTATATACACTTGAGTATATATAAAGTATATAGCAGAGTAGACTTTAAATGTTTTCCTACAGAAAAAAACAATAATTATGTGACGGTGGTGTTAACTACCCCTACTGTGGTAATCATTTTTTCATATGCATAAGTGCATCAAATCAATACATTGTATACTATAAACTTAAACAATGTTATATGTCAATTATATCCCTATAAAATAAAATAAAAAATAAAATGACAAGAGGAAAAAAGTTAGGAGATAGAACTTGGTTAAAAATTTGGTGTCAACTCATAAGTGACATTCTGAGGCCTCTCATTTTTTTCTTTCTAGCTCAGTGTTTCTTATGAGAGAGGAAAAGGAGATTTGTTTGTTCATGAAGTGTGAGAGAGTAGGAAGGCAAAGATAAACCACCTTAGAAATCTATCACTGTTTGCCCTTGGATGGATCTATTTCCTCTCTTTCACTTTTTTGAAGCAATTCAGGTATGAACATAAAAGGAGATTCAGGAAATAGAACACACCAAAATTCCTGATTTTATTTAGCATATGGTTAAACGTGTACTGTTGGTGGAATTCATGAACTCTGTACAATTTAGTCTACCCTCCATGGACAATTACCTGTATTATAAGCAGAAAACCCGAGATGGAGACAAAAAGATGGTCAGTTTGTTAGTTTAGGACCAGTGTTTGGCTATTTCTAGTACACAGGATTTCAGTTTATCTGAAATTGTAGACAAGCTTTTTCTACCAACCAAATAGTTCTCTGTTGTTTACAAACAATTTCAATTTGGAGTTCCATTTAATTTGTCCCTGAAGACAAACAGGAAGGGGAAGAAGTGAAATTCTTAAGCCTGCAATATAAACGATTGCCCAATGAAGGGATGTAGACTGTTATAACCAGGTTCTCTCTGGCCCTCACCCTCTTTCATGCCTTTTTTTTCCTGGAATGAAACCAGAAGGAGATTAATCTGGTTAGCAGGAATTTCTTTTGTTTAAAGATTATTTAAGAGAAGGATGGTAAACTATACAAAATGTTTCCTTGTGTAACTGCATAAGCTGGAAACATCCAAGTCTCCGTCAGCACTTCAACTATGCCTAACAACTCTTGTTGGAGGTGTCCACTATGGGGAGTGCTTTAATCTGGGAAGATAGAAGGACCATATTAGCTGGGAGTGTATAACCTGACAATCTGCAATAAGAAATCAACTGTATAATGAACTTTGGCACCTCCAGATTCAAGAAAACATAAGCAATATGCAGTAGATACTCCCCTTGGTGCCTATGTTTCTTTCAACTAAAAAGTCAGTGAAATCTTTAGTTTGACATATCATCAGGAGATCTGGTTTCATCTAATTTTAGATTTCTCCTCTCATTTTGTCTAAGTTCTGCTGATTCTCTTCTCTATGTTTCTTGATCTTTCTGTGGAACATTTCCTTTCCTTTCATAAGACCTTTGCAATGGATTCTTAGGGAGAGTGGAATGGAGATGGATCCACGGGATTTCATCCCAGGTCAGCTGCTTCTTATGTAACTCACTTAACCTCTCAGTGTTTCACTCTGCTCTCCTGAAATGGCACTTGACTGACAACTTCATGGGTTTGAAGTATAGATTTAAAAGAGTTAATAAATGAAAGGTATTTGGAAAGGTGTCCAGCACATAGGAACTGCTATGTATATTTTAGCTACTATCTTTATTTGCAGTGGAAGATTTAGTTCAGTTTTACCTACATTTGTTCAGATTTCACCTTTATTTATTTTTTTAAAATATTTTTATTTATTTATTTGACAGACAGAGATCACAAGTAGGCAGAGACACAGGCAGAGAGAGAGGAGGAAGCAGGCTCCCCGCTGAGCAGAGAGCCTGATGTGGGGCTCCATCCCAGGACCCTGAGATCATGACCTGAGCCAAAGGCAGCAGCTTAACCCACTGAGCTACCCAGGCGCCCCCTTGTCAGCAATATTCTTGAAGAGGCTGTTCTCAGCATTATATTTTGCCAACTGCCTCTACTAATTGTTTACTACTCAAGAAATAGTTTCTATATTGGACATCAGCTGCAGCAGCAGCATCTCAACAACCATTCCCCCCTTAACTTGTAAGTAGAATCCAGTTTCCTTCTGGGGAACCCTCTCTGTCCTACCTTTAGGTACAATTTAGCAGAAGGTCTAGTTCTTTCTTTCTTCAAGTCTAGTTGGGAATTCTTGGAATTTTGAGAATCTGAGTAGTGGTCAGAATGACAGATGGAAAGTGGTTGGACCTCTCCATTTCACCTGTAGCACCTGGATGAACTTTCTCAAGTAGCTCCTTCTAAGTTAGACTCTAAATACTATCTGATCACTTCCTGAGTTTTCTTCTTAGTCCTGTGGGCTCCTCCTATATTCATCCTAGATTCATTTACCCAAACCCAAGCTGGCCAGCAAATTTCTTTTACTTGAAACTTCATTAATCCTATCCGATAGAGGTTCTTTCTCTGTTTGTTAGTGCTGCGGCCCTGCTCTCTACCCACACGTTCTGTGTGTACCCTGGTGTTCTGCTTTATTGTGTTCTGTGTGCTCTAGCTGCCTCTGTGTTCTTTCCCACTGCAACAGTTGCAGGCGTATTTCATTCTACCATATTTGGCAGAAAAAAATTGTTTCTTGATTGGTATCTGACTTGAAAATGGTTTCTCAGTTGCACAAAATTATCAAAGCTGTACTAGACTTGTTTATAATGGCCTGCTATTTCCTCAGTTCCTTCTATGGGAAGTTGCTGAGGTCCTTGCTCGATAATGAGTAGGTGTGTTATGGTCATGTGCCATGTGACCAGACCATCTGGCAGATACTTATTGGCCCAGGGATATGCATCTACCCCAAGACAGCAAGTCAGTGTTTCAGTAAGGCAGAAACTTATGACTTGCATAGCCTGGCTCAAAAAAATGTGAAGACAGTCAATCAGATTCATCTCTTAGGAATTTAAAATTGGGAAACAGACCTGCCCAAGGCAGTTAACTTTAAGGACATCATCACAGTGATGTATGAAGAGCTGCTCTTGTGTAGAGGGGCTGAAGTAAGTACTCACTTGGAGAAATGTACGAGCTGATGCAGGAAAGGGACCCTTGCAAGAGGGGAAGTGGAAAAAGCAGAAATGCAGGAAAATGTGATCCCAAGGGGGAGATAGGGAGCTTTTGGTTTCTGATGGCTTTGTCTGGTTCCTATGAGACCTGGCTATACAGCACTACAGCTCTCAAAATTCTGGGTTCTTTATATCTCTTTAAAATATTACATCCTACTATTTTTTCCCTTACAATTTGTGAAGCCAACTATTTCCTGCTTAAAGCTGGTACTATGACACTTCCTATTTAACACCAATAGTTACACTCTTTTGCAGTAGGAGGTCAAGATTACTTCCATTAAATAGCATGGGAGTTTTTTTGTTGTTTGTTTTTTTTTTTCTTTAATAAATTATTGGCTTTGCATACAACGCGCTTTCTTTCTAGGTTTCCTGTTCATCTTACCCTTCAGCTAGTAATGATCTGTACCATGCCCAACAAACCAGTAGGCACTGGTACCTATAGTCAGTGTAGATCACCAGTTCTAATTCGTGACCATTCAAGAGTACCATGGTTCAATCAGATGTTTAAAGCTCTTTAATTTTCCATTTAGAGAAAAAGATAAATTTGAGTTTTCAATGCAATTGTGACGGTTGCTTGAGATGTAATGTAACTATCCCACCCCTTCTTCTTTTGTAAATGCCAATTCCCTTTGAAAAATATTGCAGAAAATCTTTTAGCAGTTTCTTGGAATCATGCTATTACAATACTACAATAACTTTTTCCTTTTTCTCCCCATTTTTTGTTTAAATTCTAGTTAACATAGAGTGCAATACTGGTCTTAACAGATATGTCATTTGTAAATATCTTCTCCCATTTCATAGGCTGCCTTTTAGCTTTGTTGATTGATTCCTTCACTGTGAGAAGGTTTTTATGTCAATGAAGTACCTGTAGTTCATTTTTGCTTTTGTTTCCCTTGCCTCTGGCAATGCATTCAGTAAGATATTGCTCTGGTCAAGGTCAAAGAAGTTGTTGTCTGTGCTCTTCTGTAGGGTTCTGATAGTTTCCTGTCTCACATTTTTTTTTAAACATTTTATTTTATTTTATTTTTTAGGATTTTATTTCCTGTCTCACATTTACGTCTTTCATCCATTTTGAATTTGTTTTTGTGTATGGTGTAAGAACGTGGTCTAGTTTCATTCTTCCACATTTGCTATCTAGTTTTCCCAACACCATTTGTTGAAGAGACTGTCTTTTAAAAAATATTTATTTATTTTTATTTTAGAGAGAGAGTCGAGACAGTGTATGAATGAGTGGAGGAGGCCATGAGGGAGGGCCAAGGGAAAGAATCCTCAAGCAGATTACCCATTTAGCAGGGAGCCGAATGCCAGGCTCGATCCCAGGACCCTGAGACATGACCTCAGCCAAAATTGAAGAGTTGGATATTAACCAACTGAGGCACCCAAGCACCCAAAAGAGACTATCTTTTTTACACTGAACATTCTTTCCTGCTTTGTTGAAGATTAATTGACCATATAGTTGTGGGTCCATTTCTGGGTTTTCTATTGTGTTCCATTGATCTATGTGTCTGTTGCTATGACAGTACCATACTGTTTTGACGACTACAGCTTGAAGTTTGGAAATTGTGATGCCTCTAACTTTGCTTTTGTTTTTCAGGATTGCTTTGATTATTCAGGTATTTTGTGGTTCCATGCAAATATGCAAATTTTAGGTTTCTTTGTTCTAGGTCTATGAAAAATGCTGGTGGTATTTTGATAGGGATTGCCGTAGAATGTAGATTGCTTTGGGTAGTATAGGCGTTTTTGTTTTTTTTTTTTTTTTAAGATTTTATTTATTTATTTGACAGACAGAGATCACAAGTAGGCAGAGAGGCAGGCAGAGGGAGAGGGAGAAGCAGGCTCCCCACAGAGCAGAGAGCCCGATGCGGGGCTCGATCCCAGGACGCTGAGATCATGACCTGAGCCGAAGGCAGAGGCTTTAACCCTCTGAGCCACCCAGGCGCCCCTAGTATAGGCGTTTTAACAATGTTTGTTTTTCCAGTCTATGAGCATGGAACGTTTTTTCATTTCTCTGTGTCATCTTTAATTTCCTTCATAAGTTTGACAGAGTATAGATACTTTATCTCTTTGGTTAGGCTTACTTCTAGGTATCTTACGGTTTTTGGTGCAATTGTAAATGGACTCAATTCCTTGATTTCTCTTTCTGATGCTTCAATATTGGTATATAGAAATGCAACAGATTCTGTCTATTGATTTTATATCCTGTGACTTTGCTGAATTCATAGAGTGGTTCTAGCAGTTTTTTGGTGGAGTCTTTCGAGTTTTCTATATAGAATATCATGTCATCTGCAAAGAGTGAAAGTTTGACTTCTTCTTGGTTCGGATGCCTTTTATTTCTTTTTGCTGTCTAGTTGCTGCGGCTAATACTTCCGATACTCTGGATGCTCAGTTGGTTGAGCCTCTCTGCCTTTGGCTCGGGTCATGATCTGGGGTCCTGGGATCGAGTCCCATGTCGGGCTTTCTGCTTGGTGGGGAGCCTCTTCCTCCTCTCTTTCTGCTTACCTCTCTGCCTACTTGTGATCTCTCTGTCAAATAAATAAAATCTTTAAAATAAACAAATAAATAAATAAATAGTAATGGTGAGAGTGGACATCCCTGTCTTATTTCTGACCGTAGAGGAAAATCTTTCAGTTTTTTCCCCATTGAAGATGTTATTATCTGTGGGTCTTTCACATATGACATTTATGATGCTGAAGTATGTTCCATCTATCCCTACTCTGTAGAAGGTTTTTGTCAAGAATGAAGGATGATTTTTATCAAATCCGTTTATTTTTTTGCATCTATTGAGGACCATGTGGCTCGTATCCTTTCTTTTATTAATGTGGTGTATCACTTTGATTGATCTGCAAATATTGAACTTCCCATATAGCCCAGGAATAAATCCTACTTCATCATGGTAAATCATTCTTTTAATGTACTGTTGGAGTCAATTCGATGTTATCTTGAGAATTTTTGCATCCATGTTTATCAGGGATTCTGGCCTATGATTCTCCTTTTTAGTGGGATCTTTGATTTTGTAATTAATGCTGGCCTTGTAGAAGGAGTTTGGAAGTTTGCCTTCCATTTTTAGTTTTTGGCACAATTTTAGGAGAATAAGTATTAACTCTTTAACTCTTTAAATGTCTGGTAGAATTCCCCTGGAAGGCCATCTGGCCTTCGACTTTTGTTTGTTGGGAGATTTTTGATGACAGAATCCATTTCTTTGCTGGTTATGCGTTATGCGTCTGTTAAAATTTTCTATTTCTTCCTGTTTCAGCTTCAGTAGTTTGTATGTTTCTAGGAATTTGTCCATTTCTTCCAGATTGACCAGTTTGTTGCCATATGATTTTTCATAATATTCTCTCATAATTGTTTATGTTTCTGTTGGTATTGGTTGTAATCTCCCCACCTTCAGTCATGATTTTATTTTGGTCTTTTCTCTTTTCTTTTTGAAATGTTGGGCTAGGGGTTTATCAATTTTATTAATTCTTTCATAGGTCAGCACTTAGTTTTGCTGATCTGTTCTATACTACAGTGACTTTTTGCAAACTCTAGCTAGTGAGGTAACAGTGAATGATGGTCAACACCACAGGGTCTGAAGCTGTATTTAGTTTGATCTCAGCCTTTACAATTTGCTAGTTGCTGCTTTGGTTAAGTGCTTTAATTTCTCTGATTTACATATTTAAAATGGTGATAATGACAGTACCTCTGTGTAACAGCTAGAGTATAGGATAATATGCTAAATAACAAAACCTCTAACTACAATGGATGAAAAAAATATGGAATTTAGCTCTGACTTACATAATAGTCCAAAGGTAGGCGAGCATTTAGAGTAGGAAAGTGGTACTATAAATCTCACATATAGCTGCAACATGTGGGTCCAAGATGGCTACTAAAATTTTCACCATCTCCATCTAGCAAAAGAAAAGGATGAGGAGATCTTATGATAATTATAGGAAATATATAGGTATTTGCACAAATATTACATCCTTATCTTTGCTGAAATGTCCCTCCTAGTCTTAAGGGATGTGGAGAAACATGTTCAATGGGTGAGCAACAATGTGCCTAATTTCAAGACTGGGGAAGATGAGAAGGATGGCTAATAAGGTAGCTTAGGTTCCTGCCACAGTGCCTCACAAAGTTGCTGTGAGGTTTAAATTAGTTAATATGACTAACTTATTTGCAAATGAGTCAACACTTGGAAAAAAGAGTATCATATACAGATTCCCAGTTCATTTCCAAAAGCACTTGAATTGCTTCTTGGGGAGGAAAATAGAAGTTTTCTCTAAAGAAACCACAATGTACACAACATACACCACTTAATATATTATCTAATTTAAGGTTTCTCAATCTTGATAGTATTGACATTTCAGGACAGGTAATTTGTTGCTGTGGGGTGCTATCCTGTGCACTCTAGAATGTTCAGCAGACTAAATCCAGATGTAAATAGAACCTTTACCCCTAGTTTCCATGACCCAAGACATCTCAAGACATTCTGAAATGTTTCCTTCATTGGGGATAGGGGAGGAAGAATGGGCAAAACTGTCTCCATTTGATAATCGTTGTCCTAATCTCATTAGCTCTGTCATTACTATTATCAATGAATTCGTTCATTTCAATTAGCCTTTGAAAAAAATTAAAAGTATCTTTACCATTCAGGTCAGTGAATTGGAGATAATATTCATGACTATTAACTAATTGAGGACAGCTTAAAAATTTGCCATGTCAAGACTTCTTCTGGGTTTGAATTAAATATTGGGTTTGAAGGAAAAAGAATCATGATTCTCTGTTTTCAGCTGGTGTAAACTTTTTTGACCCTTCTTAAATCTCTAAATGCATCCTGAAATTCTTATGGAGCTTTCTCTATAGTATTTACTACAAAATGGCCCCCAGCAGGTGAATTTGTGTTCTTTAGAGATCCAAATGGAACAGGGTAAACAGCTAAAGTTCACTACAGGGACATTTGGGAAGATATTGTCTGAAAATGCCCTCAAAATTCCTTCAAAACAGCAACACATATTTTTCAAATTGCCAATTATGGCTAAAGAGACTGTGACTCCTTGGTGGATAGGATATTTTGAGCAACTTGATTGACCTACAGTTGGTTCTTTAGGAGAATAAATACACCTTCACCATGATAGCATTCTTAATTATGACCTGTGGGAACTAGGTTAAGACGAAGAAATCCTAAGCTTTTGTCTGCAAACTCCAGATGCACTTATGAAAATAATATACTATTTTGAATAAAATTCTTGTAATTTCATTGTCTAAAGATTAAGAAACTCAGAAAAGATCAAAGATATAAATAACAAGATTCCATCCTTTCCTCCAAAATCTATGGTTAGTATTTGGATAGATATTCTTTTAGTCCTTCTGTCATTTTCCTCATTACGTATAAGTGCTTCCAGTATATGTCATCCTCAAAAAATGGCAATTTACTACTTGTGATCTCTCTCTGTCAAATAAATAAATAAAATCTTTAAAAAAATGGCAATTTAATCATCTTTACCTATGTAAAACTAATTCTTTTTCTTATCTTTTTTCATCATCTGGAATTTCTAAAAACTGCTAATGTAGAGAATAATGTTAATAGTGGTAATAGTGGGTAATAGTGGTAATTGTTTCTGACTTTATTGGAAATATTTCTGTCATAATCAAATGTGACATTAGCTATTGTTTAAGATAGATATCATTTTTATCTATTCTTTCTAGATATTCCTTCCTATATTAAATAATTATCTCTTTACTCATAGTTGATCAAGATTTTATAAATGAATATTGAATTTAATCACATATATTTCAATTTCTACTAATCTTGTCTATGTTTTATCTCATTTTTGAGGTAATAGATTATGTCTGCTTATTTTCTATTAAACAATTATTCTATTATTGGGATTAACTATACTTTGCTATTATGTGTTGTTATTGTAAGATAGTGGGTTTCATGGATTCAGGAAGATTTTACTCTATGTATAATTTAGGTAGGCTTGTAGTCATATATTTCAGAACTTTTGTCTGGAGAGAAAATTTTCCATATTTAAAGTAGTTTAATCAGTGGTCACATATTTATATTCTCCATTATCACTTAAATACTCCAATAAAATCCTATAACTAGAAACTTACTTTACTTATTTAAACTTAACATATTCTAATGATATTTAACTAGACTCCTAATTTTCCCAAAGAATATTTAGTATAATCCTAGATAACTAGAATTCTGTAGAATGCTCTTTAGGAAACATTGGTTTCTTGTTTTCCTGTGGGGGATAACTTTAATGATACAAAGTTCTTTAAGAAAAGAAAATAAGATGGTTTCATCTGTTTTTCTATGCCTGACCAATTTAAATAGCACTGTAGTTCTTGACTCATTTAATTTGTTGATAACTATACATGGGAAGAATAAAGTTTTCTGTTGAAAGCATTTTCTTGAAAATATTGCAAGCACTGCACTGGTCAGAGTTCTATTTTAGCTTTATAATACTTCTAGAATAAATTCCAATCTTCTCTTTCTCTGAAAATAATTGATACTAAAAAATTCCAAATATTGTATCACAGAACTCTATTAATATTCCTTTATAACTAAAAAAATCTCTTTTGTCATATCTTCTTTCAAAGGTCTACATTTGTTATTTATTTTTTCTTAAATAATCTTGTTAGAAGTTTGTGTATTGGGGGTGCCTGGGTAGCTTAGTTGGTGAAGCATCCAACTCTTGATTTCAGCTCAGGTCACAATTTCAGGGTTGTGAGATTGAGCCTGTGTCAGTCTCCATGCTGGGTGTAGAGCCTGAGTAAGATTCTCTCTCTCCCTCTCAAAAAAAAAAAAAAAAAAGAAAGAAAGAAAGAAAGAAAGAAAGAAAAAAGAAGAAGAAGTTTGTGTATTTTATTAGTCTTTTTGATTAAATCTTTTTTCTGGCTCTTGAATTTACTTTTCAATTCTATTGTTATTTTGCTCTATAATTTACTAACTTCTGTCTTTTCATTATTTCAGGATTTTTTTTTTTTACTTTCCTAATTTTAGTTGAATTCTGATGTATTTTGATTATTTCTTACTTATAAATGAAGGAATTTAAGATTATAAAGTACTGTTTCTTATTTACAAATGAAGGAATTTAAGATTATACATTATGAGTATCATTAAAAAAATCCCTATAGGCAAGTAGCTTTCACACTTCCTTACGTTAAAAGTATTCTTAATTGCTTTTGTGAGATTCAGAGTCACTTATGGTTTGTCTCCCTCCCAATTCCATCTTGTTTCATTGATTCTTCTTCTACAAACTGAGGGTTGCTGGGGGGAGGGGGTTTGGGAGAAGGGGGTGGGATTATGGACATTGGGGAGGGTATGTGCTTTGGTGAGTGCTGTGAAGTGTGTAAACCTGGTGATTCACAGACCTGTACCCCTGGGGATAAAAATATATGTTTATAAAAAAAAATAAAAAATTAAAAAAAAAAGTATTCTTAATTGCAACATTGCACAGTTCAGTTTTTCTTTGATAAAAATTATTGGGATTTTAGAAAAAATTATTTGCATGTGAAGCAAATAATTTAATTTAAATTTTAGTCATGAAGTTCTAATTTTAATGAATTTAGTAGCCTTAAATTTTCTTTTCAGGTAACAGCAGTGGAGGAAATTGTCAATGTGCCTCCTCATTTTGACTCGATGTGACAATATTGTTGGTCATAGCATGCACACACCTACTTACTTCACTTTCAACTTACTCCTTTGGGACTTTGTTATCAATAGTCTCATGTCCCGGTGATTTCAAGTCTATAAGGAAATGGATAATAACCCTTTTTCAAAAAAGATTGAATAACCATCTTAGATCTTAGACGATCTAAGAAGCAGTAGCTTCTTTAAATTCTTTCACAACATAATTATCTATATAAATGCGAACCTTTTGAATCCATCTCTTTACTTTTTAAATTCTCATTTATTTTACAAGTTCTTGGCATACTGTCTTCAAAGACAGCTACAATTCCTCCTGTCCTACCAGCCCCTTAGTAATGTGACTTTATCCCTCTTTTCATCAAGAGATGACGTCTCCTTTCCCTCCTCTTGCTCCTTGCTCTTCCTGTGATCTGCAATGACCAGTGGAATGCAACATATGTGATATTGTATGACTTTGGGCCTTAAGTGTGAAGAAATTTGGGGTTCCTATTTCTACCCTTGGAAAGATGCTCAGTGTAGACAACCAAGTGATAAAAGTAGATTAAGACTACCAAATTCAGAGACAGATTATGTGTGGAACGGTTGCCAAAATCAGAGCCCCACATATGGGATTGTGCCATCTTGAAACCTCCAGGCCCAGTTAAGCCGTGTAGCCAATGTTGTTTGGAGCAAGAACCAAGTTTTCTCTTAAAAATCTCGTACAAGTTCCTGACCTGCTGAATGATGAGGAATTCAATGGCAGTTGCTTTCAGCCACTAAGGTTTAGAGTAGAAGCATTAATAAAATAGAGACCAAAACCAAACCAAACCAACCAACCAACCAACCAAACAGTTAAGTATAAAGCATCAAAGGGAAAGAAACAATGTAAATTTTGATCATGCAAAATTTTAAGGCAGTTTAATGTATTTGTTCTGAATTGTGTATCTTGGCCTTCTCTGTTAGAGTAAAATAAATGATATCAAAATAAAGAAAAACCAAATAGTAAAGGAATGACAATTCTGTATTTTCTGTATCTAAGAAAAATACCACAAATTGAGGAAACAAGTATTAAATGACAGCTGTACCAAATGTGACATCAACATACTGTACAAAACCTGTGGTCTTTTCTCATGAGGGCAACATAATAGCTGGCCTCTCAGTAAAGTATAATATTTCAAAGCAGATGTGTGCATCAATAAAGATTTTACTGCTTTGATTCTTCCCTTCTTTCTTTTCTTCCTTCCACTCACCCTTCCTTTCAGAGTGCAGCCTGGCCATATATTAAAGAAAAGAACCCAAAGTACCAAAATGGGTTTTGGTCCTGTTCCTTTAAGCAACTAAATTCCACATTTTGATTGGTTGGAAATGCTTTCCTATCTCACTGTCACCTCTGACAGCTACACATGGGAAGCTGTGTCTTTATTTATCTATTTTTATTTCTTCCATTAGTGTCTAAATAACAGCGGCTTGTACTGAATTACTGCAGGGATTGTCTCTCCTTCTTTCAAAAGAAAGTCATTCATTAGGGTGCCTTACCTTTACCAAGAGACATGTTCTCAGCTTCATGATGGCTGGCCGCCAGAGAAGCAATTTCCTTTCTTTTAAAAGGGATTGGAAAGCATCTGATCGTATCAGGAAGAGGTATTTCAGTTTTCAAGGTGAAAGGACACTTGCTTCTTCTATAGATAATGAAAGAAATATGATACATTAGTGAAAGGCAGAGGGCATACCAATTAAAAATATCCAGGAAGGGTAGGACATAGTCTGTCCACATGTTATCGCAATGTAAATTAGTAGAGCAGGTAATGATACCAGTTTTCTCCTTTACAGCTTTAATAATTCAGCTTTTAAGACAGATTTTTTTAAAAACACATTTTCTATACAGGAACAACTGATAATACAATATTTATTCTTTAGAAGTTCTTAAATTTTGTTTCACTTTCTTAGACTAATATTAAATCCACAGAATTACTGACAATGCTGGGGGAGGGGAAACCCTTTCCATATTTACCCAGGCCTTTAGAATTTTGTTTAAGAGAAAGAAAACATGGAGTCTCCTGGAACTGGCTGATTTAAGAATAATATCTATTGCATGGAGCACTGGGTGTGGTGCATAAACAATGAATTTTGGAACACTGAAAAAAAATTAAAATTCAAAAATATAGCCATTGAAATTCTCTTTAATTGTTGTGAATCCAAGATAAAAGAACATAAATGAAAACCCACAGAGTGTATTCAATTAATATTTATTGTCTACCCTTTCCCACATAACCTCCATGCAAGTACAGTCCAAGAGAAATATGTCAGCCACAAATAAGAGCCATCTGTGTAATTTTAAACTTTCTAGCAGGTATACTTTTGTAAAAAAGCAAAGACAAGCCTGCAATGTATTTGCTTTAGCTTGATTTACCCAAATGATATCACTTCAATAAGTGATCAATATAGACATTATTCATGAGATTTAAAGATTTATTTGAATATAGTTGACACACAGTGTTGCATTAGTTTCAAGTGTACAGCATAATGATTCAACTTCTCTACATGTTACGCTATGCTCACCACAAGGGTAGCTGCCATTTGTCACCCTACAATGCTATTACAATATCACTGACTATATTTCTTATGCTGGGCCTTTTATTCCAGTGATTTATTTATTCCATAACTGGAAACCTGTATCTCCCACTCTCCTTCACCCATTTTGCACACCTCCCCACCCCTAGGACATCCCCTCTGCTACCATCAGTTGGTTCTCTATTTATAGGTCTGATTCTGCTTTTTGTTTGTTTATTCACTTGTTTTGTATCTTAGATTTTACATATGAGTAAAATCGTATGGTATCTCTTTCTCAGTCTGACTTATTTTACACAGCATAAGATATTTTATATTCTTTTTTATCTTGTCTTCAAAATCTGTTGTGTATAGATCCTATCTATGACATATCTCCTTTAACTACGATAGCCAAGATATGGAAGCAACATAAATGTTCATCAATAGATAAACGAATAAAGAAGATGTGGTAATATGTATATGATGCAATATTATATCCATTATATATCTCAGCCATAAAGAATGAAATTTGTCATTTGCAACAACATGACTCAAAATATACCAGCTTCCATGCAAAGAATTGCCTAGAGCTGTATTGCTAATACATTTTTGGTTATGTAGAGGACATTTAGAGCTTTCTGAGTTTCCTAGGGTAAGCATCTACTATTTTGTGGGAACTTTGTGAAACCAGATGTTACAAAACATGTCCTAAAGGAGTTCATAGTCCAACATACAAACGCAAAAAATTTTTCTTTGCTAAAAATGCAGTCATGCTGAGAGATAAGTGGAGACGCAATGAAGAAATGGTTATACTTAGTTGGGGGGGAATCTTAGAAGACTTCATACAAAATTGAATTTGAAGAAGCTTTTTATTTTTTATTATTTTTTAAAAATTATTTTGTTTATTTATTTGACAGAGAGAGACACAGCGAGAGAGGGAACACAAGCAGTGGGAGAGGGAGAAGCAGGCTTCTTGCAGAGCAGGGAGCCCAATGTGGGGCCCGATCCCAGGACTCTGGGATCATGACCTGAGCCGAAGGCAGACACTTAACGACTGAGCCCCCCAGGCACCCTCTGAAGAAGCATTTTCCCTGTAGATGTTCCCAGCTGGAGAAGATGGGGAAGAAAAGGAGAATGCAATTCTGGAATGAAGATGGGATCTGAACAGAAGTGCAGGTAAGCAACCCAGACCTGGAAGAAATACATCACGGTTACAGTGTAGAATGCAAAGTGTGACAGCAAGAGGTCAGGTGGTTTAAGTAACTACTTGCCTGATTATGGAAGGCCTTGAGCTATAGCTATATGAACTTGGACCAACAGTTATATTGATATATCATATAGCCCATATATGGGCTTGGACTTTATCCTACAGGTAACAGGAAGCTATTGAAAAATGTCAAGCCATTGAATAAAATGACAGAATTTGTGTTTTAGTTTAGACAACCTCCATAGCACTGTGGAAGAGGAATTAAAGATGCTGGAGATGTGAGGGCTGACACTGGGAATGGGGTTTTACTGCTGTCTGTGAAAGTGCTGGTGAGATGAGGCTATGAGAAGAGACACCAATGGGTGGGAAGAAGGCGTTGGACAAGGAAAAGGAGACAGGCTGGCCATTTGTGCATGTAGAGGACAGCTGTGGGGCTCAGGATGAAGAAGGGGAGAAGGATTATTCCCAGGGTTGGTCCTTTATTTTCATGTGAATTAGAATAGTTTTCAAGAAAACAGGGAACCCAGAAAGTTAAAGAGATCTGGGAGCAATTCTGTATACAATACTTGTCATTTAAAGAGCTCTAGTCAAGGATTAAAAGCTCTAATCAAGCTCTCATCAAGTATGTGTCTGGGCACCTATTTTAGCTAAAGTCGGGGATGAGATTGGTGAGAAGAGGAGAGGATCAAAGACGAAGATGTGAGGGACACAGAGCTTCAAGCAGTGAGCAAGCAGATGAGACTGAGGGATATTTAGAAGTTAGTGGAGAACCAAAGGGAACCAACCGCAAGCAGGTTAACAGGGACATGGAGTGCCCATGAGTCAAATGAAATAAGGTCTGAAAGCAACCCATTAGAAAATGATGACATTTCCTGGAACATTTGCAGAGTCATGGGAAGACTTAATTTACATCATTTGAAGAAGTTAATGGCAGATGGTGGAGATAGCAATTTCAGACCATTCTTCTGAAGCCGTCGTTACCAAGGGGGGAGCTGGTATAATATCGGCAGTAGTAATGAGTGGACGTGATGAGGTAGGCTGTGATTTTTTTGATTACTTAGTTAATCTGTAAAATGGGAGAGCCATTGGGGCACCTGGGTGGCTCAGTCAGTTAGAGTGAGACTTTTGATTTTAACTCAGGTCATGAAATGATGGTCATGAGATAGAGCCTCTTACTGGGCTCTGCACTAGGTGTGGACCTGCTTAATATCACTCTTGGCCTCTGCCCTTCCTCCCAACTGCTCTCCCCCCCTTAACTTTCTCTCTCAAAAAAAAAAAAAAAAAAAAAAAAAAGTGAGAGAGCCATTCTGAGCATGTGTATAGCCCATCAATTAGGAACCAAAAGTGGGAAAGAAAAAGTATTCGGAAAGAGAATGTAACTGTTGGAGCAAGTTCATATCAAGCACAAAACCTAGCTTTGAGAAGGAAAAAAGACAGCTTCCTCTAACTCTAAAGACAGGTGATATAGTCAGTGCAAACCCTCTTACTTAAAATCTGAGCCTCTTGAAGGTAGCAGTTTCTGAGAACATTATATGAGATGATATGCACTAAAGTGTTCAACACACATGATTGATTAATGCTAATTTACCTATCTGCTCCAAACCTTATAATTTTCTCTTTTCAATACATGTATCTTGTAATTTTTTTCCCAACATTTTTTTTGGCACCAGAAAAATTCCCTCTGAAAAAACCATTAGTGTAGATTCTGGTTTCAATTACTACAATTGCCCATTACTTCATCAACCTCAACACTCAGCAGTCACAGACCTGGTTAGTTTTAAGTAAGAGCTTCTTTCTCCAGTCCCAGAACTTGTTCCAAGCTTGTTCCAATATGACATACTGTTTCTTAAAAAAAAGAAAGAAAGAAAGAAAGAAAGGAAAAAGAAAAAAGCACTCAATGCTTCGATTTCAACAAAATTATTTCTTAAAATTACTTTTAAAACAAGTAAGTAGGAAATAAAATAAGTAAATGTGTAATTTGGATACAAATTTACATGCCAATATTTCTACAAGGCTTTTAATGGAAAAGTGTCTTTATCTCTCTCCTTTTTTCTACCTCTCCCAATCAATTTCAAATCTTTTATTTGTATTTTTGATATTTAGCTATATATTTTGGAAAAAATAGTCTTAAATTATTTTAATAACTTAACTGCTATTCTCTTTCTATAGTGAAAAATGAAATTTAATTCCTTCATAACCCCTAAACTCCTCAATTTCTTCTCCCATTTTTCCAATATGTTTATTTCTGTTTGTTTGGTCAATAATTAGTTTTTACATTATAGTAAGTGTATAAGTATTTTTCACAGCTAACTCGTATGAATTATCATGTGCACATTTCCTTGCACATTAGATACTTTTTATCTTGGTTTTGCCTTTAAGAATTTTGCATGTGTAGATATGTTGTTTTGGTTGTTTGATTTTCTATATACCTATTATTTATTTATCTCTAAACTCTGCCAAAGTATAAATGTCTTCCAATATTTTAAACATATTGGCATTTCTATTAATTTTATCTTCTTTGAGATATGGTAGGACAGTTTTCTCCTTCTGTTCTCTTCTGGAATAACTCTCTCGGCCCCTTGCATAATTATTGTAGTTTAGGGATCTTCCTTCTCCGTCATCCTAGAAATTCCCATCATTTTTCACATGCATTAGTTCCCCTATGTGTTGGTCCATGTCTTTCTTTTTCTTGATTTATATCCTTTTTTTTTTTTTTTTGGTGACATGTCTTCTATTAATTTCCTGAGAAAGACCTCAGGGAGATCCAGTTTGTGGTATTTTATAAACACGGCACATCTTTATTCCAGTTTCACACTTTATTTCTAGTTAGGCTGCTGTAAAAATATAGGATAGCAATAATATTCCCAATTTTTCTACTGGTTTTATTTGTTTGTTTATCTAGCGTTGCTGCTGGCAAGTTTGATGCCATTCGGTTTTTTTCTCTCTGGAAGTTTCATCCATGTTTTAAATTTTATTTTATTTTAAAGGTTTTATTTATTTATTTAATTGAGAGAGAGAAAGTGCCTGAGCACAAGTTGGGGGACTCATGGAGGGGGAGGGAAAGAGAGGGGGAAAAGAATCTCAAGCAGACTCTGTGCTGAGTGCAGAGCCCAGTGTGGGGCTGAAACTCATGACCCTGAGATGGTGACCCAACTGAAACCAAGAGGCCAAGGCTTCACCCACTGAGCCACCCAAATTTAGATATGCAGTGGTGTGAGTCTCCCCCAACCCCACTTCATGTTAGGCATCTGTGGACTTTTCATTTTGAACTTCAGTTTCAGAACCTTTGTTAAAATATCTCCTTGATAATTTCCTTACCATAAATTCTTCTGGTTTCTCTGGTTATCCCATTATTCAGATAATGTACTTCTTAGATTGGTGCTATATATTTTACTTCCTATTCAATTTTCTACATTTAGGATTTTTATTATATGTTAGAGTTTTCTTTAAGTTAAAACTCAACATTTTCTAGTTGATTTTTAAAAATCATTTCCACTATCTTCTTCTTTTTTTTTTTTTACCACTATCTTCTTTTTAATCTCCAAAATTTTCTTTTACTTGTCCAGATATATATATATATTAATATCATAGTCTTTTTTTTTTTTCCCAAGTAAATAAAATTTCCTAGCTCTGGGAGGTAGATGTTAAATGCATACAGACACTTAAAGTTTCCTACTGCTTCCATCTTTTTATTTTCTCCACATTTGTTACTTCTGTTTGTTTGGGCTCCGTCTTTCACCTTAGAGGCTTTCCTCAGATGCCTGGGGATACTTGGCTGCTCATAATATGTAAGAATGACTCACTAAACATCTAATTAGATACTTATGGGCTTGTCAACTGGTGCACCTCCTTGGTGGGTGATCTGGCCCTGCTGTTTGGTCAGTGAACTCCTGCCTGTTAATGTTTTTCAGGTCTTTTCTCTCAGTCTGGTTCAATTCCCCAGAGAAGAATTATCCAGCCTCACAGCAGAAGAGTCTAGTACTGGCTGCTAGTGTTCATAGAGCTCAGTGAGGGGAGAGAGAGACCTCAAGGGTTCTGTGCGTAGTCCACGAAGTTAGAAATGCCCTCGCTGGGCCCTGTGCTATCTTCCGCAGCATCCCCTCTGCCTCCTCTTCCACAGGAAGTAAACCCCAGCCTTCCCCAGAAGAGGAAGTCGCCTATCTCCCTGTGATGCAGTCAGGGATTAGGTTCCCCGCTTGGAGACAGTCAACAATGCTCTTATAGTAACCTTACCTTTATCTTTAGGTTCATGGATACCCAGTGGTGGCAATTCTGGAGGATTTCTGAGTTTTGTGGTACCAATAATTCTGCTTCTGCTTCTAGACATTCTTCCTGAATGTCTTGGAATTCACCCTTCCTCTGGGCTAATGCAGTGACTTTTGGTCAGTTTGTCTTCTAGCTTCCAAAACTGCATTGCAATACTGTTTCTTGCGTGATATTTGTATTTCTCACTTAATGCCTTAAAATCCTGAGTTATTTTAGTAACGTGTCATGAAAAAGCAGAGGTAAGCATGCATTGGTTCTGCTGTACAATTTAGGACATTTAGCGTGTGTGCACGTGCTTGCACACACACTCACATACACACTTCATTTTTCATTCCATATCTGGAAGCCTGTACCCCCCACCCCCCGCTCCTCTTCACCCACTTTGCCCATCTCCCACTCCTTTCCCCTTTGGCAATCACCAGCGTGTTTCTCTGTATTTAGAACGTATAAGTTTTTGATATAGCTTCATAAAATATAGCATTACATAAGAACACTGCTCTGAGCATGGAAGTCACAACTTTTAAATGTTTTATAAAATGCAAAAACCAACACAAGTTTCTAAAAGTGATAAAATTGAATCATGAATCCCTTCAGTAACAAATAATCTACATCTATTTCTGTGTGCTTCACACATCCCTTAATAACCATGAAGGGATTATACTATTCTCAGTAGATCAATTCCATACTTCTTCTTATTAATCATTCTAACTTTTATAATGCTGGAAGTGCCAAAATATCTCCTCATTGCAGCTGCATATTCACGGTCCAGAACATTCTTTCCAGTATGACTTGATTATCCTCATCAACTTTGTAACAACCTTCATATGTGAGGTGAGAGAGTGAAGAAATCAATCTTGCCATCAATAAGAGTGGATTAGGAGTTGTAATGTGAACTCAGAAACAGTGCCCTAGTTATGAGGACCGTTAGTTAGAGTGTGCTGCTCATTCTAGAGCAGAAACACAAAAATAAAAAATAAAAGTAGAGTAAAAATCTTCAGAAAAATGACTGTTTCTCATTCTCAAGAACTTAATGAAAAATTAAATAATTTCAAAGAACAAATAAATATTTCAAAGAAGCAGACATTACAGTAAATGCTGAAACCCAGGCAAACATGCGAGTTATCTGTACCGAGTTGTGTCGGTGCAGCTTCAAACTGATATGCTAGTAGAAAAGAAAGGCAGCATGTGAATTAAGATCCAAGACCTGCCTCTGTTCTTGGAAGGCGCAATTCTGAGGGCTGAATCATTTCTATGAGTTAAAATAGTCCACAGCAGTGAGTGGTTTCTAAGAGACCACTGTATGTCAAAAGAGCTTGAAGAAGGTAGAAGAGTTCTCCTGAGGGCCAACCACCTAATTCGGGTTAATACGATAAGTGCCCGGATAATGCCTCAAATATTTAAAAAGAAAAATTAAGCAAAAAAATATATGAAATTAGGAAAAAAGTACCATTTTCCCAAACAGCCTTCCTAGTGAGCACTTCAGGTTACATGAATTTCTTTAAAAAATTTACATGAATTGGACGCCTGGGTGGCTCAGTGGGTTAAGCCTCTGCCTTTGGCTCAGGTCATGATCTCAGGGTCCTGGGATCAAGTTCTGCATCGGGCTCTCTGCTCAGCAGGATGTGTGCTCCCCCATCCCTCACCTACTTATGATCTCTCTCTCTCTGTCAAATAAATAAATAAAATCTTAAAAAAATTATGTGAATTATTTTCCCCCCAAAGTTTATATATTTTTATGACCTATATTCATCTGTAAAGAAATTGCAGAGCAATTATTCCAATTGCAGAGCACAGAAAATGAAGTATAACATAAAAAGATTGGTGGGAAGAGAGGAAAGGGTGGTGAGATTTTTTGAGATTAAGTCAGAACAACATGAAGAATATTCATGTTCCTTTTCTCTTGGTTCTATTTCCAAAGGTTCATTCTCAAATTAGTGTAGAAAAATATTTATTAAATGCTTAATGGCATGTAATTCCATTAGATAAATTATAAAGAAAGGGAAAGATACACTTAAAGTGACATCCAACCCTAAATTTTAAGGCCAAGAAAGAAGGGAAAGTAAACAAATTAAAAGTAGTTAAGTAAAAGCATTACACAAAAACTAAGGGGACAGTGCAGTACAGAACCAATTCTAAGGGGAAAAAAATCTATGCCAGTTAAAAATCAGTGGAACTATTTTATTGTGTTGGTTCATGAACTTAAAAGATATCAAAAGATATCCAATATACTTCAGTAATTTGTCAAAATATCTTGACAATTGGTCAAACTGTCCAATTCCATTTAACTTACGAAGATGTAAATTGCACAATGTTGACCAGAGTTGAAGCAGAGATTTCATTGCCTCGCTCAGTTATATATCTGTCATTCATTTATTGCTTTATTCTTTCAGCTTATAAACAGTTACTTAGTGTTTATTGTCGGTGGGGTGTTGGGACATTGAAGAGGAAAAGATACTTGGTCCTCATTTTTTAGGTGCTCAGACCTTTGGAGAAGGTGAAAACCAGAACTTACCATCATAGAACTGCTACGTGATGAGTTTTTATGCAGAAGGGATGTTTAAGCATTGCGGTGGGGAGAACAAAAGAAGGTTCCAGAAGTTATGCTTGATTTCAATCTAAGTATAACTAAGGTTTCAACAATAAGCCAGTTGGGGTATTATTTCAGGTAGAAGAAGGTGTGCAACAGCACAGATCATGAGAGGGCTTGGATTGTCTTGGAAACTGCAGCAGAAACACTGCAGATTTTCAGGAAGTGGTAGGTGGTGAGTTGACAGAAAGGTGTTTGCGGGGATTTATGTGTGCTAAGCCAAGGAATTTGTACTTTAGTACAGGTACTGGGGAGTCACTCAAAGATTTTAAGAGGGAGCTAGAAGTGATTTCATTTGCCTTTGGAAAGATCTCAGGTAGGACCTTGAGAAGTGAACTGGAAAGAATGGAGCACTTAGGCAGAAAGAAAAGTGAGTAGCAGTCACTATAACAGAGGAAAGAATAGTCTTGAGAAATATTTGATAGTTAGAGCTACCAGGTTTTTATCATTAATTAGATTCATAGGAAGGAAGAAACCAAGAATGATTACCTGGTTTTTAGTTTGGCCAAATGGTGACTGATGTTTCTGTTACTCACATAAGTAGAGAAGAGCAGAGCAGAAGGAAGATAATGAATTTGTTTTGAGTAAACTGGATACTTTAACAATGGAGAGTAAAATAATTTACTTAAATACTAATAAAAGCAGAGATTTTAGAAAAAAATAGTTTATTCTTTGAAAACACAGAAGCTTTTCTTTCTAAAAAACCAAACCAAACCCTGGAAATGTGCTACTAATCTCAATGGATCTCTACGTATTCATACATCTATCTTTCCCATTCCTGGAATTTGGGTATTATTTAAGCCTACTTTCTTTGGAACATTGCCTTTGGCAAATAGCCTGAAGAAGTATATAAATTTAGGAAAGTCTTTGCAGATGGAAATTCTGCTTTCCCCATTTTATTACCATTAATGTCCTTCCCTTTTCATAACCATGAAGAGGAAGAATTCAATTAGGGGACCCTTTTAGGTTTGAGCCTTGCTTTATAATAACGGGATTTATTTAGTTATCACAGGATGAACAGATGTGTCTAAAACCACCTTATATTTCCCAACATAATTTTGTTGATCTCTGTTTCTTTCTTTCTTTTTTTTTTTCTTCTTTTTGGAACAGGGACCAGACAAATGGTGACCAGACGGTCCAGTCTGGAAAAGCGTAATTGCCAACTCTGATTTAAGTGGGAGTGGAAAAATTCCTCAGAGGGAAGTGGGAATTTAGCTCAAGATAGTAGTTTCCATGTGTGAGAAGGTTTTAATTTCTCCAAAGGAAGAAAAATAGGAGTAACAGGAAAAAAAATCATTTATAGGATTTAGGAATGATAAGTTTATTTTTAGGGAATTTATTTAAAATAGCTGTTTCTTGCTTGTGTATGTTTGTACTTATAGAAATAATTAAACTTTTTCTTTTCAGGCTTTAGAATTTCCCATCAATACTTTAGAGGGAGTTAACTGAGCTGACAGATTTGATTACTCAAAGTGGTCAGTCTCATTTTTTATTTCACTTTGACATAAGGCTTGGCACAAGTCTATTACAAGCTATGCTCATTTATTGCTGCACTTCTAAGTTATAAATCTGGTTTACATCTATGGAAAATGTAGTGTAGAATTGAAGACATGTCCAATTATCTGGGCAATTTGTTTTATGAACTTATACCAAATTAAATAGAAAGCATACCCAGTATTTGTTCTTCCTCTGTGGGCTGCAAATCAGTTTAAGAAAACAAAACAAAACAAAACAAAACAAAACAACAACAAAAAAACCTTCTTCAACAGGGGCATTGAAAGTTCTGGCTTTTGAGACTGTTTCCTGAATGTGTTCTGATTAAAGCAGGATCTGAAAGTCCGATTGATAGTCTCTATTTCCTTTCCTAATGTCACAAATACATTCAGAATGTTGACTCCTATGAAAGGTAGAATTGCTGAGCTGGGTTGCATTGCCTTCAGCGCTCTTCATATTAGTTAGAGGAAATGATTTGACTAAGCACTTAAATCACGGATATGCAAGGCTGGTTTCCTCAGGAAGTAGTTATTGAAAAGGATTTTGTGAGTCTCTCATCTATAGAAATGAAATAAAATTCAGCCCAGGATGGATAATCGAGATGTAGTATTGCATGTATATGCTTTTGACTTTTACAAACAGAGTGACTCATTTGATTGAGCATCTTATGTTGAGCATTTGTCTGCTGGTGCAAAGAAGCGGGTACTACCCCAGGGATGTAAGACTGCGACATTACTGGGGGTGATGGTGGCAAACTGCTTTTTTGGATTCCACTCTGTTTTGGGGAGGGAAACGAGTCTGCTGAATCAAAACAAAATGAAACCAAACAAAATAGTGGGGAAGACTTAAAGCTCTTGAAAACGTGGTTGATGATTGGATCCTTGAGTGTAGATGTTTGCATCCAAGATGACGTGTTGGAGTGTGTATGCACTTGATAAAAGTGTTGAGAACTTCTGCTACGACTTACACTCTGTTGTTTCTTCCATGACATTCTGAGACAAATGCATTTTTTAAAAGGCTGGTATTTTTGTTCTGAATGTTTCTTGTTGTCTCCAGGCATTGGCAGCCATGCAGGGCTGCGCTATTTCTTGAATGCAAGCTCCGCACTTGTCTTCTATCTATGATCTTGACCCCTCAGTCCCTGGAGAGGGAGCAGCTTCATGAGGCTGGTGGGGGTCCCTGGAATGTCCTTCCCTGCTCAGGCTCCACGGCTCCCAGGCCTGCAGGGCCATGACGGAGCATCTGGACGTTAGGGCTTCTCCTTGCATTTCCTGGGTTACATTGTCCCTCTTCGTTGTATTCCCCCCCTCTTTCCATTATTGAGCATATTCTACATGGTCTCTGATGCACAGGGGGTTTCTCACTATATTTTTGTTCATAGCTATGTGTTCACTGATTTCAAGTGTATCTTCTATCAACTTACACGTTCACACTGTTCAAGCTGAACTATTGAATAAAATTAACAGTTTTTTGAGGCTTAACTGAGATCCTTGTGCTTATTGAGGAATTTTCATTGCTCCCTCCGTCCAGACTCACCTGTAAAACTCACCCCCAATTGTCTTTTTACTGGAGATGTTTACCGTCATGTACACTCAGAGCTTGACGGTACAGGGAAACTCATCACTTAGTTATTTCTATTTCTTTTAAACAATAACAATTTATAAATCTCAAGAACATACTTATCAAATAATTTTTTTTAAAAAATGTAAAAAAATTTAAAAAAAAGTTAAAAAAAATTTAGTTCTCCTATTTCTTTCTATTCCTTTATTATTATTCCAGGCCTTAAATATAACCAGTTTTTCTATTAAAGGGGGCCAAAACGTATTAACAGGGAGAAATATTTTAAAATTCAAAAGCAGTGAACACTTAACCACACTCTTAATTTGCCAATGAAAAATACTTTCTTAGGTCCAAATCTGCAATCATATGTGGCAAATAGATTAGCACAAATCGATTTAGAAAATAGTCTTTTGTGCTAATAGCAAGACTTAATCACCTGGTAAAAATAATTTATTTTTGTGGATGAGGATTTTGTTCCTTAGAGGATGGTCAATACCCGCTTTTCTCATATATATAAATTTAAAACTATTTCTCATGAGAGCTATTATGAAGGCTTTAAAAGGACTCTCCTTATTCCCATACACATGTCCTGATCTGTTTTTCTTTCTGCTGTTAAAATTAAGTGGATGCTATATTGAAACTTATCCTCATTGCTTTTTATTCTCCCCAGAATTATTCACGTCATAGTCTATTTTTCTCCATTTATTATACTAATTTGCTTTTAATTTGACAGTTTTCCTCATGTCTCTGTGCATTGTTTTGACAGTGAGTTACTCATCAAGATTTTACTTGAAAAAAGAAAATGATAATTCATGTTCACATGTTAAACTTAACTCATTTTAGTCTCTTTTTATTCCACAGTCTTATGTGCATTACAATGACAGAGACTATAACTGACAAGATAATGGATTAAACTTTATAAGTTGATCTAGCTAAAGAGGGTTCATTGGATACTAGAAACTAAACTGAGAGCAATTTTTTTTAAAAGTAAAGGAATGTCAGAAAAAAACCCACAAAAGATAGAAATAATTTATTTGAAAAAGCCAATACTTTTTTATGCTTCACTACTAACAAGCTAACTTATACACCATTTAGTTCTATTTTTCTTATGTGACCTGGATAGATATGCCATGCACTGGTTTATGACTTATATTAGTTTTCTTTAATCTTTACTCTGCCTCCTCCTTTCTTTGCATATTCTCCTTGATTTTTTTTTTTTTTTTTTTTTTTTTTTGTGTGGGGTGGCAGGGAGAATGGATTCAATTATCTATTTATTTATCATCTTTTCTCTCTCTATCTCTGGTATTTTATTTTATTATTTTTTAAAGATTTTATTTATGTATTTATTTGACAGACAGAGATCACAAGTTGGCAGAGAGGCAGGCAGAGAGAGAGAGAGAGAGAGAAAGAAGCAGGCTCCCTGCCAAGAAGAGAGCCCAATGTGGGACTTGATCCCAGGACCCTGAAATCATGACCTGAGCTGAAGGCAGATGCATAACCTACTGAGCCACCCAGGCGCCCATCCGGTATTTTATTTTATTTTTAAGATTTATTTATGTATTTGTGAGAAAGAGAGAGAGTGTGTGTGTGAGCAAGGGAAGGAGCAGAGGGAAAGAGAATCTGAAGCAGCCTCCCTGCTGAGTGCTGGGCGTGGAGTCCAGGGTGGGGCTCTGTCCCACAACCCATGAGATCATGACCTGAATCACCAAACCCAGACTCCGACCCTTAACTGACTGAGCCACCCAGGCACCCCCCAGGTATTTTAATAATAACCCCTGACCTAGCTTTGATGATGGTGATGAGACTTTTCTTCGCACATTCTTTTCCACGTCTCCTTAGTTCCTGTTCCCGATAGAGTTTGATAAAGAAGATTGAGAGGTTAAAACTCTTTGAGTCTATAGTTTCTGGAAAGACCCTTTTCTTCACCAGTGTTTCCACGTCTGTTAAGCAAAGGGGTCCAAACAGCCTGTAGCGGGTGTGGTAGCAACTCACATAGAGGTCTTTACTCAGTATATTATGTCAGGTGTCATCAACAAATAGCCCTTGAACTGGGTTCTGTCTGAAAGACAGTGAAGGACAGACTAGACAGGAAATTACTGGCCCATTCTTTGTCTCCTATTTTCTTTTTAGGAAGACCAGTTGGGATGGAGTCTGTGGTAGAAGGGTGTTTTCTTCTGATGTAGATTCATAGGATTTCACAGCTTTTTTTCACAAGTACATGTAGGGGATCATGGAGCCTAGCCAAATACTTCCCTCTCCCTTATTGAAGACAATTAAGGAAAAAGATTGAAAGCCCTATAATTTTTGAATGCGAGTTTTATGGACAAAGTAGAAAATGTTACTTAAACTCAAAATTTGATTTCTGATTAAAAAACCCCTATCTTCATGGTAGTCATTTACTTAATATTTTCATCTACTTAATTTTTAAATATTTTGAGATCATAAAAATCATTCTAAGATCCACATTTATATGACAGGGAAATGTAACATATTCTTTTTATGGACTTAAAAAATCTTATTCCAGTAGATGTCATTTAAAATTCGTGGTTCACCTGGGTGGTTCAGTGGGTTGAAGTCTCTGCCTTCGGCTCAGGTCATGATCCCAGGGTCCTGGGATTGAGCCCCGAATCAGGCTCTCTGCTCAGCAGGGAGCCTGCTTCCTCCTCTCTCTCTGCCTGTTTCTCTGCCTACTTGTGATCTCCATCTGTCAAATAAATAAATAAAAATCTTTAAAATTCTTATGAAATGGTTAGTACCAATTCTATAGAATTTGGATGGGATTTTAACATGATTGTATTTTTAAAAAATTCTTAAATAAGGCCATTATCATATTAAATACATAGCTGCTATATTATCACTTATTTAAAGCACTGTTCTCAACAATAAGTTGAGAAAATCATTCTCACTCATAAAAGTCAATTTAAATTTAGTGGTGTGAACATCCCATTTACTTTAAAGAAAACCACTTCTTATTAAAAACATTTAGACAAAAAATTACTTCACACAAAGAAGTTAAATACCACTGTTTAATGTTTTATTACAGCACTGGGAACATTAAACAAATAACAATGGAAATAAAGCTGGGCATAAGGTCTGTTAAGCAGCCTGGACTTTATTTACACAAGAGACTGTTGAAATTTATGCTTAAGTTACTGAATACCAATTTATATAACAGCTGAATCTGTGGGTGTCACATTTAATTCTTTAAAAAAATTCCTTTTCAGCTGGAAACCGTGCCTTATGGCCACTTCATTGTCCTAGAGATTCCATTTTACTATGGAATAGTTGATTAATTTAAAACTGGGGCAATTACAGCGCCTCGTTCTCCTGGCCTCAAATTGACTGGTGTAGTTATGGGTGTAAGGCCTCAGCCGGCCGCCGCACCCTTTGTCTAGTATGATCTTGTTGCCATGGGCATTTATTGTGGCTACAGTTTTAGTATGGAAATTAAATACGGAATATGGAAAGAAAGAAATATGGAAAGGAAGTAGCAGTTGGAAATTGACACATGTCATGTTTCATTGGCTAGAAGGGCAAGGGGGGGTTCTCTGTGGGGGTGGAACCTGGGAGAAGGACAGTAGAAAGAATAAGAGACAGAATGAGAGGAGAGGAAGAAAAGGGAGGATGTGAAGGGACAGAAAGAGATGAAGGTGACCCATGGAGTGACAGAGAAGAGATGGATAGTTCTGATGGCACTTGAATTATTTGAATTCTCAGTTCTCTCCTTTGCCTTAGTTGTTCTGCAAGATACTCCAATATCTTTCCAAGAAAAAGTATCCTTTCAAGTTTGTTCTTACTGAGTATCTGTCATTACCACCAAAATATTTCTAATCAATGCAAATCATGTCTTACTTTACAGGTCTCATTTAGAGAGACATCCATTTGAAGAAAGGCAAACTTCAAATGTGGCCCGTGTCCAAATGCAAGAGATCTTCATAAAACTACTTAACATTAATTATGGTTAACTTTCAAAAACGGCAAATAGCAAAAGGGAAACTGTTGAAGCTATTAAGAGGTATTTACACGTCTTTTAGGATTCAAAATTTAGGCTTTCTTTAATGAATTAGAAAGGCAGTTGATGAAACAAGTTTGCTTACTTGGTTTACCTCATGCAGACCTAAATAATCCCAGTGATTTTGACTGTCTTTTTAAAAATTATTTAATTTTATCTTTTTAGCGTCCTAAGATTCATTGTTTATGCACCACACCCAGTGCTCCATGCAATACGTGCCCTCCTTAATACCCATCACCAGGTTCATCCAACCCCCAACCTCCCTTCCCTCCAAAACCCTCAGTTCCTTTCTGAGAGTCCACAGTCTCTCATGCTTCGTCTCCCCATCTGATTTCCCCCAATTCACTCTTCCTTTCCTTAATATAATCACCACGTTGTCAAAAATAACTTTTGCTCATTCCCATATATATATTCAGTTCCCTGCTGTCTGTAAAGTGAGCTCTTTAGTTCAACTCCGAACTCCTGTCACTTTACTATCCTTTTTAAGGGCCTACGTTATTAAAAAACCCTTGTTTTCAGTTCTGTGTTGATATAGAGACAGTCCCTGACATAACATGATTTCTGTTTAATGAAGGAGTAAATAAAATACATCATTGTAATACTGGATGACATACGGAAAGTATGGATATTTACTAGGAGGGCTTAAGGATGCTTAAATGCAAGACCTGTGTCTGCCCTTTTGGAGACCATCACTATTTTTTTTGGCTTTAGCCATCATCCAGAAAACCAGGAAATACAGCCTTTTGGATAGCTCAGCAATCCACGTTTATAATTCTACAGTTCAAGACAGGTTTTAGGACAATGGCTATGCAACATGTTTTGTGAAAGTACAAACCAAGGAAGAGCTCTGCCTCTTATGGACAGGCTAAGGAACACACATATCGAGCATGTGTCTGGTGCCCCGAAGGAACCTCCTTTAGGAGCTGCTGATGATGTCACTCCAGCCCCTAATAATCATTTCTGAGTTTCCTTGACTTAATTCTTTATCAAATGCTGTAGGTATAAGGCTCTGACTGCCAGAGCTCTGCTTTACTGATTTGCTTGCCCATTTTTGCTCTGATTCTCCTCTCTTTTCTTTTCACCTACGTTCATGGCTTCTGGGTGATGATACACTCCATTCTCTTCATTTTCTGATTTTGATTCCTACGCAGCTTTGACATCCTTGCTTTTCTGTCTTCAGAGCTTAAGTCTCAAAGGGACTGCAATTCATTTGTCCCTTAATTTTCTTAGAAAAATTACATTCATTTTTGGGAATTTAAATTCATTGAAATCCTTTTCAGGAATCTATTACTGGATTATAGGTGATAAGGAATGAGTGGAGGGTTTTCAATTAGTTGAAGAGTGTCTTGATGAGAAGATTTTGACCCTACCAAGGATAGATAGAGTAGAAAGCTATGGAGAGTTTGAGAGATACCACATAAAAGCAAGGTTAATATATGATTCTGCATTTGCTTGTCTTTTTTCCAGTATAGACACTTTTTCAAGCCTCCTTCATTGTTTAGTTGGCATAGTATCTTTCTGTTTCAATAAGTACATGAAAAACAATAATGAAAGTTTAAACCACGCCTGCCAGGGATAAATGAGGAGTTATCATCAACAGTAGCTGGTCTCTCTTTGGGATATGAAGGAAAGGAAGAAGTCAGTCTCTCTCTCAGATTTTAGGTTTGTGTTTCTGAATTGGTCGTATTATTGACAAAAGCAGTCAGTAAAATCATAAGGCAGGCAGGTTTTGAAGCTACAGATGACGACTTCAGTTTTTGTTGTGTTTAACTTTTGATACTCAAGGGACATCCCAAAGGAGCTGTCCGGTCAAGAGTTAGCTACCTGGATCTGGAACTCAGAGGAGAGATTGAGGGTTAGATGATGGGATTCTTAGGTGGGGGGATCTCAGTATTTAAAGAGTGAACTGTAACAATACGCTAGAGAAGAGATGGAAAAAGATAGTTTCAAGAACTAGAACGGTAAATAAAAGAACAGTGGTGTAGACATTAGAAAAGAGGAAATATTAATTGTGATGAGACTACACAAGTCTACGAATGTGGTCATTCTGTGGTTTGACTTATCCAAACGGGAAGTGCGAAGCAAGAGGCATTGGCAGAGAACCTTACCACCCTGCCACTGCCCTTCAGAGTGAAACTCCTCTCTTGGTAAGGTTGTCTGCAGGCTACTAACAGTATTCAAGTCAGGCTATATTAACAGCTTTCTTCTCTCTGTGCAACTAGAGTGCATGGTGCTGTCCTTTGCTGTGACCTGACTGAAATACTCACATTTCTCTTTCTCTAATTGGAGAGCATTTGCTTGTATACTTGAGAAGAATGTTTTTGCTTTCAGATGAAGAACTAAACCTTTGAGTCCTCAAAATAATCTCTGGGCAAACATCCCCATTTTTAACCTACAGTTATTATTTCCTAAGTTGTATCTGACCATGGTTTGTAGTACAGGGTTTTGTACATAGCTTGTGTTCACCCAGAAAATATCAAATGAGTGAATGATGTTGTTACTGACTTCTTTATTTAGTAGTCTAACAAATTTCCAAAAAATAGTTTTGATAATTTTAAATGGATTCTGTCTGTGAGATGAGACTGGTAAGTGAAAAATGATTTCAATGAATAAAATGTTCAATTAAAATATTCATTACTCTTGGTAATTTTAGTGAGAGTTTTCTTACCACTTCTGTGCTTTAGTTTTTGACTTTAGAAAACTGAGTCTGCTTGGACTTGGGCCATTGGCCTATTTTGTGTTTCCAGTTTTTGCAAATTGGAACATGTATTAAATTTCAGAGTTTCTAAGCCAAAAGTATATTAAAAATCCCATTTGCTCTTTTCTAATGGAAAAATAAAGTGATCTCCAATGGAGAGGGACTCCCTCTTCTGTGAGCTTGCCTTCAGAACAGGGGAGTATTTGTATGTGAGCTCAGAATCACTGTGCCAAAAAGGTGGTGTGTTTTGATGTATTCTATCAATCATTTTGTTCTTTTGTTAAGATTTTTATTTTGTGTTTCACAGAATGTAAATCTGGCTTATTGCCTTTAAATATTCATGCAGAGTCATATATTATCTTTAAAATTTCATGCTTTTCTTGGCATAATTCTTAAATTAGAATTAAGAGCCTCTATAATTTATGAGCCAATCAGTTGAGTTTCTGAATATAAAATGGAACCAATCAAGCCACGAGAGTAAAGATGCTTTAAGTCAAGTTGCTCTGGAAATGAAAATATAGTTGAGAACTATATTTTTCTGCTGGAACAAAACAGATTATCTTTATGTGAGTTATAGGGTAATCCAGTCAAATAAGCAAGAAATTTGTTTTTGCCATTGTTTCTACTGTGTGGAGGTGACCCCAAATCTGGAATTCTACCATTTTGAACTTCCTCTGTCCTCTAGTTTTGTATATGTGTCTCTGAATTTGTGGGATCTACATTCATGATTGTGAATGCCTCTATACAAATGGACATTGGAGACCATGAATGGATTTGGGAAGTCAGTATAGATTTGTTGGAGAGTCGTGTCTTATTTCCACCCTGTAAGTTAAAGTCTAACCTCTGGAGCCAGATTTCTGCCGTGATTTTCTGGCCGAGGCTCCACAAATGTGGTTGGCACCACACGAGGTGGCTCAGGTAGCCAGGAACTGAGATTATGTTTACCATTTTCATAAACCCTCATGGAATAAATATAGGCTCCAGTCACCCTTTCTTCTACCCCCGCTATAGCTGTTAGCAGGAAGGAAGTATCATTTCCATCTCTTGGTACAATGAAAGCTCTGAGAATCTAGTTACAATTTCTCTTAGCAAATGGAATCCCAGAAGGGTCTGTACATAGCTAAAATGCACATGTATTCTCTTAGAGGTTGTTTTTTTTTTTTTTTTTCAGACCATGGTTGAAAAATATCTGCTCTTTAAATTATTCCATTGCTTTACAGAGGAAGTATTAATTACATGACTGCAAGCATAGATCAGGCTGGGATGTAATTACAGGGCTTACTTTGTCTCTGTTGTCCAACAGAATTAGGCAGGAAGTGTTCACGATGCCAGCAATTTAAGGTGTTTTGGAGTCCATTATGTTTCTGGTTCTCTCAAGAACTTAAGCACAGATCAAATGACAGTTCTGTTGCCCAATTGTCTGGAAAAATGACAAAGCAAGTTTTACCTGAGATACATTTTTACAAGTTTTATGTTTGCACATTGATAGGAAATGCTGCATGCAGCCTTAAAAAGGGAGTCTTCATTCTTGTTATCTGACTTTTCTGTCTTTTGTCAAAATTGGAGTTCTTTACTCTATATTTGGGTATCACGTTAAACAATGAAATAGCGTTGAAGATAAAAATGTGTTTGTATTGTAGAGTTATGCCTTTTAAACAATACTTCTCTATAAAAATGTTGTTTTTTTTTAATGTCTAATATCAAATTGGAGTATCAGAGTAAAAGTCTCTAAAAATTACCCTTCTATCTCATTCACTCTTTTTTGGTGTTATTTCCTGTATTGTGATTTTTCATAATTCTTGTAAAAATTAAATCTACTTAAGTTCTTTGTAATGATCATGTTTGCTCTTAGCTTTTAAGCTGTCCCAAGCAGTTAAAAAAGTGTTTTCATTTTGTCAGTTTCCTGCTATTTGGGGTGCTACATCTTCTGAAAATTCTCCTACTTCTCCTCCATTCATTTTCTCATCCCAGATATTGTATTTCTTGATATTTTTCTTGTTGTTCTTGGGCAATTCATACTATATCCCTACTCTTTCCTCAGACTTTCACACTATTAGAATGCTTGGTTTCCTCATAATCCAACCATATTACATTCTGAATACATGTTTTCTCTTGAAGCATGTGTACATATAATCACTTTTAGTGCCAGTTACATAACTCCAACCTTATTACTGTTTTTGCAATCACTGTATTTACTTCCTGTTCAAGGTTTTATTTTTCATATTCTTACTCTTGTCCTTTTAAAACAGGCTGCCAATTTCTATTATAGAACAGAGCAAGAGAAATGAACTTCCAGAGTTGTATATGTTTCCTTCCCCATTTTTTTTTTTTTCTGGATCATACTGATAGAAGCCATCCCTCCAGAGACACAGACTTGGATTTTGACTAATATCTCCATTCACTGCTTGCAAAGTAATACTACATTGATTGGTGGATCTGTTTCAGAAGGAAATGAAAAAACCATATTTAATATATTGCAAGACTTGAAGTATAGGTAAATTTATGTGCTAAGAAGTGAAAGGAAATACTCAACGAGAAGACCATGTGTTTCTAAGAGGTTCTGTAGGGCAGCAGAAGGTGTAGTGATAGAAAGTCAAAAGGCCTGGGTCTGAGGCTTGGCTCTGCATCTTTCTTGCTGTGTGATATTGCTGGACACACCATCCAACTTGTTTAGGTCTTAGCTATCTCACTTAAAAGGGAAAATGTTATTCATCTTCAAGAGTTGTCATGTTAACAATGAAGTAGGATTACTAATATGGAAGTGCCTAATTTCCTTTTATTATCTTCAACCATCCCCACCCCCCCGTTAGTCTGGGCTCATTTTCATTAAATTGGTTCTTTGTTTTTAAACCTGTACTTATCGCTGAGTAAGAGATAGTGATGTACTTTTGGTGAAGATCACGGGGCAACACAGGTAAGAGCACAGAAGCCAGTCAAGTAGACTTAGGTTCATATCTCAACTCTCTTGTTTCCCATTGGTGTGACCTTGGGCAAGAGGTTTAACTTTTTAAAGCTCAGCTTTCTCACCTATAAATTTGGGATAATAATAGTATCAGACAGAATAAAAAGCACTTAAATCAACTTAATCAATGTTAGTGATCACAAGTCAATAGAGAAATTTTAAGAGTTAACAAGCATCATAAATGTCAGGAATATAGTGTTACAGCTGTTTTCTTTCCTTAAAATCTATACGACATAATGTCTTAGCATCACCTAGGTATGCAGCTTGACTCCACTTTATAAAATTCAGAAACTTTATAAAGTCTCTGAATTAGCTCACAGCATAAATATTGGCTTTTATTAAAGAAATAAGAATAATATATTTTGTACATAGTTTTCTCCTTTAACAGACCACATGTGGATAATTGTAATGAATGTGTTAATGCAAATGCTTGTTACTAGATAAATAATTAAGAGGCCAGGAAATAGCAAACTTCATAACAGAAATCTTGGTTTTGTATACCATTTATTCCAACTTCTGGTAGTGTGACTGTATACTTCTCTGACTCTAAATTTTGATCTTTAAATTGTCTATAATCTCTGCCTCCTTGCATTTATTTCCTTGGGTCAGTGAAAATACAGGTTTTTTGTGTTTTTTTTTGCTTTTGTTTTTGTTTTTTAAATTTTTATTTATTTTTTTAATTTCTTTTCAGTGTTTCAGAATTCATTGTTTATGCACCACACCCAGTGCTCCATGCAATACGTGCCTTCCATGATACCCACCACCAGGCTCACACAACCTCCCACTCCCCTCCCCTCCAAAACCCTCAGTTTCTCAGAGTCCACAGTTTCTCATAGTTCATCTCCCTCTCCAATTTCTCCCAACTCCCTTCTCCTCTCCATCTCCCCATGCCCTCCATGTTATTCCTTATGCTCCACAAATAAGCCAAGCCATATGATAATTGACTCTCTCTGCTTGACTTATTGCACTCAGCGTATTCAGAGAAATAGGGGGGGCAGCTCTGAAATGCTTCTAATATTTCCAAAGGAAGAATATACAAATATGTGACAAAAATGATGTAAGAATTTCTTAGATTTCACTGTACATAGTTACCTGAGAGTTAAGTAAGTGGTATAGGAGAAGATGTATATAAACAAATGAAATGTTTCAAGTATGGATTATTTTTTTAAAGTGATTGAAATATTAGCACTTTCCATTACAGAGTTTGAACTCTTAAATAAGCTTCTTCTTTTTGAGAATTTAGAAAATATTTTTATCGTTTTGGATACTTAGGTAAACTTTTGGCATAAATTTTAAGGAGAGAAATTTTAATAACTAGTTAAGATTTATTTTAACAAGAATATGAATATTTGATATATTCATACATTTCCCCTAATTCTTGAAAATGCTTTGACTTAACATTCAGTTGTCATTTGTTTATATTATTAATTTATTTAGCATATTTATTTTGCATAAGGAAAAGAAGTATTTGTTATGGAAGAGATGGCTATTTGCCAAAGTGAGTACTCTCTCTTCCAAATGCAGAGCTGTCACTGGGAAGTATGTGCCCATTTTCCCAGTAGGAATGCTTCTTTGCTTCCCCCTCTTGCAATCAGACGACTGAGATATAGTCAAAGGAAGGAGAGAAATAAGCTATTTCTCTAGGCCTGCTCCATAACTTGATTCACTCCTTCTGCCCTGTTCCATTTCCTGCTGGCTGGATTGGGGAAGGTCCCTGGAATAACCTAAATAGATGTTAAGTAGAACAGAAGTTTCTGGCTGACTGGGTGGGAAGGGCTGTCCTGCTAGCCTGGACTTGGAACACTTGCACTGGATACTAGGAGTGTGAAATTAAATTTTAGTTGTATGAAACCATTCAGCTGTGAGAGGTGAGTTACATTAGTACTCTTTCTTAGCTACCTCCTGAATTGTTACAAGTTAATACAGTCAACACCTGAACAATGTGGGGGGTTAGGGATGCCAACCTCTACCAAGTTGAAAATTGGGTATAATTTTTGACTTTTCAAAAACCTTAACTAATAGTTTGCCATTAACTGAAAGACTTACTGATTATATTATAGTCAATTAACACATTTTTACATAATATACTATATATATTATATATATATATCATATATATTTTTCAAATATTTTATTTATTTATTTGAGAGAGTGAGAGAGAATGAGCGGCCTGGAGGTACAGAGGTAGAGGGAGAAGCAGATTCCCCGCAGAGCAGAAAGCCTAACGCAGGGTTCCATCCCAGAACACGAGGTTCATGACCTGAGTTGAAGGCAGATGCTTAACTGACTGAGCCACCCACGTGTCCCTAATACGTGTTTTTAATGTTCTATGTATTATATGCTATATTTTTAAAGTAAGCTAGAGAAAAGAAAACGTCGTTAAGAAAATCACAAGAAAAAGTACATTACCTATATTATACTGTTTTAATTAGAAAAAATGGGTGTATAAGTGGACCCATGAATTTCAAGCCCATGTTCAAGGGTTAAGTGTATAATCCAAAGTTATGATATTGTATATTGTTTATAGCTCTTATACAATGTTTTAGGCACAACCTACCAAAACAACTTTTCAATTAACATACAGGTAGTTTCACTGTAATGATTAGGAACCTGCATTTATAGATTTAAAAAATTTACTTAATAAAATATTAACCCTGTTCTCATAACCTGTTCAATTTTGTATAAGTCTTAATATTGCAAAGATCTTACATACCTTTCAACTACCTAAAATCAAAGAGAGGAAACTTCTCTTAGCCCAGAGAATAAAACTCTTCAAATCTTGAACTCTCAGAAAAGAAGTCCCAGAATGATGATTCAACACTATTCTTCTGACTCTATCCTGAATTTGTTGGTAGTTTGCATAACCCCAGAAGCAAATCCTGAAACAAGTATTCAAGTTCAAGTTACTTATTTGAGAGAACATTTCAGGAAATGTCAGTAGAGAGAAGGAATGTGAAAGAGGGAAGGAAAGGCAGCCAATAACAAGTTCATTAGCAAGCAGGTTATTACTGGCCATAACCACATTTTGCTTTAATGAGAAAATCTGGGTGTATTTTAGAGTTACCACCAGGTGGGGAGAGCAAGCTGGAATATTTCCACACCAAACTCCCTTCTGACACTGGTTGAGGGATGCTTCTGGGGGTGTGAATTCTTGGGCCACAGTGGCTTTGGTAGCCAGATAAAATACATAGGCAGCAAAACGTAGGTGTAGGCAGCAGGAAGTACAGACAGCAGGTACTGAAATGGTAAGTGTGAGAGGATTCAAGTGGACACCAACAGTAATTGATTCCACTTCAAAGTGGAACAGAACAGGAAACATAGAAATGGAAACTACAGAACTTTGGTATTTTCAGTTACTATTTTTCTTTTTATAATATGTAAGTTGTACACAGTACATACATAATTCTCTTTTTAACCTATTTTTTAATTCCTATGACGTAAGGGCAGCTTTTCATTTCTTTGTGTGACTATTTCTTACAGTATCTTATCTCCAGGATATATCACCTGGTTTTGTCTCCTAGATACCTGCTTTTTTTGTAAACAAACAAACAAAATAAATGACAAAACTCTTAGTTTTGCTCAGTGATT
Organism: Mustela nigripes; assembly: GCF_022355385.1. NCBI lineage: Eukaryota > Metazoa > Chordata > Mammalia > Carnivora > Mustelidae > Mustela > Mustela nigripes. The sequence goes on from NC_081571.1 coordinate 57,542,233, forward strand.
TTGGATCAGTTTCTTAACTGTAATCTTGACTTGGGCAGCTACATTAATTTGGTTTTACTGGAAGTGTCATGGAGTATAAATTTAGATCCTGAAGAGGAGAAAGGGAATGTATTAAAAATCATGCTTGTACTTCCTATTCCTTTGGTCAGGGCAGATATCACTAATGGATTTCATCATTCCCTTCGAGAGACACTTTACCCTGAGCTTTAATCATGTTTGTCAATATCACTAACCTTGTGTCATGTTGCCCTTCCAATGAGTTCCGTTACAATTAAAATCACAAACTTTAATCAATTCAGCAGTCTACCTTCTCCTCATCTAGCCCTGGGCTACACGATGCTTCTGCAGAAACTTGCACATCAAGCAAATGAACATTGTTACCATTTATCTTACCTAGCTTCTTTTGGGTCCTGTGACTTGACACTGTCTGGTAATGTTTAGATGTCTCCCTAGTCAGCTCTACTGCTACTTCTCCCCTGAAACAATTTTTACTGCAACCTTGTTATTGCAAGTGTCAGGAAAACAGCTTGAACTAGCTGAAGCAATTGGGGGAATTTGTTAAAATCTTTCTGGGATGTCTTAGAGAGTAAGAGGGGAATAGGACAGTCCTCGGTAACACCTGGAATCAGGGGATTACATTCTATCTTTCTCCATTGCGTGTTTATTATCTTATTTATGAATCCATTAAAATTTTTCTTGGCACAGACCACACCTCCTCTGCATGGCAGGAAACATGGGAAGCACAGTAAAAGGCCGGTAGGACATGACATTCTGGTTTCTTTCGTAAAACCTAGATTACTAGAAAGACACTGACTTTCATGGCCCAGTTGCAGAAAATTCTAGGTGCATGCTCTGATTGGTTATACTTGAGCCTGGTGCCCAGATCTGGGCCAATCAGCTGTAGCCAAGGGGGCACTTTTGTGATAGAATAGCTGGGCCTTCCAGTGGGAATAATATGGACCAAGTACAGCAGACAGGACAGTTACTGGAACTACAAAGGTGCTGGAAAAATGCTATCACAGACACTGACTCATCATCTTTTTCTATTTTCCTTAAGTTGTGACCTCAAACTCTTGCCATTTGTGATGTCATGGATGGACCTAGACAGTATGATGCTGAGTGAAATAAGTCAGACAGAGAAAGGACACAAATCATATGATTTCACTCATGAAATGGAATGGGATATGTGGAATCCAAAAAGAAAACACATGAATAAACAAAAAACAAATAAGTAGAAACAGATGCATAAATACAGAGACTAAACACATGGTTGCTAGAGGGGCTGGGTTAAGGCTTGATCAAAATGGGTGAAGGGAAGTGGGAGATACAGGTCTGCAGTTGTGGAATGAATAAGTCACAGGGACAAAGGGTACAGCATTGGGAATATGGTGAACAGTATCGTAAGTGAATGAGGACAGATGGTAGCTACCCTTGTGTTGAGCATAGAAAAATGTACAGACTTGTCAAATCACTGTGTTGTACACCTGAAAGTAAGGTAACATCACCTGTCAGCCACACTTCCATAAAAACAAGTAAACAAATTCTTGTAACTTCAACATCCCTCTTCTCAAAAGTGACCTTACTTTCTGTTTTATGAAATTAAAATGAACGTGGCCCTGAAACTTCATTTATTCTCCCTTCTAACCTCCCCAGTTTTATAATAAAATAGTGAACTTCATACTTAGGGTGAATTTCCGGGTCCTCTTTCTTTTTGCTCTGTCCTGTTGTCTATGAAGTGGTTCCCACAACTCTTAACCTTTACACTATCTGCTTCAACCCACACACTAGTGCTAGATAAAACTTCCAAGTCAGTCATTTTCTCCAGAATGCTCTCTTAGGAGGTGCTTTCTTGGAATACTCATTCAATAAAATAAGGGGGGAAAAACCAACCTTATTTAGTTTGGCATTCAGGGATCTCTAGTCCATAATATGCTGCAACTACTTCCCAGATTTACTTCTTATTGCTCCCCTATATGTATATATTATACTTCAGATGCTTTTTTTTTTTTTTTCCAACAGACTCTGTGTTTTTGTACTTCAGTGCCTTTCTCCTTTTGATGCCCATATCTGTGATTCTATTTTTACACTTTGAAACTTCATTTACCTTTCAAGGGTAACCACCTCTTCTGAAATGTGTTTCTTCATCCTTCTACTGAAATAATGCCATCCTTTTACAAAGGCCATGGTCCTTTGAACTCTGCTTATATTGTGGTCACTGGGTACCTGTGTGAGCCTGCCTATTAATCTAAAATTTTAACCCAGACATTACATAGAACTTTCTTTGTGTCAAAAAAAATTATGTGATATAAATTAAATTAATAGCTTGTATGGGGAAACGTATTGGGAAGAACATCCATATTCATAAATAATTTTTTAGCTCTGTTGTTGGTTGCACTTACCTAAAGGAAGTATCTTCACTCTATTTGCCTAACAGCTTAAACAGTCTTCCAGTCCTTGGAATGACTTTAATGAGTTCTCTTATTTTCCCCAATATAGGAAGAATTGATTCTTCATGATGTCAGAATTAGAAAATTTTTTCAATGGTTTGGATTACAAAACATATCCATGTCTTAATTAAGAATACTGTTCTCTTATGAATGAATTAATTTTTGCATGAATGTGGCTCTCAGAATGGTGTGTTCGAGGTAATTTTAAGTTTCCAATAATTTCATATTATTTATAGCTTGTCCATGGGAAACTGTTTCAAAAATAAAACTCCTTAAAAGGATAGAAACTTTGAAGTATCAATCTAAAACAATAAATGTGGGATTTTCTCCTTTACCACTCCAAATTTTAGTGGGTTACGTGAGATATATTATTGGAGCATATTTTGGCAGATATCATCCCCCTGAGTATAACAGATATGGAAATTTTATTAGTTAAGTTTGGATTGGAGAAACAGAGCCATTAGGAGTAAAAGTGATCAGGGGGTTTAATTATAGGGTTTTGACCTTATGCATTTACAGGAACTAGTTAAGCAGTTTATATAAGCTGTTCTTCTACATTGGATGCTGAGCCTGAGGTCAGCAGGGGAGGCCACAGGGGAGGTAAGTTGATGAAGTGACTGGAAGATGCTGAGGGGCAGGACAAATTTGTGCCCACGAAAGAAGCTGGAACCCATATAGGTCTCTTTCCACTGCCAAGCCTCAACATCAACACTGCCGGTGACTTGGGTGTGAGGCTGGTGTCCTTCACCATGGAACCCGACTCCAGAAGTGAGCCCCAAAGTCAGAGAAACCGGAGGAAGCCCAGTGTGAATCGGAAGCGCAAATGCTACTGTTGCCACAGGAGCTTCTCACACCGCTGGAGATGTGTGGAGGAAGCTGAACAAGGAGAGCTGGTGGCCACTGGAATTGCTGCAGGCTGGCTGAGGTCCTCTTAGGGGGAGCCCCAGAGCCGAAACCATGCACCCCAGTTGCAACCACACCCTACAGCCCGCACCTGCCTTTGCACCGTAGAAGGATATGGCCACTGCTTCTTTCCACCTTTCAGCTATCACCCCAAAGAGCTCTTGTGGTTCATAGGAACTCAGAACTGGGAAGGAATTCTGAAAATCATGGTTCCAACTAGATGAGCTGATACCATGCAAATCACCTCGCATACATTAAAAACAAAACATGAACTAAAAATCCAAGCAGTCCATCTTCTTCCTGGAACAAAGACAGTATCTTTTGGTCGATGTTATGTTTTCATCAGGATTTTCATGAGAGCTTCATTGCCTGCATCGGATAACATCTTTGGAAGTCTCATCCAGGTCACCTTTCCTCCAGACACGCTGGATAAGATCTGAATTGCCACAGATATTAAGGGAAGATAATAAGATAATAAGGGACGCAACAGCCATATGATGTGGTAATGTCGGTCGGGCCCTGGAAGCCTGAAGAAACATATTGGGTAATAAGGACTTGGAGACTTGCACGGTTAACTTCTTCATCCATAGGGACCTGATGGGTGTGTTTATTATGATGGTAAAGATCTTGTGTTTCAGTTCAAACCCCTTCTGAGGGGACTTGAAGACTATGAAGTTATCTGGGCAGTCTGATCATGAACGAGGGCTGCATACAAACCGTTAGTGAAAAGTGCAAGGATATGTGTAATAAACAAGGCAATAAACAAAGAGAACCTTGTGTTGCATGTATGAGCAGAATAATGTCTACAAACTGCCCAAGGCTTTGAAAGCAATTTACTGAGAAAGCTTTTACAGTGGCCCGTTTTGGAGCCATTGATAATTAACCAAACAAATGATTCAAAGTAGGTCCAACTGTTTCAGCGAATTTCCTTAGGGAGCTGTAATACTTTGAATTCCATATTATGGCACTGTTAGATCAGTGTCTTCAGCTGCAGCAGGTAAACACACAGAGTTTGATTCATGATCATATGGGTAATAACCTAAGATCAATATTTTAAATGACGTAATAGAAAAGCAGCAAGGAATCTCTTATAAGTAATGAACAGCAATTGAGCCTTAGTCGTGGGCAGATAGGGTCAATTATGAATTCTGCCAAGTCTATAGATTTATGCTTACACAAAGTATTGAGTGATAAAGGAGATAACATTTCCTCATAATAGCAATGTAGTTTCATAACTTATTAAATACTATAGATTTATTCATGTATGACACCAGGAAACCAAAAGTATTATTCTCACCACTTATTCCTATGGGGTCTGAAGTTAGCAGCTGATGTTTCTACCTGACAGGAAAGCTCTGTGTTTTTCTCCATCTTGACACAGAGATGTACATCTTGTCTTGCTCATAATGTGGGGCATTAGGGAAGAAGTTTGGGCTCTAGAGCCAGAAGAATCTCTGCTTAAGGGAGCTGTTTGTGCTAGTTTCCACTTCTATGTAACCGGGAAGGAGGCAACATTGTTTCTCTCCCACAGGGTTACCCTGAGGGTCACTGAACATAGTAGAAGGCAAACAGAGTTGTGGACAGCAAGTACCATGAAAACCATAGTTCATTTCTGATTTCCATCTCAGGTCTGTAGTACCACAAGGGTCAGTGACAAAGGACAACCATTTATGTCGAAGAACCTAAACTGAGATGTCTCTTTTATTTGTGAAATATTCTTACTTTCTGCCCTAAACTTACTCCTCTGGATGCTCACTGAAAATACTCAAAATCTGATCTTTTTAGTAGTCTGACAATCTTTTAAAAAATTTAAATTCAGTTAGTTAACATAGGGTATTATTAGTACAGAGGTAGAGTTCAGTGATTCATCAGTCTTATGTAATACTCGGCGCTCATAACATGGCGTGCCCTCCTTAATGCCCGTCACCCAGGTATCCCACGCCCCCCATCCCCTGCCCTCCCCTCCAGCAACCCTCAGTTTGCTCCCCATGATTAACAGTGTCTTATGGTTTGTCTTCCTGTCTTCCTCTCCGATTCCATCTTTATTTCCCCCTCCCTCCCCCTAGGATCCTCTGTTGGGTTTCTTAAATTCCACATATGAGTGAGATCATATGATCATTGTCATTTCTCCGATTGACTTATTTCGCTTCGCATTGACATTCTTTTTTTTTTTTTTTTTAATGAACTGGAAAATATGGAAAGAAGCATCATATTCTCTTTTTTCCAACTTCTTCCTTATCCTCACCGCCCATGTACAGCAGAAACTTTAATTGTAGGTTACATGTTACTCATATCCAGAATTGATTTGGAAAACTGCTTTGGGACCTGGCCTTGCCTTTTCAGGAGATATAACCACCCTTTTCACTCCCCTTCTTTCGCTGTCCACAGCCATTCAGTCCCCCGTTCTTTGGTCTATCAGCAAACTTCTGCCAACACTACTTTAAAAAAAAATTTTTTTTTTTTTTTTTTTTGTCTGGATCATTGTGTTAGTTGATCTTCCAACATTCCTGTTCAGCCCATATGAAATCTCGCATTATTTCACCTCTTTGAGTCATTCTTTGCTTCTACTCCAGGGCCATGGAGATTGCTAGAGAAAATCATATATCTTGAAACCATGCATACCCTTGTAAGTGTCCTGTCTGGACTTAGCTGGAACTCACCTAACCACAGGCAAAATGAATCCAGCAGCCAAATAACCATTTCTACAAAATGCATTCTCCTGAGTCAAGCCTCTACTGCCCCCAGGCTTTGTTCTCTCCTGTAGTGCTCAGACTATGACCCTTTGCCTCCTCATTCCATCTGTGTTTGTCCTGTTTCCAGTTTTGGCATCTGTGCTTATTTTTACCAGCTTCATCTGCTAGCTCCAAGCTAATCTCCAAGAGTTGTTATGTTTAAACTGATTATCCAATATTTTGAATAACCTAGCTTGGCCCCGGGACTATGTTTTATGAACTTTCCCCATGGATAGTCTCAAAAAGGTTGGTCTTCAAGATCTGTCCTTTCCTGAGAGGATCAACAGTTAGAAATTGGTTTCCAACCCTAATTGAACCCATATTCTCCTTGGCAATACTTTTCCTCCCCTTTCTAATCAGCTTTGTTTCTCTGAAGCAGATATTGCAAATCCTACCCCTTTCCTCAATCGGTGTTGCTCCAGGCCTTTTAATCAGTGACTTTGTCTTTTACTTCCTAGAGAAAATTGAAGTCATGAAAGTGCACACTCCTGTTGCCCAGCCCCTCCTCCCATCCCCAGTCCTACTATTTTCTTCAAATCTCAGAGGAAGAAATTTTCTTTGTCTCATTCAAGAGTATCCCCTTTCTTTTCTCCTGACTGTCATTCTGAAGCCTTCTTTTCAGCCAATAAGCACGTTGAACTCTTTTCTATTGATGGTAGCACACACCTGCCCCCGCAACCATTAAGCCTGTTACTCTCATTCTATTTTCTTATTTTCTTTTACTCCCTTGGTTTTTATAGAGGTAGCTTCACCTGTCTTCTTACTTTCTCCAAGATGGACTTCTTTTGCTTGTGTCATTTTTCTTTTGCTCGTCATCACATTAATTCTCGTGGTGTTTATTGAGATCTGGTTAAATATCAGCCTGACTCCATAACCTGCTGCATTCAGTTCTCTCTCCCTGGCTCCTCAATGCTCTTTAAAGGCCATACCCCCTGTTTAGCCTGGCTTCTGAGGTTCTTCATGTTCTGGAACTTGACCTCCAGCCTAGTGTCATCTCTGAACATGCCACAACCTTGAAATCTACACACCAGACAAAATGACTGTTTTTGCTGATTGTGCTATGTTTTGTCTTGTTGGTCTCCACACATACTGTTTTCTCTATCCAGAACACTCGGCTATTTTTCTCTCTCTCGTTCTGCCTTTTATACATTTTCAGAACCTAACTGACATGCAGCCACTCTCGGGAAGTCCCTTCCCCAGCTGACCTGGTGCTCCGTCTCTGCAGACTCTTGCCCATGGGGTTTCATCTGCACGTCTTATCGTTTATTCTTTCATTAACCTGTTTACTAGTTTGTCTCCACTAGACCGTAAACCCCATGTGGGAAGCAGCTTCTTTTTTCATTGTTTATTGTTTTATCTTCAGAACATGGCAAAGGCTTTACCCTTAGGCAGTCAACAAAAATATGTTACCAAATGATGAATGGATAAATGTATGAAGGAGTCTTTGAAAAATAAGGCTGCTAAATGAGAATATCCCTTTTTTCTCTTTTTTATTATGTTACTTTAGTACCATGCAGTACATCATTAGTTTTTGATGTAGTGTTCCATGATGCACTGTTTCTGTCTAACAACCAGTGCTCCATGCAATATGTACCCTCCTTAACACCCATCACCGGGCTCACCCATGTCCCCATTCTCCTCCCCCCTAAAGCCCTCAGTTTGTTTCCTGGAGTCCATAGTCTCTCCTGGTTTATCTCCCCCTCTGATATCACCCCCATTCATTTTTCTCTTCCTTCTCCTAATGTCCTCCATGCTATTTCTTATGTTCCACAAATAAGTGAAACCAAATGATAATTGACTTTCTCTGCTTGAGAAAGGAGGATTGGCTTTAAGGAATTTTGTGACATAGTAATATATCGACAAGCTTCCTCATCCATCTGCTTGTAATTCCTCTCCAATTCTGGCATTTTACAGCCCAGAGTCTCAGGTTCCTCATGGTGCTGTTGACGGTCTAGTTCTCTTACTGAGTAACCCCATCCAGATTTTCCCACTCAGGTGCCACCTCCCCAAATCCCTCTCTGCTCTCAAAATCTGCTGTCCTCTTCCCTTCAGCTTCTTCACACAAGGCTACTTGCCCAATCTCATGTAGGCTGATATAAGTGTTTGATGGTGGCCTCATGTACAGGGCCTCCTAGAGAATAGTAGTATTTTATTTAATAAAGTCCCTGAAGTTTCTCAATCCCATTATTATTCTTACTTGATACCCACATAAAGATTCTGTGGCAGACAAGTGGAAGAGAGAATTTTGGTTTGTAGGCTTTTTTTTTTTCCTTTAATGTTTTCTTAAATCACACCATGGAGGCAACCTCTGATTTGGCCCACAGTTTAGCACCTTCCTGAGAAGTTTGGAGAAAAATGATTGAAGAAGAGATGTAGCAGGAAAAAATCATCCTGTTAATGATTTCCTTTCTTTGTTTCTCATTTCTCCCTCACTCCCCCCAATTTTTTTCAAATTTGATTCTCATTTTGTGCCATTTATTTCCTAAATAATCTACCTTGATACTGGTTAGATATACTCTAAACTGTGCTTGACTTCTCAGTAAGGATTATTCATTGAGGCTTTCAAAGAATCCTTCCACTTCTCCTTACTTTTCTTTTACATATAGTTCTCTAATACATTTTCTTTTTTAAAACTAATTTGTTCATAGGAACAAAATTACCATAAACAAATAGAAGCGATCAAGAAATCATTTGTAGAAAAACAAAACATAGGAAACATCAGCCCAAGTCCTGTTTATTTTATTGTCATCACTAGAGCAACATTTAAGGCCAAACAAATGTGGATTAAAGTACATATTGACACTAACTTGGGTTTTCTTCTTGTGGGATGTGATCTCTCTAAGACTAGATGCTTTTATGCTCATTTGTAAGTCTGATGGACTTTATGATATATATGTGAAATATGCTGGAGGAGATCTAATTGTTTCCACTTTCAAAATTGAGGCACTGAAGGTTTAAGGGAAACTGTATAAGTTCCTGCTGACTAGTGGAAGATCCTCAGTTAAAGGACACGTCTCTTCAAAGCCTGCTTTCCTCAACACATGTATGTATGTTTAGTTGGTCAGCACTTGATAAATTTTGTGGGCTTGAAATGCCCTGGATTCATCCCAGATTTCCTGATCTACTGCCTAGAGTTCTTTCCATGACACTATTTTGTTCTAAAAGAGGGCATTACAAATTGGAAGTGGGCTCCTTGTTAAACTTGACCTACCGCCTGTAGCCTTGGACAATACAGGATTAAACAGAAGGCTTTCTAAATACCTACAGAGTTAGATTGGGAAGGGCACTTCATACCAGTCACATCCACCTGCCTTTTGCTTATGGGACTAGCTGCTCCAGTTGATGATTTTTGGTTCGTCTCATTCTCAACAGAATCCATGTCATAACCAAGGTGTGGTTATAACCAACACTGCAGATTCCCAAATTTGCACCAGCTAATGACTTTTGGTAACATTACGTACCAGTTTCAGCAATTAGTCATGGCCAAGATTCATATTGCCTTCAGGGAAATATGCTAGCTGATGAAATGGAAATAGGTGAGGGGGGATAGGGCGTTCAGGGGGCACATTTTGGAGTGTGCTCTAGGGGCATATAAATCACTGTGCTGGCACAAAGCAGATCTGGTCGTCAGAAACTGCTTGTAAGTAACATGGTTAGAGATGCAACCATTTGGGCATGGTATTATATTCATAGTGACTATCCCACAAAACACCTAAGTGCAGCTGTTCATTATATTTCATTTCCATGAATCCTAGAGAGCTTCTCTTTCAATTCTGTGTAACTGCCTTGATTGCCTGAAGTATACATACAAAACTGGTTTAATCCATTCTCCCAATGGGGGGGATTAGTCATTTGTATAACTGATGTGGCGCTTTGAAATTTTCCTCTCTCTATACAGTATATGTTTAAAAAAGCAACAACCAGACATTCTGTTCTTAGCACTTACACATTTATCTTTAGTTTATAGGATGGAAAAAGTAGGTTTAGAAAATAGCGAAGTTTAACCAATCTAGAGAGACTTTTTGGATAAAACCAAACTGTTTTCCAAAGTACAAATTAAGCTCAACATTGGCATAGATTTCTAGAAAAAAGCTTCGTATGAAGGCTACAAAAAGTTAGATCTGTAAGATCATCATTAGTCTAGTGTGTAACTAAAACATGGAACACACATTCAATTTATAATTAAGGTCAAGGTAAGAGAATGTCTGTAGAACTAAGACAAAATTGACTAAAGTATTTTTCCTAAATACTATGTGTCATAATATAGTACAAAGGATAAAACTTGTTTCAGAGTCTTCCAACTGAGAAAAAGTGTTTTACAGTTAAGACACCAGTTTTAACTCCTTGTCTTAATAATTTTTTTTAGTTGTACCATCACCAATGAAGGTAAAATGATTTGAAATTCAAGTTTCTCATAATTTTGTGCTAGTATCATCTATTTTTCCTGTTAGCATTCATGGCCAACAAACATCCTCTTATCTTGTTCGGAGAACCACATACTCCTTGAACAGATGATTGAAATATGAGAAGAAAGTAGAAATTTTGTCACATTAAGAAATCACAGTAGTTTGTCCATTTTAAGCTTCACATTTTGGAAACCAGAAATCTTTTAGAAGCAATGCAGAAAAATTTGTAAGGAAAGAAAACACAAATGCAATGTAAAAGCTAATCAATTAGCAACCTTACTTCCTTAGGACAGAAACCGGTATCAGCTGTCTAATCCTTAAAGTCAGTAGCTCACAGGTATTCATGAAAACTGAAAAACTGTATCAAAAAATCTGTCTCTGTAGAAAAATTGATTTTTCTAACAAAAGGACGTTTCTTAGCTTTATTTTATAATATCCATTTTCAGTTAATTTACCATTAACAAATAACAAGCTGCACTTGGGATTTAATTCTCAACACATAATGAAAAAGATACATATATTTATCATTCTTGCAATGTCTCTCCATGCTTTCTTTTTACTCTTTCAAAAGGACGCTATTATAAAACTAAAAATCTCGGCTTTCCCTAAAGCCTTTGGCTTTACTGTTACCTGGTGGAAATATGCTGGCCACCAAACTGATAAAAACAGCTATACAGTGAGTCGGGGAGGAGTCTAGTGAGCAGAAATGTTAAGAAAAAGAATGAAAAGAAGTTTAAGAAAGTAACGTGATTTTTTTGATTAATCAAGAGGAGATCTCACATGCAGCTCAGATGCTGTCAGATTCTTCCAGGAAGCCTTAAGGACAAGGACAGGAGTGGCAATAAAACTGAGCTTGTGAATGGCAATAGTGGTTAGGTGAACTTCAAAAACAACACGACAGGGGTGCCTCTGTGGCTCAGTCAGTGAGGTGTTGAATCTTGATTTTGGCTCAGGTCATGGTCCAGGGGTTGTGGGATCAGCTCCGTGCCAGGGGCGAGGAGCCTGCTTGAGATTCTCTCTCTCCCTCTCTCTCTACTCCTTCACTGCCTCCTCCTCCCACTCTTTGCTTCTGTAAATAAAAAAAATAATAATAATAAAAACAAAATGCAACAGAGCTTTGACTCAACTGCAGCAAAAGGGAACTTATTTCACTCACATGTTAATAGAGTATGAATAGAGCAGGAAAAGTGCAAAAGGGAACTACTATCCACTGTGGATCTGTTAATTTCTCAGTTGTGCTCTGGAGCTCTGGCTATAATCATACCAATCTTCTGAATTTATCCTCAATCTGTTGATACACTTTGCCTGGATGGCATGGCCAGTTAATGGCCTCCGTTAATGACATTCTGCCCATGCTAACGCCAACTTTATTCCCAAAACAATGAAAAATTCCTGCACTTGGTTTCTAGACATCAGTGTATTTTTAAATGTGGGTTGTTATAACAGTGCCTGCAGTTCTATTCTCATAGCTACATAATTTACATTTAAATAGGCAAGGGGGCCACCCAGGGACGCCTGGCACAGGTACAGTGCCACCTGCATGAAGAAAAGCCCAGTGTTTTATGAGACAAGTACATCAGTTATTTCCAGGAATGTGAACAACATGCTGCACCAAGTAAAACAATGTGATTCCGTGATTTGAAGGAAATGAACCAGAGTGGCCATGAGGGTGAACGTCAAGGAAGTTCCTTAGAAGAAAATTTATATTTGAAAAATTTACATAATATAAATGAAGCCCTCCCCCCCAATTTCCATGGTATCTCCCTCAAAATTGCAAGTCAGATGAGAGTGAAAGACTCAGAAAAAAAAAAATATCATCTAGGTGAATGTCTAGTTTTTTTTCAAAAAGCATAAGATTATCCTATCATTGTGGATCTTCAACTACAATGCTTGTTTGAAATAACATTCATTTTAATATAAAATATTTGTAAAATGTATGTATGCACAGATAAATCTGGAATAACCTTTTGATGCTTAGGGTGGATATCTGTCTTTTTATCATTTCACTTTTCCTTTTCATAAATGTTTGTGTAATGAAATTGCATAATAAAATAGAATAGGTGGGAGAAAGTAAGATGAGATATTTGGGGGTGGAGTCCTCCATTTTTTTTGGGAGATAGTTTTCCAAGTACTGGGTGGTTGTAGAGCGTCTCTTATTGGATGTGAGAAACTGACTACATGCCTTGGAAGAGATCTGCTCCTTTGAAGGTCTGTCCACTCCATCTGTTGTCCACCATGTGGACTCTGTGGATAATATTCTTTGGTCGTTATATTTCCAAACCCAGGCTCATGCACCCTGTTTGTGCCTTGAATTAAACTGAAGATACTCTTTGCTTTCTGTTTCTCTTCAAGTTTAGAGTATTAGGAGATGTTGCTGAAATGGGGAAATGCTTACTTTTCCAAAACCTTAGGCAATTTGCTTATCTGTATTACATTTTTTTCTGCCACAGCTCCTCATATAATCATGGTATTAAAAGCATAACATTTGATATTATTTTTGAAGTTATACTGCTTAATATTCTGTTTTTTACAAATTGATTGTAAATTTAGTACAGATACCAGAAAAAAAAAAAAACAGCACTTTTAAGTGAATCGACTTTGCCCTTAATCTTAATGATTAATCTTCTTAAACTTTTTAGATTTAAGCATGCAGATACACAATGGCTAAGACCTTAAACCACAGGAAAATTTCATTTTAATAATTGATACCGCCTACTTAATATCTTACATCCTTATAGTAGCAGCCTTCTATAAGATCGTATCTCAACTGGGAATACATTTCTTAATTTGCATTACTAGTTCATGCTTAGTCAGTTGTAAAGGGGTCATTTCTTTTTAAAATTGTATAATACTTTCTTGGGGAAGTAGGAGTGTATATTAGTAGGCTGGGGAAATTGTTTAGCAAATTTACAAGGCTATACCATATTATGTTTAAATGTCTCCTACTTAATATATTGAGTCCCAGTTTTACTCTCCTCTAAAATTAGTACCAGAGTAAGAAATTTTAAAAAGGCACATGTAAAAATGTCTGTGTTGGACATATGATAGGAAATTTCATCCTAAATCTATTACTTTGCAATCCTATATACTTTGTGTTCTCCATCGGTTATAAACAAATTTTATCCCTTCATCCTCAACACAATTTATTTCAGAAGAGAGCCTAGGAGTTTCCAAATGTTTTCTGTTGAAATCTTGAAAAAAAAAAATCTGCATGTTTGTGAAGCCAGCTTCCTCATCACTGCCTTGACTTTGGATCTTGGTTCCTGATTTTACAATCAGTCTTTTGTTACTCTGAACTTTTTCACTATGACTTGTACAAAATGCTGTCTCAAAAGAATCATCTCTTCTACATTGACAGACCATTATGTCTATTACCAGCATAACATATTAGTCATCAGATCATTTGAAGTGTGATTTCCAGTGATCAGAAGGAACTATTATAGGTGCTAGTGATTTCTTGGTATGCGAGACATATATCATCCCTGCCTTTACAATTTAGTGGGAGAGGCAGCAAAAACAAATACAATGTTGGGTAATATCAGGAGGTGGTAAGGGCTATGAAGAAAAATAAAGCAGGGCAAGGGGATATAGAGTGAAGGAGATGTTCCTATAGATAGGAGAGTCAGAAGAATTCTTTCTGAGGAGGTGAACTTTGAGCACAGAACTTATATAATGAGGCAGTGTCCAATGTAAACTTCCCAGTATAGGAAGGAGCAAGCACAAGGGCTCTAAGGTGATGTGTGTTTCACATGTCTACTAAGACCAATATTGCCAAAGCATAGGGAGAGAAAGAAAAGGGGTAGAATTTGAAGCTGAAGAGGAAATCTGGGGTCAGAACATACAAGACCTAGTAAGCCATGCTAAATTCAGTCTGTTTGCACTGATACAACCAAATTCGTTATTGAACCAATGAAACACTTCCACACTGTTGAGTATATAGCTGCTACTCAGAGTCTCTTTGCCTTGGCAGATGCACTGATTCTTCCCTCAGGATTGATTCATCAGTAAGGAGTGGGCTGATTGGTGCTACTCTATTACTTATTCAGTGTTTTTAATTTAATCCCTGACTGAGGATTTAGGCCTCTACTCTAAGCTACTGGAGGGTTTTAAGTAATGGGCAGAGAATATGTGTGACATGATCTGATTTACTGATTTGAAATATCAGAACAATAGACTAAGGCAATGGATGGAGTGTAAGCAGGACATCATCTAGAAAGCTACTGTGAAAGTCCATGTAGATATGTATTAGACCAAAGTCATAGAGGTGGAGAAAGTGAGGTTTGGTAAGAATTGGGATATATTCTGATAGTTGTATTTGATAAGTATGCTGCACTGGGTTGGATAACAAATAGATCCCAAATGTATAATGACTTCAAACAAAGTGGAAATTTATTTCTGATTTATGGAAGAGTCTAGGGGCATGAAATCCACATAGGTTAACAAGAACACAAAAGCATGGAATAAATGAAATTATAGAGTGATTGTAAGGTTTTTATATTGTTTGTGAAGTACTGAGATTGTTGGTGGACTGATAACTGAGATATGCATATTATAATTTCTAGGAGTTAAACATTAAAATATATTTTGAAAACATATCAAAATAAAAGGTAAAATGAAATAGTAAGGCAAGGAGAAATATTTGAAGCATAGAAAAGAAATAAAGGAGGTAAAAACAGAGGAACAAAGAACAAATAAGCTAAATTGAAAAAAATATATATAGTGTATTAGACCAATATAGAATAATGATTGCATTAAAAAGAAAAGAAATTTCAAATAAAAGCAGAGATTGTCAAAATGGATAAAAAAAGCAAGACCTAACTATATGCTGTTTAGAAGTATAAAGACTCTGACAAACTGAAAGTAAAAGGCTGAAAAATACATACTGCAAGGAAGACAGCTAGTGTGGCTGTAGTGTTATCAAGAAAAGGTGATTTTAAGCATAAAAGTATTATAGGAAACATTCAGTATTGATAGGATGGTTGCTCAAAAAGTCTTAATAACTCTAAATATGTGTGGACCTAATAACACAGCTTCAAAAACACATGAAGAAAACATTGGCAGAACTAAATGAGAAAGAAAGCAATCCATGACCATAGATAGACGGAGATTTCAGGACCCTACTCAGCAATTGATAGAATGCCAGAAAAAAGATCTTAGTAAGGATATAAAAGATTTGAATAACACTACCAACTACCTTCACCTAAGTGACATTAATTAAATCCTCTTCTAAATGTCTGTAGAATACATATTGGTTTCAGACACCTATGGGACATTTATCTAATTAGACCATATGATGGACCATAAAATTATTCTCAATAAGAATCATCAAAGTATTGAAAGTATTGAAGTATTGAGTATGTTCTCTGAGCACAGTATCATTAAACTAGAAATTAATAACAATAACATATCTAAAACCCCTCAAATTATTTGGAAACTAAATAACACATTTCTACAGAACCCATGGATCAAGGAAGAAATTTTGAGAAAATTTAGAAAATATTGTAAGTTAAATGAAAACAGTAGCACTATATATCAAAATTTTATGATGCATCTAAGCCAGGATTTGGAGGACAATTTATAGCTTGAATAACTTGGCCTCTCTTATAGTGAAAATCTGCAAAAGATGATTTTCTTCGTTATGTCTCTAAAACTTTTTTGTGTACTTTCATTTGTTTCTATTAGTTCATCTACATAATAGGAGTAGAGGCTGATGATTAATTTTAGTTTTAGTACTCTAAAGATGCTATTTCATTGTCTTTTCCCTCTGTTAATGCTAATGAGAGATTAGACATCATTTGTATTTTTCTCCTTTATTTATTGTATATCTGTGACTATGGCTGTCTTTAAGATTTTTTCTTTAATCTTTGATTTTTAGCAGATTGAGCATGATTCATTTTATCATATTTATTCTGCATGGATTTCATTGAGATTCTTGGATCTGTGGATTGATGTCTTTATGTCTTTTGTATCAATTTTGGAAAGTTCTTAGACATTTTTCAAGTATTTCAACTATTTCTTTTCAAATATTTTTTCTGTCCTATTATTTTTCTCCCATCACTTAGGGATTGTAATTATATGTATATTAGATCATTTGAAAATGTCCTACAGATCTTATTTGTTCTGTTTTAGTTTCTGTAGCTTAACAAAAAGCAGAAATCTGAAATACAAACTTTGGTGGCAGTTAGTCATCCCTCCACATATATGAAAGCTAACAGGATCTTCTAATATGAAGTGTATAAGAAAGAAAGGAGTAATGACACCCCTGAGTTTTTTTCTTGAGCAACTCAGTGAATGGTGGCGCCCTTTATTGAGATGGGGAAGATGGGGGAAACATGTTGAAGAGCAGGGAGAATAACTGACAGTTTGCTTATAAACATGTTAGGCTTGAAAAGCCTAAAAGAAATGTAAGAGAGGTCAAGTAGGCAGTTGTATACCTGAAGCTCTTCTTTTGGGAGTTACCAGGCTACACATAGTATTCAAATTTATGGCAATTCATGAGAATGCTTAGGAAGGACGTTATAGATAGAGATGAGGTTGGAAGACTGCTCCCTGAGGCTCACTGATGTTTAGAAGCTGGAAGAGAAGGAGGCTCTTTCATAGGAGACTGAGAAGCAGGACGAGGAAACCAGGAGACAGTTTTGTCCTGAAGCTACAGCAGAAAGACATTTCAAAAAAAGATGTGTTCAAATGTGTGAGATGCTGTTGATGGGTTTAGAAGGCAAGACAGGAATACTGGCTAATGGTTTTGGCAATGTAGAGGTCATTGCTGACATTTACAAGAACATGTTCAGTGGAATGGTGAGGAAGAATGACTAGTTGGGGTAGGGACTGAGAGAGAATAGGAAGAAAGAAAGTGGAAATGCCAAGTATAGAGCACTTCTTTTGGACATTGATTTAGTTTCCTACTGCTGCTATAACAAATTACCACAAACAGTGACTTAGAGAATACATATTTATTTTCTTGCCATTCAGATCTCAGAAATCTCACTAGATTAATATAAAAACTTCAGCAGGGCTGCATTCCTCCAGGAAGATCAGGGGCGAATCTGTTCATTAACTTTTTCCAGCACCTAGAGGCTACCTACATTCCTTGGCTCATGGCCCTCTTCCATTATTTTCAAAGCCAGCAAATGCATTACTCTGACCTCTTTGACCAATGTCACACCTCAGTTTTCTGATTCTGGTCTTATAAAGACCTTTGTAATTATATTGGACTCAGCTGGGTAAACTGGGATAACTTTCCCATTCTCAGAATCCTTAATTAGATCACAGCTGAAAACTCTATTTTGCTGTATAAAGTATATTCACAGGCTCTGGGGATTTGGATGTGGGCAGCATTAGTGTGCCATTATTTTGCCTCTCACAGAGGGGGTGTACACGCCTTATCTATCTGGAAATGTCCCAGTTTGCGAACTGTTGGACTTGGCTATATATTGCTTAATGGACTCTGTCAACATTTAGAGAATAATTATTTATTAAAAATTAGGATTTTCTTAAATGAGTAGGAAGTGGTTGAGTATAGTTTTAAGGACATCCTTTTAAAGTGGTTTTCCATTACTATTGGTTTAAAACACCCCTGAAATATTTTCTAAACATAGAATCTTTAGAAAGGTCCATTTATCTTTAAGTGGATATATTTTAGGTATGTATTATATCTTGGCATCTAGTAGAGTTGTATGCTGTTCTGGAGCAAAGTGTGATTTGAACAACTTTTTAAAAAAGGAACAAGAAAAAACATGCATATGATAATATCTTCACCAGTAAATTCTTTTTTTTTTTTTTTTTTTTTGGGTAAAGATGTTATTTATTTATTTATTTACTTATTTATGAGAGGGAGAGGGAGAGAGAGCATGAGTGGGGGTAGGGGAAATGGAGGAGCAGATAGAGAGGGACAAGCAGACTCCCTGTTGAGCACTGAGTCTGATGTGGGGCTTGATCCCACGGGACCCTACGATCATGACCTGAGCCAAAACCAAGAGTCTGATGCTCAACCGTCTGAACCCCTGAGGCAATTCTTTTCAACACTGACCAGTCTATATAATTACAAATTATACATATTTTAGATCTCCAAAACAATTAATTATTAATTTTTAAAAGCAGCAAAGATGTGTGTGTATATATGTGTATACATCTGTGTGTGCATATTTGAGAAATGAGGTAACCATTTTTTTTTTTTTTAATGACGTTAAGTCCTTGTTACTGATTTGTTTAGAGTCCCAGATATAGTGTTTTCTAAAAATATATGTGGGGAGCCTGGGTGGCTTAGTCAGTTAAGCAGCCGACTCTTGATTTTGGCTTAGGTCTTGAGATCAGAGTCATGGGACAGAGCCCCGTGGACTCCACACTTAGCCCAGAGCCCAGAGTCTTCTTGTCTCTTCCTGCCCCTGCTCCACCTGTGCTCATACATGGATATGGTGCATTCTCTCTCTCTCTGTCTCTAAAATAAATAAAATCTTTAAAAATATATATGTGTGTGTGTGTGTAAAACAGTAAGATAAAAAACCAGTAACAGAGAAAACAGTAGAATAATAAGGTGAGGCCAGAGGGTAAGTTTTATACGAAGTTTTATATGTATACTTTTATACATATAAGGCCCTGCTAGATTAACATATAGTATAATAATACATAGTGTATTGTGTATACTGTGTGCATGTGTGTTTATTGGTTGCCCCCCAGTTATATAAACAAAGCCAAATAGCAGGGCTTATGAAAGTCCAGTTTAAACTCTTCAATAGCATTAAGGATTGAATTACTGATCCAAATCTGAAGAACATGATTGAAACTGGTAAGGGCAGAATCAATTTTGTAAATGGTATAGAAATTGGTATGATTATTAATATAAGGATTCTTGGGGCGCCTGGGTGGCTCAGTGGGTTAAGCCGCTGCCTTCGGCTCAGGTCATGATCTCAGGGTCCTGGGATCGAGTCCCGCATCGAGCTCTCTGCTCAGCAGGGAGCCTGTTTCCTTCTCTCTCTCTCTTTGCCTGCCTCTGAGTGTACTTGTAATTTCTCTCTGTCAAATAAATAAATAAAATCTTAAAAAAAAATAAGGATTCTATTTAACTTCTTTGAAAAGGAATCATATTATAGAATTTCCTGGTGTCTTAAATGCAGAAATACCATGAAGAGGTAATAGGCAATTTGTCCTCAATTTAATTTAAAATAAAAGGCTCTAAGACAAAAGAAACATTCTAGCTGTTAGAAAACGATTCTCCAGGAAATTTGTGGGAAAGTACCATTTAAAGCCACCCATTTGTGGGTTCCTATGTTTACCAAAGCCTGTACTTAAGACAGATTTAAAAAAAAAAAAAGTACACTCTACTGGAAAAAAAATGGCTTTTAAAACTATCTTTGATAACAAATGGGAATCAGCATCATAAGCCATACTGTCTTCCCCATTTCTATCTTAAAGTTGTCTCTTGTCTCCCTCCCCAAGCTTTGATGAGTTTTTTATGGTCTTTCCATTTTCATCACTTTATATAATGTCTTTACTTGTGAGCATTTTGAGACTCATATTCATAAAAAAGACATTGGATGGATAACATCATTGCAGTTTTAAAAAATCATATGTGTCCTATTTGTTTTATTTTCTAAATTATTCTTTTAGGTCATTCGTATTTTGTAAATACTTATGATGTTTGATTCATTTCTTTGTGTTCAGGAAACAGTGGAATATATGACCATTTCACTGAATAGGATGAAAAATTCTTCTCCGGCTCTTTCTTTGTTTACTCTGGTCCACTCGGGTTAAACACACTGCCCTCTTCTCTGCCATCTTTTCCATTACTTTAGAAATACACTAGAATTCTAGTCAATCCTCTACTGTGATTAAGCGTAGACCACTTCCATCTGGGAAAACACAATTGAACATGTTCCTTATAAACACTAGAGACTCTTTTCTGAAGTAAATGCAAGCAGAGAAAGTCAGAATGTCCCTCACAATTCTACTAGAATTTTTCCATTTTCCACCTCAAGCTTATTAATTGTAAATGCCCTCATATTTTAGTTACAGAAAATTTAGAGGCTGCTTTCTGGAACTCAAAATACAAATAATTGTAGCTAAATGACTTAAACTCTTACCACAGGGCCAGGCAACTTTTTTAGTTCTTTACCTGCCATTGTCCCTTTTACATTGTGCAACAACTTTTATGCTGCCTCCTGTAAAGGGTTATTCTTATTTTACAGTTGAGGAAACTGAGCCTCAAGGATATTAAATCACCGTGCAAATGCATATAGCTGGTAAATTATGGATCTATGATTTAAATTTAGGCCTGCTTGATGCCAGGAAGGGCATATTTTCATGTTTTTGAACATTCAGAGATTTCTGAGCAAAGAAAACTGGAAGCTGGATTAAAGGAAGTAAAAAGTAAAAGATGACTGAGCAGATAATGAGAAAGCTTTGGACAGAGTTGGAGATTTATTTCTAAATGTGCTTGCTTTTCCAAGGGCGTAAAATCCAGATAAAACCTGGGGCTATCTGTTCACATTCCAAAGAATTGTAAAACATTAGGGAGCAAAGGTTTCTTTCCCTCTCAGAGGAGGGGAGAGGGCACTAGGTAGCCTATGCAATCTTCCCAATTTGGAGTTTGGGCTTTTACTCCTGTGGTGTAAAAATCCCTTTTGTGCACATACAGTGTCTATTTGGTTCTCTTCCATCACCCTGAAGAGGGAAGATGGGCATGGGGGATACACGTGGTTACTGCTGTAAGTAATAATAGTAAGGGGCGCCTGGGTGGCTCAATGGGTTGAGCCTCTGCCTTTGGCTCAGGTCATGATCCCGGCGTCCTGGGATCCAGCCTCCGGGCTCTCTGCTCAGTGGGGGTACTGCTTTCCCCTTCCCCTCTGCCTGCCTCTCTGCTTACCTGTGATCTCTCTCTGTCAAATAAATAAATAAAATCTTAAAAATAATAATAAAAACACTCTATTTCCTTTCAAAACTTCATGATCCATCTCTGTCCTATAACCACCCTATTTTCTACTGCTTCTGAAATGAAGTCTTGGTGCTGGTCCTCACTATTCCATGAGAATGGGTGTTGCTATATCTGGATCATTATACATTTTTTTTTTAATTCTTTCTTGGTTTTCTTTTATCTTTTTCTACCTTAATGTAAGCCTATTTTCAAAGTCAAGTTCAAATCCCAGATTGTAAAAAATCATTTTCTGGTCATTTTGCTTTTGAAGCCCATCCTTGGATTTCATGTAATCCTTATCCCTACTCTTACTTATTATTATGATATGCATGATTTTCCTCCCTATGTGCTAAGTCTGGTTAATAGCCAATAATAGAGCCCCCCACTCCAAAAAACAGGGCACGATTTTAGACTTCTTTGGTTTTGCTCTAGAGGCTTACTACGAACCCCAGTACAGGTTTTTAAAAATTGATGTTGCTTCATGAAAGACAGCATTGCTTCTTCCTAATGAGGTAGGTTTCTTAGAATCCAGAACCTCTAATATGCCTCTGTGTAGCTTCTCTTTGAAGTCCTTGGCGACGCCATTCAGGGACACACAGATATGAAGAAACAGAAGGGCTATATTATTCTAGTTTTAGATTTTTAATTCCTGAAAATTAATTTTATTGAAAATAATACTCTTTTAAAATGAAGGACAATTAATTTTTTATTTTACTAATCTGTGTTCATGATAAGTAACTCAAGTTACGCTCAACTAAAGCAACTTTTATACCCAGGGTTTTTTTATTCTCAGATTCGTTGTAAGTTTTTTGTTGTCAATGGTAATAAGAATAATAAAATCTTTATTATATTTGCATTTTTCTATGTTTTGGATCTCTATGTTCATGCCATTTCTTTGAATTGAGAATCTTCTGAAGTAAAATATTTTTATTTGCTGCCTAGCAACTTTTGAAAGCAAAATTTAATACCTTCTAAAGTGTTTCAGAGATTTGTTCAAATATTATCACAATTTTTGTTTTTTATTTTTTGTTTTTGTTTTTTAATATTGTTACTTTTTATTTTGTTCTACTACTGGTGATTTTTAAACCTCAATTCCATGTTATTTTACTTTTTCATCAAAATAGCACTTTGATAAGTTTTTATAAAGGTTTTATTTATTTATTTGTGAGAGAGACAGTGAGAGAGAGCATGAGAGGGAAGAAGGACAGAGGGAGAAGCAGACTCCCTGTGGAGCTGGGAGCCCGATGTGGGACTCCATCCCAGGACTCTGGGATCATGATCTGAGCCAAAGGCAGTCGCTTAACCGAGCCCACACAGGTGCCCACTTTGATACATTTTTATAATTAATTCTTTACTGCTGTTATTCTCATCTTTTTACTTCCTGTTTTTTTCTAATTTCTCCTAAAAGATAAATTTATATGTATTTTTAAATTCCAATTTCAAGCATGTTCACTTAAGTATTTTTTTCATAATCAAGTATGTAATATGTATTTTCTTCCACTAGAAATTCTTATTTAATAAATTGCCTAGTTGTCACACTATTACCTTTCTCTTACTTTATTAACAATACAGATCAATTCTGATCTTAGTTCTTGTATTTAGGTATAGATTATATTCAAATAATTTCTTTTAGGTATATAATTAAAGTACACTATAAAACAATTAAAATTAAGTAAATTAAAGATGTCCTTTATGCTGGAATCAAGACCCAGTAATCAAATTGCCTTACTAACTTCTTTTTCTTTTCTTTTTTAAAATTCATTTAACAGACAGAGATCACAAGTAGGCAGAGAGGCAGGGAGAAGGAAGCAGGCTCTCTGTTGAGCAGAGAGCCTGATGTGGGGCTCCATCCCAGGACCCTGGGATCATGACCTGAGCCGAAAGTAGAGGCTTTAACCCACTGAGCCACCCAGGCACCCCCTAACTTATTTTTCTAAGAACAATATTTGATGCCATTTTTCATCATTATGAAATGATAAAAAATCAGAATGGTTATTTTAAGAAAATGATAGTATTTTGCAAAATATTTGATATTTTATAAAAACAACACTTTGATTTTTACTGCTCTATTGAGGTGCAATGAAATTTAACAGAAATGGGTTGTACAATGAGCTGAGTAGTCATGGCAGTGTGAGGCTAGCCATCATACTAAGTTTAGTATCCAGGAGGCAAAAAAGATCGTTCATATAAGAAGGCATCCAGAAGGGCGTGTGTGTGTGTGTGTGTGTGTGTGTGTGTGTGTTCTCACATGCACTTCATGGGTCAAAATTGTGAATGTTAGAGGTAAAGTTGAATCAGAATTATTCAGGCACTAAATATAAGAGCTAGTTAGAAGCAAGAGGGATAGACAAAATTTGGAACTTACAGAATGCATTAGATAGAGAAAAGAACAGTTTTTAGGCAAAGGAAAGCACTGACCCAAAGGTTTGCAGCTACTATTAGTTTGGTCAAACACTCAGAAGAATTCTTATTAGGGTAACAGACTTCCTCTCACTGGGGAAATTAGAAATCTCTTGAATTTTAATAGATAGAAGAAATTTACTATGAAGACATGAGAGAATGACATACAGAGAATGCAATTTATAAAATGTGTTGTTGGAAAGCTACATAAAGACATCAGCAAACCTGTGTCATTGTCCAACCCAGTGGAGTGAGGTTATAAAAAATGATATCTTGACAGTTGTAAGAAAGAAGAAGGGCAAGCACTTTCTGGAGGTAAGTGGTGGGAATGGTGTGTAAAATAAACCTTGGAGAGGCTCAAACTCAAAACTCGGTTGTCTCGTTTTGTCCAGAACCAGCTCAGCCCTGAAGGGGACAGCTCCATGTGTGTGCACATCACAGCATGACCATCTTTCAGGAAGTGGCTTGTAAATCACTCAAGTTCTTCCCCTTCTTGTTTCAGTTACAACAAATTGTAGGGATTTGGTTCTAAAAAGACTCAGACAATTAATATGACAATTCAAGTTTAAAGAAGGAATGGATGGACATTGGACATTGGGGAGGGTATGTGCTTGGGTGAGTGCTGTGAAGTGTGTAAACCTGGTGATTCACAGACCTGTACCCCTGGGGATAAAAATATATGTTTATAAAAAATAAAAAATTAAAAAAAAAGGAATGGATGAACTATAAATTGTGTATGTGTAGGTGCATGTGGTGTGGTGTTTATCGTATGGTGAGAGGAGTCTGGATCCAATATATCAGGATTTGAATTCTAGATCTAAATACAAAGCTTATATGTGAGCTTGAGCAAGGTACTTAATTTCTCTGCTCTTCAGGGTTCCTACCTGTAAAACGAGAATAATGGGGGCACCTGGGTGGCTCAGATGGTTAAGCATCTGCCTTTGGTTCAGGTAATGTTCCCAGGGTCCTGGGATGGAGTCCTGCATTGGGCTTCCTGCTCAGCGGGGAGCCTGCTTCTTCTTCCTCTACTGTTCCCCTTGCTTGAGTGCTCTCTCTGTCAAATAAATCAATAAAATAAAGTAAAATAAAATAACCGAATAATGTTCTTTACATGAAAATATTGTATGGGTTATATGAGTTTATGTATGCAGATAACATAGCACTGGGTCTAAAAAATACAAGGTGATCAGTAAATACATATTATTATTATTAAGAGCATATTGTTATATCTTGTTAAAGATAACAAGATACAATTCTTCATGAAGCTAATTCTTTACGTAGTGCCCTATAATAATGGTACCTTTTAACTACCTTATACATTACTCTTGATAAAACATTAGATTCTGTTTTGTTTCTCAGATTTCTTCAAGAATCCCTGCATATTGTAATTCAGGTCCTGGTCAGCTTTTGTAATACACATTTAGTTAATTTAGGAGTTTTCGAAGCTAATGGCCCCCTTGCAAATCCCTTGACATTTTAAAGCAAGCCAAATAAAGCAAGCAGGAGAGTATTTTACACGAATTCTCCAAATAGGGAGGGTTATCAAGTTCATTTACATGTTTACCAAGGCTGCCAGCCATCCTGACTTGTTTGGTAGAAGCCTGTTTTTATATGAACTGAACTCCCTTTCTGATGGTCTGTTGGCAGGAAAACAGCATGAAATCTCACTCATCATTACTTACGCAGTGGACCTGTTTTTCATCAGTGAAGTTTGGCATTTAATCAGCGTTTGGGGTGCATCACTTCTGAACATGTATTTGGTGCTAGAGGCAACAAAAATCATTAAAATTTGGCTCTTGGTATAATGATGAGGTGCATGAATGGTGGTGGAAGTTGTAAAAGACTATAAAACTGTTAAATTTGGTGTGTGGGAGGAAGAAATCATTTGTAAAACCCATAAACTTCTTCAGCCAAAATATCTATTACATGCTAAATGGCACTAATGAGCTGTTCTAAAAGTCCAGGTCACAAAAACATATATAGGCATCACTTTCTTTGTAAGTGAACATTACAAAAAGGAACTTCAGGATTTCCTTACTATTTCTGAGGGAAAAACCAAACAACCTGAGTACTATACATTTAAGACCCGGGCCACACTAAAGAAAAAAAAAAGTATTAGTTTTAGAATCTGTGGCATTAAAAGTGGAAATTTCACATAAGGTTTGGGATTGAAATCTTCTAAGCCATTTCCTTATTTTTAACAATATGATAAATTAAGAAAAGTGAATTCTCAAAGGACCAATGTTTTTAAATATTAATACTATGAGACACTTAAGCATACAAGTAATCCTAAGTAAAGCATACCACTAAACACTATGACAGTTTACAGAAATTGATACAAAGAAAAAACAGCATTATATGTATTTGTATATCTACATTTATATCTCTCTCTATATCTCAGATTTATACCTATACCTATCTGTATCATCTGTATCTATATTTATATCTATTTACATCTATACCGTTATCCATATGTCCACATAACATCTATATGTCCATGTCTATCTACATGAAGAAAAGAAGTAATGAAAACCAGCTTATTACTAGCTACACATATCCTATAAATGAATATGAAATAACCAGATAGAAAGAAATGAAATTAAAATTGCCTCATCACCACAAAGCCACAATTTTA
This sequence comes from Mustela nigripes, assembly GCF_022355385.1. Classification (NCBI taxonomy): domain Eukaryota; kingdom Metazoa; phylum Chordata; class Mammalia; order Carnivora; family Mustelidae; genus Mustela; species Mustela nigripes. Next base: position 57,568,665 of record NC_081571.1, read on the forward strand.
ATGATTAACTTTAGTGTGTTGCTTCGAATAGCATTTACCCCAATTGTGATGTTAGTTAAAGGTATGGTTTGAAATATGAATTGGTGATCCAAGATTATAGTGGGCTTGACTTAGATCAGCCTCATTATTTTCTTTGAGAAAGTTAAACCCACCTATCCAATTCCATCAGTAAATTAGTGTTAGTCCATCGTAAATCACACAGCTACTGTCACACACAGCTATTTCTGTCAAATGAATAAGGACAACTCTGGCTCTGTTCCAGTAAACTACCAGTAAACTGATTCCAGATCTCAAGGTGGAAGGCTGAGTCAATCAATCTTTATTAGGTAAAGAATTGAGCAGAAACAACAATAGAAATCCAATCTTTAATTATCAGAAAGCAATGAAAATTTAATTAAAATTTATTTTAACATCTCTATTAAGATTGGGAATGATGACAAATAAGGAGATGAAAGACATTTTTAGGAAATAGTTTGGCTTTTACTAAATTCTGGTGTCAAAAAGCCTTCTACCAATTGATATCTGACGGTTCTAAGTTGCTAAGAGAGGAGACTGAAAACCACACAAATCGGCTCTGAAAATCTGTTCCCTAAATCTTTAAAAACAGCCTCAGATGTTGGCACCTGCTTTACTTTATCCTTGACCTAATGAACTAACGAGTAATATAACAGTTAAGACTAAACTCATATTCTGGACTTTGCCCTAAAAAATTCATCTATTTGACCCTAATGTGTCGAGTAACTTCTAAGTGCCAATAGCTCTGGCTGCCAGGATCTGGAACTGCTGTGATGGTCAAGACAGACACATTCCCTGTTCTTTCTGAGCTTGACAGCCACATTGGGATAAACAAAACCATTCTAGTATAGTATACTACACCATTCTAGTATAGTATAGTGTTGTGTGTATGGTGATAGAAAGTCCAAGTTAGGAGATCATGCAAGACTTATGGCAGGAAAACCTCTTGGTTGAAACCTGAAGGATGAGTTGGAATTAGCTGCAGGAACAATGGAGGATAAATATTTCATCAGAGGGCAATGTAGATAAATAGACATGGAGCGTGTGTGATAATTCCAAGGGAACTGGACAAAGGTCTGTTTGAGGTTGGGGTGGAGCTTAGTAGGGAGAAAGTGACAATGGAAAGCTGGGCTCTGATTACAAGCCCATTGTAAAATCAGGTCAAGGAATTTGAAATTTTTCAAAGGTGAAGTGATGCTGTTGAAATACTACTATTGAGAAAAATGTTCTAGAAAAATTATACTGCAATGTGAATGATAGATTGGAAGGAAACAGTGCATATTTAGGACACTGGGGAACAATAAGGGTTTGGGCAAAAGAGGATAGTAGTCTGGATTGGGGTAGTAATAGTGGAAGCAACGATAAGGGGCTGTGTGGGTGTGTGGGGAGTGGTTGGTGATACGTAGAGGTCACCAGACTGGGCAATGCGGTAGAAGCCGGTGCTGTTTCCTGGTTTTGGGATTACAACAGGAGAAGAGACGAGTAGGAGATGATAATAGGTACATACTTAGACAAATTGATTTTGTCTGTGGCATACATAAATTGTGCCTGTGGTATACACAAATTGTGCTCAGTTAAAAGTAGAAATTGGGAGTTCAGGAGAAAATTTGAAGCTGTAGATAAGATTTATGAGTTATTAGCACACAGATGGTTATCAAACCATAGAAGTAGCCTAATGAGTATTCACCCAAAGAAAACAAAATCACTAATTAAAAAAAAGATACACGCACCCGTGTGTTTTTTGTAGCATTATTTACAATAGCCAAGATATGAACGCAATCTAAGTGTCTATAAATAGAGGAATGGATAAAGAAGATGTACACACACACACACACACAATTATGCATTCATAAAAAGGATGAGATCTTGCCATTTGGGACAATGTGGATGGACCTAGAGGGTATTATGTTAAGTGAAATAAGTCACCCTGATCTTTTATTGTATTCTTCTCCCATGTGGATGATGGGAAGATTCACAAAAGGGACAACCACACAATGCTTTAAATTACTCAGAAGAAAAACTGAGAGAATACTAATGCAAAAACATATTTAAAGACAAGGACCTGGGCTTTTGGTCAAACAGAGTTCTGTTCCTTCAAAATAGTGGCATATGCATGAAGGGCTAATTCATTCTATGTCTCTGCTAAAGACACAACTAGAAATGTTCCAGAACTGGTCATGGGTCTCTAATTGGACTTATGACCCCTAATAAAGACAATGTTCTTAGGTTTTGCTTCAGTTGATTTACAATTTCTATAAAAGCAGTCTAAAAAGTCATCTGCATGTTTTCCCCAAAGATCCATTTCCTGGAGGATTCATTCATTTGTTCATTCATTCATTCATTCATTCACTCATTTTTTCCTAAAATTTAAAACACAATATTGAATGCTTCATTATGGTTCGAAATATTTCCAAATACCTGCATTGTTTTTCAATTCCAGAACATTATTTCTCCATTTGCAATAGCTTGCCAGTTTACAGAAATTTTAGAAGCCCACCTTTCATTTTTAGGAAATAAATCTATAAGCACTTAGTAAACTAACCTTTGCAGTGACATTAAAACATAGGTCATACAAATAATCAGAATCCTGTCTTTACAGTGAATGAGTTCAGAAAGAGAATGCAAGTTATATGTTTTACTTTAAAGAAGTTATGACAGAAAGAGCTTTTATGTAGACAGTAGCAACTGTTTCCAGAGAAGGATTTTTGCTATGCTGAGACCTTAAGCCATCAGTTCTGAGTGAATTAGTTTTACCAACAGGAAAGCTTTCTACTCCTGATCAAGTTAGGATGAAAGCAGTGAATAGGGCTTGGCCTATATTGGAGTGAAGTTCTTTTGAAAGCCTCCATTACAATCCTCTTGTATAATCTCTTTGTTCATTCTGTTTTTGCAATGTAACATTTCTTATCTCTAAATGGAGTTGTCCCTTCCTCTTCTTCTACTTTTCTTTTAGAAGAAAAAATAAACTTTTCATCAGTTCTGGGGCAGGAACAGATAAAACTTTCAGGGAAATGGTAAAGCATAAAGTATTGTATCATTCTTCTGTTTTTCAAGACAAAAAAAAAATATTGCCTTGACAATCACTTGATTGGCTATTCATTTATCCATGACTCAGCAGAGGTCACTTGACATTGGTTGACCAGGACCTCCTTCAAAAACCTAAGCATGCTATCTCCTCATTTGAGTTATCATGGGGACCATTGGTGACTCCTAAATTCCCATCTCAGAGATTCTGAGGAGTTGAAATAAAAAATGAAAAGTACCCTATTAATCAGCATAAGCATTTATGGGTAAGTGAGGGAAATTTCTAAGGAAATAAATTCAAATCTATCACATAGACATCCCCAATTTGTTTTGCTCTTTTTTTACTTAAAGGCCTTTTTTTCCTTGATATATGTTCTATCCAGTTATTTTGCAGTATTTGGTTTTGTTTGGAATTGCTGTTTAATAAATGTAGGCTTCACAGAAGGAATTAAATACAACCTGTGAGAAATGTAACAAATAGAAAAAAATTACCCACTGCTGATATTTTATATTTGCACAGGGCTATGAATAGTTTAGGTAAATTTTTTCCAGCAGGCGTTCAACATTTTCTAGGCAATATTCACTCTATTGCTCACCTAGTTGTGGTGATAAAAGCTTTTGAAGAAAAATAGGAAAATAAGAAGTGAAAACAAAGAAAAATTTCTAATCAAAGGGATATGGTAGAAAAGGTTTTATACTTAATTCAACCACACAGGTAGAAAAAAATATCTAATAATCAGGTAACTGAATGAAATGAAGAAATAATTGCATATTGTCCTAGCACTAGGAGATAAAGAAAAGGGATGATTGACGAAGACCTCCAAAGTAAAAGCGACCATTGCAAGGATGAAGAGAAAGCAGTGGGTCTACATGGAACTAATCTGAAGGTGGATTAGTAAATTACAGTGTATGCTTTGCCTAGATGGCTGAGGTGTGTTTTCAAGAAGGCAGAATTTCACTGGGGAGGAAAGGGTGGATTTTAAGGGAAGGAGCTTGATGTTCTGTTGGGGGAAAAAACATGGCAAGTGTTGTGGTATAGAGAAAAAATAAAATGTGTTTTCCTGGAAGGGCAAGTCTTTTCAGTGAAACTTTAGGGGATGTTTCAAATATATACATATTGTATGTGTATATATATACATATATATATATCATATATTCATACACACACACACACATATATATGGATATATATATATGGTAGTTCTGGTGGAATGCTGTAATTCTGGAAACATGATTTCCTTCACCTTAGTTTTTTAAAGAATGGGGGACAGGTATCTTCGTTGACATTCCTCCTCCTCAAAACACAACCATATCTGAGTCCTGCCTATTTTTTCCTGGAGAAGACCCTTCAAATCTATTATCACCCTAACTATAATGTCCTATTCCTTGCTGGAAATATTTAAATATTTTTAACCTTTGTGAAAAAATTCCTTTCTTCTAATTATATTCTCAACATAGAATTTGCTTTGTAAAATTTAGACATCTACAGAATATAGAACTGAGCTCCTGTAAAAAGTTCAATATTCTATAATAAGAGTGTCAAAATTCTGTTTTTTATAGATGGAAGAAAAAAGTCATAATTCCTGCCAAAAATAAGTGAGGCTAAAATGCACATTTTAGATCTCTGACATAATTAAATTATGAACTCAAATTTGGTTTATTAAGTCATGGGATTTTGACTTACAACTTGAATGAGAAGTCATGAAACTTCTCACTTCGATGTACTTGACATGCATTATATAAGAAAATTATTCATAATCTAACTTGAATTTATTCACAGAAATATGGAATAGTTGGGCTTACCAGGTCCATTGGGTTATCTCAACCAATGGCTCCCCTTGAGAATAATTTTGAATTTCCTTATCAAATACAACACCCTTTTCTGGAAAAAACTCAAATTCATTGATGTCTTTCTGAAAGTACAGTCCCCAGAGTGGACAAATATTTCAACAATGATCTAAGCAGAGTAGAGAGAGATTCTTAGCTTCTTCATTTTAGATGTCATCTTCAATTGATAAAGTTCAAGGTTATATTAGCCTTTTCAGAAATAACTATTTTATTCAGTTAGAACAAAATACTTGAGTCTTTATCAAATCTACTTACACTACCTCAGGGAGTAATAACAAATTGGATTCCTCTTAAAGTCAGTTCAGTTCAAAATACACTGAAATCCTTTTAAATCTGTTAAAGATTTGTTATAATTATATCCAATTATATGATATGCAAGGAAACAATCGGGGGGAAGGTAGGCTTCTAAGCTATCTTCAGGATTAAAAAATACATAAGGAACAGGGGCAGCTGGGTGGCTCAGTGGGTTGAAGTCTCTGCGTTCAGCTCAGGTCATGATCCTAGAGTCCTGGCATCGAGCCCCATATCGGGCTCTCTGCTAGGCAAGGAGCCTGCTTTCTCCTCTCTCTCTGCCTACTTGTGTCTGTCAAAAAGATAAATAAAATTAAAAAAAAAAATAAGGAACATTTGGTGTTAATTGAGAATACGGGTGGAAAAACATAAAATGTCAAATCAAGTGTTTTCACTTTTGGCTGGAATCGTATCAATGTCAACACTGCTCATTTATGCTGTTCTGAGGTCATATGTGTATATGTACATACATATATCTGCAATATATATTTGCTTAATAAACATGGGACATAAAATGAATTATTCTTGCATTTATTCAAATTAGAGCGAATTTACTTTCCTGCATTTATTCAAGAATAATTCATGTATTTTCCCATGTCTATTAAGCAATGTATCTGCTGCATAAATTCCATGGGAAACATTTTGGAACTGGCACCTTCAAAACACAGAAATCTGAATATATTAAAACGCATTTAGTAAATTTTGTTGCACCCTGGTGCTAATATTTCAAAACGTGTTCCCCATCCACTGTGGGCTGGCAGAACCATCTATATGGCTTATTGCGTCTGTGACTATTTCCTTATGAGTGTGGTCAAGGTTGCCTTTGAGATTCTCATATGGCTAAAAGCTCTTCTACATGAACCATCTGTAACAGCCCCTCGAAAGCTCTCTTCTGTTTTTCACATTTATGCGCAAATATTATGATTAGTCCCATGATAGAAAAGCAATTTTCCTTCTGTTGGCTCCAAAAGTTATTTGCTATTGCTATTCTGACTACCCCTCTCCCCGCCCCACTGATTTAGTCAGAAAGACCACCCACTTCCATCATACAGAATTTAAATTTCAGGTAAAGCAAATGGAGGCAGTGCTGTGAGTTTTCAATTTGGAGGCTTGCTTTGCCTTTCCCGGCACTCCAGAATTCTCGTCCAGCTTCCGTGTCTCTTTGTTTCAGGACGTGTGTTCAGCAATTCCAGCCAGCAGAGAGGTTCCTTGCTTTGGGGTTCCCGCCCCTGTGGTTAGGAGCCATAACATCTGCAATTCTTTTCTCCTATTGATTTGAGATGCAATCATCCTTTCTCTCTTTCTTATTGGTATAAGCATATGCTTGAAAACATGGTCCAGGTATTACTCATTTTGTGTGTACGTTATTATTCACCCAGAAATCATTTATTGCCATTGGGAATAGTGTGGATATTTGAAAGCAATTTTTTTAATGTTCTCATTAATTACCTACACCCCCATTTTTGCTATTATGTCAATTAAAAAAATCCTACACATGGGCTTTTTATTGCCTCTGTGTATGTATATCTTTAGGCAACACCAAGCAATTGGTATAATATTAAAAGCATTAAGAGCTAACTAAAGGAAATCTTATCTTAACAAGTTGGAGTTCTTCTCTAACTAAAAAAAGAAAAAAAATTCATGTTTTATAAGAGAAAATAATCTCCAAAGTTTTCATCCTTTGACTTACATGTGCCTTCAAGCTACTGCTCTGACAGGACAGTCTGGCAAAATTTCATTTTGGTTCAGAAGGAAGCACATGCAATGTTCATACCCATTTCCTGTTATGGCACGGTGAAAGGAAGGGTTAATGACAGGAATCACGAGCTGGCACACACAGTGATAGCTGCAGGTGGAGTCCTTGGGGGACCATCAGATCCTAACACTATGATGACTTAATCTCTCCACCCCCACGGGAAGAACTGAACTGAATCAATTGACTGAAAAATGAACCCTATGTTTTGAGGTTCCACACAAAAGCAAACTAAAAATGCATTTATTAAACAAAGGTCTTGGGATTATACTGTGAGACTTTTGAGTCATCTTCAAATCCTGAATTCTATTTTAACTATCTACAAGGTTGCGAGGCACTTGGGTTTTTTTTTTTTTTTTTTTTTTTTTTTACAATAACCTGTGTGGTAACTCAGTGCAGGCACATGGTCCATGTTAGAATTCTAGGCTGTTCCTATGAGAGAGCAAAGATTGCAAACTAAAAATACCTGTGCCGTTCCTATGTAATAATAATTTTGTTTTAAAGATTTTATTTGACAGAGAGAGAGAAATCACAAGTAGGCAGAGAGGCAGGCAGAGAGAGAGAGGAAGAAGCAGGCTCCCCGCAGAGCAGAGAGCCCGACGCGGGGCTCGATCCCAGGACGGTGGGATCATGACCTGAGCCGAAGGCAGAGGCTTTAACCCACTGAGCCACCCAGGCGCCCCGGTAATAATTTTTTATACGAAAAAAAAAAAAAAAAAAGAAAGTCAGTTTGGTTCTGGAAGGACTCAGTTGATCAATGCAGACCCAGATTTCACTACCACGTCTGATTCTAATTCCTCTGCATGCTTTGGTTTTAATTTAATTGCTGAAGAAATAGCTCTATAATTTTCATCCATGTTTTTTATTTCATTTACTTATCGTCTCAGAGAAGTTGTTTATTTCTTGTTAAAGGACATATCTGATGTTTCTATGTTTGAGATGCAGGTTGTGGTGTGGTTAGAGATGGGCACATCTGTCCATCCTTGCTGTAACTATGTTAAATATATGCTAAAGATATATGGGAACTCTGTGGCAGTTTTAAAGAAAGTTCAGAAGTGCATAATATATACAAGTAGTACATTTTGTTTCTTCTTTCCTCTTTGTTCCTTTTGGGGGGTTACTGTAACATTTGGTTTTTTAGAGACATTTCTCTTTCCTGTCCTTTGATACTCAAACTATTTTATATAAATTTAGGGACAATCCTATTGGCTGTCTTTATTTCATTTTGTTGGACCTGATTTTCTCTTGATTGTAAATTTGTCATTGGGGAATCTTTTCTTCCTCTAGGCCAAACAGCTGTTTTTTATTTTATCTTTCTTTCTTTCTTTTTTTTTTTTTTTTTTTTTCCACTAAGGAGGTCAAGTTCCTTTGGGGGAAAAACTTCAGCTCATTATGTTCTTTCTGTTACATGAACAAGAACAAAATACAAATTGCTTTTGGGCTCAGAGTTGCTACAGTAGATTTAGTATTATTCATTTAAATATCTTTGCATTTCCAAATGGTAGGACTTCTTCCAGCCCTCAGATAATGCCCAGTTAGCAGCTTATTATAGCTAATTTACTTTCATCTGTAGATATGGAAAATGCATGCTAGGCATGTATTGGTGGGTTGCTGGAGAGAGTGACATCTGGTTAGCTTTTATTCCTATTTTGCAGTGCTTTTACATTCCATTTGTGAATACCTAGGACTGGTGAACACAAATCATTAATCAAAAGCCGATTTCGAACACTGTCAGTGGTTTTGGCATTCCTATTCCATCTAGATCCTATCTAGTATCTTCGAATCAAGCGACTCATTGCATACTCTGGTCTTGAGAACCAGTGGGCTCTCTTAGTACGATATTATGTACTCAGAATAGTGATTGGCAATGCAGGTGCTGTTCAGGTGCAGAGAACTGTTAACAAAATTAGTAAAATAAATGTTCGTTTACATTAAACTTGACATGAGGACAAATATAAATAGTATTAGAAGTTCATAGGAGTTTGCCGTATCTTTTTGAGGGTCCAGATAAGGTTCAGGCCTATGTGATCTTATGGCCCTTCTCTTTGTGAAAGCAAGTAAGACAAAAATGTAATACTCATAATAAGGCAATCTATTTGCTCTTTCTTCCCTCCCTCCCAAGGATTTGATATATAGAGTAATTTAATTAACTGAACCATGTATTACAGAAACACAAATTGTTCAGTTGTACAATGGGTGCGAAAGCACAGTTCAGTTTCTTATAGCTTTATAATCATTCCTCCATATTTGAATATGGGCAGAGAAGCCCTGAGAGTGTCTTTGCTATGGAAAAAAAAAACCATAAAAACTTGCTTTTTTCTATATATATATTTTTCTTTTCCTAAAGTTTTAGAGAGCTAGATATTTACTACCTCTAAAGTTTGTAATTCAAGAATTATGATGAGAGGTGGGAGCATGAGGACCTGTGTGGTTTATCATCTCTCCTCTGAACTACAGAACAAGGGACAACTTGCATTTATGATTAAACTCATAAAAGTCACCAAACTGACAGTCATTTGAAGAATTTCAGCCAGGCACCGAGTATATAAGATCAGGCTAGAGAAAGGCACTTGAGGGCAACATGCTAATTAGATGCCATCACTCAGGTGATAGTAACAGGTCGAGTCATCTCAGCACTGGTGTTCATACCCCAGGAGGGATGGTTTATCAATGTGGCAAGTGGCAGCCCAGTAACTCAGGCTGAGTTTTGGTGGCAGAAGCTGTCACAAGAGATGGCCTAGATATCAGAGAGAAGCAGTCAAGAGAATGGCTCCTGTGAACTCTTTTCACGAGGTGAATTCTATCTGAGAAGGGACAATGCTACTCCTACACCAGGAAAGATGGCGAAGCAGAAGGAAGCAGAGCCTAGAATCTGCCGTAGTCCTTCCCGAGTTGAACAAACAGATGCACACATGGAAACAAAAGAGAAAGAAGGTCATGAAAACATGCAGTTCTCCATCTGGATTTACCCACATTTCCAGCACCACCTCTTCTTTGAAAAGAATTGCAAAAAAAATAAATAATAATAATAATTAAAGTTTGTATCTGCAGAACAAAATAGTTCACCAGGGACCAAGAAAACAAAATTAATGAAAATAAATAAAACAAAGATTTATCTTTGGGGGTTTTGTAGAAACTTAGTCACCTCTCTGCCTACCTTTGATTTCTTGTTAATTGAAATAGATGCAAGAACCAGCTGGACATTTGACTGTAGCATCAAATTATGTCTTGGAGGACATTGGGTGTTTTATAATGTCTTAACATGAATTTACCTTCAGTTATAGATAGGTAGCAGGAGATAGGAGATCTTTCTGCAAAGAAGCAGTTTACCATGCACAGAAATAGAAAGAACACATTTTACTTTTATGGGCAGGTACCTACAGGAGAGGAGAAGCAGCAGGTACATGGCAAAATGTGAGCAATGATCTTTATATTACCACCCCATAGGACAGTATTAGCTCCCTCAGTTTTTGTAGCTTTCCTTTCATGAGGAGGCGGGTGGAGAGGGGCAGAGAATATTTCAAAGTGCTTCACTGAGATGCTGTTGGTTAATGTTCGAATTTTATGGAACCTTGCAGGAATACGATAATTAGAGCTAATATACTTTCCTCCACCACCCTGGAGTAAGTCTTGGATTTCAAATACTCAAGCACAATAAATAACATGTTACTTATAAAGAAAGCAAAAATAAGGCTCTCTTCAGATTTTGCAAAATCAGGTACAAGAGGGCAATGAGAAATTCAAGGGACAAAAGAAAAATACTGTGATTCAAGTATACGTGTTAATCTAAATAGTATTTCATGTCTGAAAGCAACAAAGAAGATATTTTTAGACAGCAAAGACTCAGCACACCATGTAGTTCTGGTAAGAGAATGAAGTTGCTTTTATGTAGATTTCTGCCTGAAATTACTGAAATCATCAAAAGCAATGAAAATTAACCTTAACTATAATAAACTAAGGAATACCCATATTATCAAACCATGTATAATATCTTTCAGAAACAGTAACAGCCTGAGCCTAAATGAAATTGGATGTCAAGAGCTAATGCGTATCTCTCCAGAAACAACTCAGATGGCATATTTCTTTAATCATAAGTGAGAAGACCCTACAGGGCCCTAATCAAGAATTCTTTAACCAAATGCAAATCAGACACATACAAAAGAAATGGAAACATAATTATGCAAAAACTTGTAATACTGTAAATTTCAACAAATTGTAATTCTGAAAACAATACTTGGAGACAAAGTCCAATAACTGAAATATTAATTCAGAGGAAAAAGAACTTGTGAATGAAACATCGTTATATAAAGACTAGTAGTAAACATTATATCCAACAGGGAATATATCTTCTTTGCAAAGGTCCCTTACAACGTTTGCAAAAGTAATGAACTTATAATAGGCCAAAATAAAAGCATAAACATATTTAAAATTTGAAATAGTAAAAATCAAATAAGTTGAGTACAATATAATAAAATACAACTGAAATTAGAAATGAACAAAAATACCTGATCATTTGGACATATCTAAATGTTTTCTATCTTCTATTTCCTCTTGGCTCCAAAAGAAAAAAAAATTCAGAAAACAAGAAACATGATAATATACTACATATAGGGGCACCTGGGTGGTTCAGTGGGTTAAGCCACTGCCTTCGACTCAGGTCATGATCTCAGGGCCCTGGGATTGAGCCCCACATTGGGCTCTCTGCTCAGCGGGGAGCCTGCATCAGCCTCTCTCTCTCTGCCTGCCCCTCTGTCTACTTGTGATCTCTCTCTCTGTGTCAAATAAATAAATAAACAAAATCTTTTAAAAATATATATATATTCTACATATAAGAATGTGTCCCATAGATTCAGCTCTACAGAGATAAAATTTAGAGCAGTAATCATCATAGCACTAAACTACAAAGAATGGAATTGAATTAATTAAGGACAAGAAGCTGGAGATTTAAAAAGGAGCAAGAAAAATAAAATTTAAAATGCTCTATGAATGAATAAGTTCTGAGGATTTAATGTGAAATACTGTGACTATAGTGAACACTGTATTGTAGAACTGAAATTGGCTAAGAGAATAGAACTGAAATCTTCTCACCAAACAAAACAAAATAAAGCAAAAACACAAAAACATATGTGGTGGTGGATATGTTAATTAAGAGGATTGGGGGGATCCTTTCACAATGTATACATATATCAGATCACTATGATGTCTGCTTTAAATATCTTAACAATTCTATATATCACTTATACCTCAATAAAGCTGATTTTTAAAAAAAGCATTAAAAACTATTGTAATAGAAATGAGTTTAGGCTGGAGCACAAGTGGAAATGGTGAGAACAGACAGAATCCAGATATGAAAGGTTTATACGCTTGGAAAGTGACTACCGCATCTTGAATTGTAAAGGAAGGTTGGGACCGGCTGGGAACCATAGGCTGAACAGATCTGTCCCTGGAATGAAATCAAATTAGTTCTATGGCAAAGAGTAGATTAAGGATGATATCTTCTGACCCACCTCATATTTTCCAAATGGTTTCAAGGTAGCCACAACTAAATTAGAGAGAAGTACAGCATCAGGAAAAGAACTTTGCATGCAGTAATTAGTACATGGAATGACTAGAAAGCAAAAGAACAGAACCCTCATGGGCACTTGATGGAAAGGTATGAACCTGGGCAAAATAAAAAAAAAAAACAATCTTTCACTGCTTAAGCCCTAAAATAATCTCTCTACTTCCCAAATGTCTGCTCAGGAAGACTTCCCAAATGTCTGCTCAGGAAGACTTCACCATTGCCAAAGACTAGCAATTGCCCTGTTTCTGTCTTAAGTTTTTCCAAATGGTGTTTCTTTTCTCCCTCAGCCCCACCCAAGTTATCTATCTGTGAATCAAGAAATAAATCATCCTTTCAGTTCATAGGTCACTAGACCACAAGAAGTCTCATTCTTGACCTGATGGAGAAAACTGCCTCTCATTTAGAGATCCTAGACTTTGAGATGGGCATCGAGGGTGTTTCCCCAGCAGAGAGGGTGGGTGTGCTCTGCCTGGAGAGAAGAGCACAGTTTGGAACTCCAAAGGCAGGCTGGGCCCCTGCAGCTTTCTTGTTCACCCCCAGTTTCTATCCCGTGCATGTAGCTCAGCTCCTCCTTCCGAGACCCTCCGGCACTCACAGGGGCTTTCTTTCTTTTTTTTAAAGATTTTATCCATTTATTTGACAGATCACAAGTAGGCAGAGAAGCAGGCAGAGAGAGAGGAAGGGAAGCAGGCTTCCTGCTGAGCAGAGAGCCCAATGTGGGGCTCGATCCCAGGACCCTGAGATCATGACCTGAGCTGAAGGTAGAGGCTTCAACTCACTGAGCCAACCAGGCGCCCCCACAGGGGGCTTTCTGAATGAATTCCTGCACACACAACATGGACAGAAGGACTATCATTGTATTGTTGGACACACAACATGGACAGAAGGACTGACATTGTATCCAACTGTGGATGTTACTCCAAAGGCTTTTTTGCCTTTTGCTAGACAGAGACTAGCTTCACTGGCAGCCCCAGATTAGTAATGACAGAGTCACAAGCTGGAAGGAGCATGGGTGCTTGAATCACAAATGAGAGAAGAGCCATCACTGGTCAGAAACACTTGGTTTGGACAGAAACAAAATAAACTCATTTATATTTGAAGCATTGTGTCTGGAGGTTGCTTCTTGCAGAAGCCAGCGCTCGTTTTTTAATATAAGGTACATAACTTTGATTCTTACTATAAATCAGAATTTATACATTTTTTTTCCTTTTTTTCCCCCTATTTAAGTAACTTATTCTGTACTGGCCCTGGTCCAAATATCTGATTATTTTCTTAGGGGTTCTAGATAGGAATTGACTGCATAAAAATGTAGACTCTTTGAGAAGATTTGATAAATATTGCCAAGATTTTTTCCAGAAAGATTATGCCAATTTTATCATCCCACCAGAAATGAAGGTCAGAATTTTCTGGATTAATATTCTATGTCTCTACTGATTTGTGATTAAAAGCCACATATATGTATATATATCTTTTAATATAATACATGGTCTGCTTCAAGGCAATGAGTTATGATTTCTACATATTCTGGACACGGATCCCATTGTTTACTTTGAAGTCTCATTGTGTCTTAGTGATTAGAGATAAGAACTCTCACTATTTTTTAAGTGCTTGTCTGTTTCTACCCACATATTTTTCAATAACCCTTAGAAACATTTTATTCAGATTCTTAAAAAGTTCCATAAGTAATATTATATGAGATACATCCATCTAATAAATATTTTTAGGAAATTTAATATTATTTATAAAATTTAGCATTTCTAACCAGGAAGACATTTTTATATTTGCTTTGTTAATCTAGCTCAGTAAAAATTTGTACTTTTTTTCATGTACGCATGTCTACTTGCTATTTAAATTTAAGCCAAACTATTTTATTATTTATATTGCAAGTATGAGTGGAATGTAGGAAAGCTTACAGGGAAACCATGTATTTTAAAAATCAGTTTTATTTGGAATCATTTTCTGCATAAAAGATTTTTCTTTTTCCCCCCATAAGTTAATGGGAACTAACAATGACTAAAAACAGAAAAGGCCCATCTGTTCTATTTTTAGGCTGACTAATACAGCTACATAGTTTAAAATTAGTAGTTCACTATTAATAGGAATGAATAGTTTCATCACATTTTTACTGGTCAAACTACATCTGAGTACTACAGCTATGGGGAGCTACAGTTTATGGCAAGTTTTGGAAAGGCAAACTTGGTTAGCATAGGAAAATACAGATTGTGAAGATTCCGGAAATTATGCCAAGTATGAAATCATTGCAAAAATTGGGAATGTTTTGTCCCAAGAAGGGAAAGCTTGATAATAGATGTCACAAAAAGTTATCCTATCAAAGGAATAGATTTTTCAGGTCTCTGGTGTGTGTGTGACAACCCTAGGACCAGCAGGGAAAGGTCCAATGATAGAAATTTTGATAAAGTTCAGTGAAAGTTTTTGACCTCTCAAAATGTCCAGAAATGAGCAGGGCTATTTTTTGAAGTTCTGAATTTTTGCTGGAGCTAGGCAGGCCATCTGTCAGAGACACGCAGTAAGAAATTCTTATATGGGGTCAGAGCCTGGTCTTCAGGTCCCTAGGGTCCTGGCCAGCTGTGATTGTGTCATGTGAGTGTCAGGCAGGGAGGGTGGTCCCCACAGTGACTGGAATGTCATTTCAGCCATCTCGGCAGTCAGTACGAGGGCCAACGCTGAGTTTATCCTTTTATCCAGTACTTCCCGTGCTGTGAAAGTTCTGCTTGTAAGAACAACTTCCTATTGCCAGCACCTGCGGTTGAACATTCTAGTTATACAATCAAGAGTTTCCTTCTCATATGCAAAGGGTTATTCCAACAACAACACAATTTCCTTTGCTATGATTAAGTTTTTTTTTTCTTCCTAAGAGAAAATCTTATATTACTTGTCAATCATTTTAAAATAATCTCTGGTTCTAAATACAGAACATTAAAACAATTTTTGAAATCCAGAATAAAAATCTTCAGAATAATAGCTCTTTATAATTCAGGGCATTTATTACATCTAGTGTCTTACACTATAATAGTTTATTTAAAAAGCAACCTTATGGGACCATCTCCTATATCTAAACTCATGAATTTAGCTTGATTAACTTTCCAAGATTGTCCTCAAATGTAGAAGAATTATCACTGGACATTTGGAATACTGAAATTGATTCAGGAATGCACCCGCATCACTGGGGTCAAGGGCTATAACTGGACTAGATAATACCTTAGGGTCTCTTCCCCCTCTATCGCTTGGTAATTTTGGCATTTGGTCACTAGCAAAAGTGTCACTTATACAGGCACTAATCAGTGACACAAATATACAGGGTTTTAAACAGGGAGTGATCATCTTCGCAGGGAGAGTATTGATTGGGGTGGTTGGCAACGGTTGTCTTCCTATGAGTCAGTTTCCCTCTGAGGTCAGAGTCAGTGATAGAGCTCATTAACCCTGAATGCTGCAAAAAGAGACGCATGCAAAGGACTACTGTGCTTTTGTGGTGAAAGAGTCCCTGGAAATCATCTGGTTCAGTACTCTCCATGTATCCCTCTTCTCCAAGTGACTTGCCCAAGATCACACATTTGCTTAGGGATCTAAGTATAAGAAACAAAGTAATTTAAGAAAAAAAAATGTATTATACAAAGATATTATAACTGCTGTAACACTGTCTTTATGTCCTAATTTCAAGCACAAGTAAAATGAAGTTCTGAAGGAATTGGCCTCATAAGACCGGATGCAGCTTTTTATTGACGGGGAGATGAGCATTCTGTTCAGTACACGCCAGTTCAGTCATCAGATGCTCACTGTACTCGGAATTCATCAGAGCAACAGTATAGTGTGGTCACTTTTTAAAATTTTTTTTTTTTTTTGAAGAAAAAGAACAAAAACAGACCAGATTTTTTTTTAATTACTTTCTTATTAGAGAAAGAGATTTTTGAAAGTCATTCTTTTAAGGCCTTGATTGATCTGGAAAACTCTGGATGACGGTACCTTCTTTGTGCTTTACCTTGTGCTAACACAACGTTGTGGCTCCCATAAGAAGCAGGCTGAGAGCCTGACAGTCCCCTGCATGCCTGGACTGTAAGTTTCATATGGCCCTCCCTGGATATCTCTGTATCCCTTTCCCCAATCCACTAGGTCTTGTCTTAGCTCACCTTTCCATTATTTTCATTGCTTTCCTGAGAAAATTGGGGAACATGGAGTAAATCACAATGTGTATGTATGTTCAATCACTCAATGCGATCCATTTACTTGGTGTGTAGTTTGTTCTGGAAGTGCTAAAGGTAGGAGGATAAACAATCTATTGTAACATAACAGTTTCTTTTAATAAGGAATACTGATGGCCTGAATTGTACTGGACTGAAAATGAGACAATGGACAGAGATAGGATTTGGAAGAAAGTATCAGCAGATACTGATGGATGGTGTTTTATATTCAAGGAGGACAGTAAGTAAGATAGGCACGTGAAGAGGTAACTCTGAGGAGAAGTAACTCTCTAATGAGAGTTCAGGGTAGGGAACCTAACCAAGTTCAGGGGCAGCTGCGAAGGTCAGGGATGAGGAGGCATCAGATTTAGTCACTTGGAGGTCATTGTTAGGAACTGGGGTCAGATGCTGGATTTTAAGGGGTTGAGGTAGGGACAATGAGGGAAGCTGCTTTGTAAAATATTTGGTAATGAAAGGAAAGGAAGTTTTGAGGCAAAAATCTAGGGAGGTGTGTGAAGACAAGAAGGTGGTTTTTTTTTTTTTTTTTTTTTGTCTGTTTTTGATTTAATGGGAGTGACTTGAGGATATTTATATGCTATCATAGAAGAGCCATCTGTACGTGAGGCTAGATGCACAGGAATGTTGGGACAGTCCTCTGATAGATTGTGGAGGGGAGAGATTTCAGGTGCCGATACTTGAATAGCCTGGATACTACTTCCCGGGCGACAGGGTCAACAAGGTAAGGAAGCAGGAAGGTGGGGATGGGCTCATAATCACCTCTGACCTTTTGTGTGAGGAGGGAAGTGAAGTCATCTGTGGTGCGGTGAGAGCGTGTGGGGACAGAGCATGAGGGTGGGTGTGAAAGCTTGGAATGGCCACTGAAAGGACTGGGAGAGGGAGCTTATTTGGAATATTCAATCGATGGCTACATAGTTCTGGAAGAACAGATGAAATGCATAATATAAAGTTTTATTGGAATAATCTAATGATCTGCGTAGTTGCGTGTGTATGTCTGTTGATTGATTGATTGATTTTTTTGAGCTGTGCCTAGCAGCCTGGGCGTAGATGAGTTGCAGAAGGACACTTTGGAAGAAGACCAGGGTAACAGATCATCAAGAACAAGGTCTAAATGGACTTAAAAACAGGGAAGGGGGATGTATCCGGAGATGTATTTGGCAAACCAAGAGGGTTAAAAATACCTTAGCACAACAGAAAATTAGTCAGAGGAGAGAAAGGACATTGGAGTTTCTGTTTGTTGAGGTGGAAAGCACCTACCAGTGGAGGATGGTGTTGGCTGCAGAAGTCGAGTGAAAAATCAAGTCGCCCCAGTTAAGGGGCCAGTAAAGTGAAAAGCTATTGGGTCTCACAAGAGTCATCTACATGACTCCCGAGTCTCCCCAGATTGCAGCAGGGAATAGAATGATAAGAAGACACCAAATCTTTAAGGTGGTGTTAACCTCGAAGGAAAATTTGATTTTGAAAGATTTTAATTGTTAAAAAGTACAGTGACGTGTAACAGCCATGAAATAGTAAATCCAGGATTATTAAGGTCTCCATGCCGAGGTTCTCTTATGTAACCTCGGGAAAAACAATGTAGTCCAAGAAAGGATAAGGAACAAAAAAGGATGAATGAATGGTGGGTCTATGAGGGTAATGGGAAAAACAAAAACTAAAACAATAAACAGGAAAAGAAAGACATGAAAAGGAACTCCCGTGTTGGTCAGCCTTCAGTTTCATACTCAGTTCTGCCATCTCCTGACAGAACAACTTGGCTAAACTTATCTTTAAACTAATCAGATTTCTCATCCACAAAATGGAGATAATATAGCAACTACTCTATATGGGTGTAGTGAGAACTATCACAGGGAGAGTACTTCAATAGAGCATTGTTCCAAGTGTTTTAAAAAATGCTAGCATTTTATTATTAGTTTATTATTATTACTATTAGTTATTATTATTACCCTCGATATCTTTTAGCTCATCATAATTAAGAAGCCAAACCTACTGGAAGAAAACAGTTCATTGTAAAGCTAAATATATCTCAGTATGCTTAGAAATGTTCCCTTAACTCATCTAAGTAATAGAGTCTTGATACAGAGTCTTTCTTTCCAGTTTCAGAAACTCAAAGCACTGCTTTGGGATAGGCTCAACTCTGACTATAGGACAAGGCTTCGGCTGTACATGAATCACCAGCATTAGAATTACCAAGACCCATCCTAGCTTTTCAAAGTAGAATCTTTCTGTTGGAAAGGGGAAAATATCATTTACAGTATTGATTTTGGAGACAGTTCATTCATCTTAAAGAGATCAAGCTCTCTGCTTCTAGCAAATCTTGGAATATTTTCTTCTTTCACTATTGTCCTTTATTACAAAAGAATGAATGTATCTAGGAGAGGAATAATATTTATAAATAATTTTCAGTTTAAGTGTAAAGCATTTACTGTCATTTAAAAAATACATTTGCTAGTAAAATATTGTTGCAAATGTTCTTGAAAGTTGAGTCTGAGATTTAGATAAATAAAAAAGAATGGACTATTCTTGACATTTCAACAGTTATAAGTATGCATATTGCTGAAAAGTTAATGTTGTTATTTAATTCAATGGTAAGAAACTAATGAAATATTTTTATCTTCCATCTGAGCCATATACTGCATTTATTGCCATGACATACAGTGCATCTGGAATTAACTTAGCTTGGCATGTCTTATTACTGAGGGATACATTCTTTGCATGGGAACATTGCTAGAATCTGCTTAATGTGGGAAGAACTTTTTCTTTAATAATCAATTTATTGGGTGATGGACATTGGGTAGGGTATGTGCTACAGTGAGTGCTGTGAATTGTGTAAGACTGATGATGATTCACAGACCTGTACCCCTGAAACAAATAATACATTATATGTTAATTAATAAAAGATTCACCAGACTTGAAAGGATGTCCTTCTCATTCTTGGACCATTGACTGTATCTCCCCACATTTAGCCTATATCCCTACCTCTCAAATCAATTATATCATGTGCTAAAATCATTCTCTTTCTCCCCGTCACTATTTCTTTACATGTTGGAAAAGGTCATCTGAGAAGCTATAAGAGAAAGTCTTTAAAAACTTTGCATTTTCACTTAGAAAAGAGTTTTCCATGTACCTCTAGGGGATCCTGTGTCTTATAAAGGCAGATAGATGGTTTTATGATGTGAGTGCATTGCCCCAGAGCAGCTACATTCTTCTAGACCATGTATTTACTTAATAAACGCATTAGCACTTACTAAACACCCCCCAAAAACCACTATTGTGGTAAGTACTGCAGTAGAAAGATGAAACGTGTTTTTGCTCTCAAGGAACTTACTGTCTTGTTGACCTCCAGTTTGGGGAAGCAGGAAGGTACACAGCAAGTTTTATAACATGAGCTGATTAATATTGTTGGAGGAATCAAGGCAGATCATCCTCCCACTTCTGACCCCTCATTTTGTAAAATAATTACATGATTTGTAACATTAGGGCTGAAAAATATTTTTCGTGCCATTGCTTTCTTGAATTACAAAAGTTCTGCATGAATGCATGCTTGTAATAATTCAAGTAATACAAAAACAAACAAGCTAAAGAAGGCAAGATTTCGCCTTCTACTTCCTTTCCATCTGTCTCCAACTGTCCTTACCCAGAGGTGAAAAGTACTAACATTTTAGGATGTTATCACCGGGAAGAATTATTTTTAAAGAAAAAACATCTTAATATTTGTCTTCCCATCTAGGAACATGGGGTTTTTGCTGCATTTCGATCTTTTTATTATGTTTGCTAATTTCTTGTTGCTAATCCACGGAAGAGTTATTTTTTACTTTTATTTTTTTACCTTAAGCAACATTACATTTGCTCATATTTTAAAAATATTTCTAAATTGAATCTCTCTTTATTTTAGATTTGATATAAACACCATCTTCACATAATCACATCTTTATTTTCAGTATTTATTTCTTCTATTCATTTTCTGTCTTTTACTGCACTTTTTGGGTCCTGAGAACAATGTTGAGTAGTAGTGATGATATTTCAGTCAGGATGTTTTTGATTGCAAATAACATACATTTAACTTGAATAAATTTAGGTATCAAAGAGAAAGTTATTAGGAGATTCACACATTTGCAGCTGGCCTGAAGTCAAGGCAGCTTGGCCCAAAGGACACTCGAAGCCAGAAATAAGCATAGCTAGGACGCATGTTCTCGCTAGCTTCTTTTTAATTTTCTCTCCATTTGGGCCCCGTTTTCTAAACCTATTGATTGCCCCCTTATTGAGAAGGACCCTGGATACAGAGAGTTGCATGTTTCATGTCTCATTCTGCCACTAGCTAGAATTCAATTCCTTTATTCCACTTAAGTCGGGGAAACACAATCTCGGGAAAACAAAATCTAGGAAAGAATGATGATTGTCTTGGCTCATTCAGATTTTAACCTTAAAAAATGGACTGATAGTGGTGGCCCCTTTTTCCCTGCCATAGAGTTGTCTTGCTGTGGGGAGCAGCTCCCCATAGGAGGGGGTGATTTTTCACAGAACAAAGGAGTAGTGCTAAGCAGATAAACAGAAGATGTCCACATCTTATTTGTGGACTGCCTCATCTTATTTGTGCCTTTCATGGGATTGTATTTAAAAAATGTTTATTGGGGTGCCTGGGGAGCTCAGTGGGTTAAAGCCTCTGCCTTCGGCTCAGGTCATGATCCCAGGGTCCTGGGATCAAGCCCCACATTAGGTTCTCTGCTCAGCAGGGAGCCTGCTTTCCCCCCACCCCCTGCCTACTTGTGATCACTGTCTGTCAAATAAATAAATAAATAATAAAAAAATGTTTATCTATGAAGTGTGATAAGTGGTAAATGCTATAGTTTTTTGGTAGATACATTTCAAAAGGTAATGAATTATTGTTAAATTTTGTGTATGTGATGTGTTTTCAGCATTTGTCTAGACGATCTCCTAGATTATATTTTAAAGTCTATTCATATCATTTTGGTATTTAAAGAATTAAACAAACAAACAAACAAAAAATGTCCCCTGCTTCAACTTTTGCCTCATTGCGTTTTTTTTTTTTCTCATTTTTTTCCTCTCTTCCCCACCCTGCATCTGCCATTCATGTTTGTTTGTTTGTTTGTTTTCTATTCACTATTTCCCTTGAATCTTGACAGACAGATCAGGATGTTTGGGAACTCAGATCTTGAAAGAATTGTTCTGACAGTTTTCAGAGTGGGATTTTACCAGTGATCTCAAGCAATAGGCACAATCTCCAGCTATCCCAACCATGAATTCAGCAGCAGGCAGAGATGAAGAAAAGCGCATGCTGGATCAGCCCAAAGAAATGTGGGGTCGGGGTGGGGAGGGTGGGGGGCGTTATTTTCCCTGCGCAATAAAACTGCAGTCCTGCTCTGGCTCAGGGAGTTACATGTTCTTCAGGTCCTGAGAGATGCAACATCTCAGTAAAGCCTTTAGCTTCTCTGAGTCTTATAAACTACTTCATATACTTACACTGGTCTGAGATGCCCTAGAAATGAGCAGTCCTTGCATTCCTGGAGAAAAACTCTCCTTGGCTACCAGTATTATTCCAATCCATGGCTGGACTGTATTTTAAATTTTGTTTATATCTTTATGTCTGTTTTTATCAATGGGATTGCACTGGAATATTTTTGTAAGTCTGACCATTTACATTTCGCCATGAAGATGCTGCCAACTTTGAGAAGACTTCTGTATTTTTCTGTTTTCTAAAAACCTTTTAATGTCATAGAGTTTAACTCTACTTTGATGGTTCTGAAAGACTTGCAAGTAAAGTTGTTTGGGTTTGATGCATTTTAAAGTAGGATCTTTTAAACGTCAATGATTTTCCGTTTTTATTGGGTCAATCTATTTATTTCATATTTTCCTCAGAATTCAACTTCTTGTTTTTTGAATTTATTGATGTAAAGTTACCAATAGTGATCTCCTATAATTAAAGAAATTTCCTCCATGTCTGTAGTTATGTTGCTTTTCCATTCTGAAAGCTGTTTGTGTTTTCTAACTTTTTTTAAGAGGCAAAAACTTGGTTTGTTGCACTAAATTCTTCGAAAAATCCGCTTTTGTTTTTATTTATATATTTTTGGTCTTCTTATTATATTTTTATGGGATTTGTTTTTTTATCTTCATTCTTTCCTTCCCATTATGAGTTGAGTCCCATTTTTTATTTTTCCTTGATTCTTCTGCTTCAATTTTTGGAAACAGCTTCAGGAGAATAGGTATTATTTCTTCTTTGAAAGTTTGGTAGAATTCCCCAGGGAATCTGTCAGGTCCTGGGCTCTTGTTTTTTGGGAGGTTTTTGATCACTGATTCAATCTCGTTACTAGATACTGGTCTATTCAGGTTGTCAATTTCTTCCTGGTTCAATTATGGGAGTTTATAGTTTTCCAAGAATGCATCCATTTCATCTAGGTTGCTTAACTTATTGGCATGTAACTGTTGATAATAACTTCTGATGATTGTTTCTATTTCCTTGGTGTTAGTTGTGATCTCTCCCTTTTCATTCATAATTTTATTAATTTGAATTAATTATCTCGTTTCTATTTCATTGATCTCTGTTCTAATCTTGATTATTTCCCTTCCTGTGTTTGGAGCTGATTTAATTTGTTGTTGATTCTCTAGTTCTTTAAGGTATAGAGACAGCTGGTGTATTCTGGATTTTTCAATTTTTTTTGAGAGAGGCTTTCATGGCTATGTATTTCCCCCTTAGGACCGCCTTTGCTGTATCCCATAGGTTTTGGACCAGAGTGTCTTCATTCTCATTGGTTTCCATGAATTGTTTCAGTTCTTCTTTGATCTCCTGGTTGATCCAAGCATTCTTAAGCAAGGTGGTCTTTAGCTTCCAAGTGTTTGAGTTCCTTCCAAACTTTTCCTTGTGATTGAGCTCCAGTTTCAAAGCATTGTGGTCTGAGAATATGCAGGGAATAATCTCAGTCTATTGATATCGGTTGTGCCCTGATTAGTGTCCCAGTATGTGATCTATTCTGGAGAAAGTTCCATGTGCATTTGAGAAGAATGAGTATTCTGTTGTTTTAGGGTGGAATGTTCTGTATATATCTATGAGGTCCATCTGGTCCAATGTGTCATTCAATGCTCTTGTTTCTTTATTGATTTTCTGCTTGGATGATCTGTCTATTACTGAGAGAGGTGTGTTAAGATCTCCTACTATTAATGTATTCATATCAATATGACTCTTTATCTTTTTTTCTTTTTTTAAAGATTTTATTTATTTATTTATTTGACAGACAGAGATCACAAGTAGGCAGAGAGGCAGGCAGAGAGAGAGAGAGAGGAGGAAGCAGTCTCCCTGCCGAGCAGAGAGCCCGATGTGGGACTCTGGGATCATGACCTGAGCCGAAGGCAGAGGCTTTAACCCACTGAGCCACCCAGGCGCCCCAATATGACTCTTTATCTTGATTAATAGTTTTCTTATGTAATTGGCTGCTCCCATATTGGGGTATAGATATTTACAATTGTTAGATCATCTTAGTAGATAGTCCCTTTAAGAATGATGTAGTGTCCTTCTGTATCTCTGACTACAGTCTTTAGTTTAAAATCTAATTTATTTGATATGAGAATCGCTACCCCAGCCTTCTTTTAAGGCCCATTGGCATGAAAGATGCTTCTCCATCCCTTCACTTTCAGTCTGGGTGTATCCTTAGGTTTGAAATGGGTCTCTTGTAGACAACATGTGGATGGGTCCTGTCGTTTTAACCAATCTGCAACCCTGTGTCATTTTAAGGGTGCATTTAGGCCATTCACATTGAAGGTGATTATTCATAGATGTGTTTTTATTGACATCGTGTTACCTTTGAAGTCTTTCTTTCTGTAGATTGTCTCCATATTTCTGTTCAATGATATTTTTAGGATTTTTCCTCTTTTATAGAACCCCCCTTAATATTTCCTGCAGTGTCAGCTTGGTGGTCGCATACTCTTTTAGGCCTTGTCGGTCCTAGTTTGACTTCTTCATTACCAATTTGGATACCTTTTATTTCTCTTTGTTGTCTGATTGCTGTTGCTAGGACTTCTAATACTATGTTGAAAAAGAGTGGTGAGAGTGGGCATCCTTGTCGTGTTCCTGATCTCAACGGGAAGGCTGCAAGCTTTTTCCCATTGAGGATGATATTTACTGTGGGTTTTTCATAGATAGATTTTATGAAGTTCAGGAATGTTCCCTCTATCCTTATACTTTGAAGTGTTTTAATCAGGAACGGATGCTGGATTTTGTCAAATGCTTTTTCTGCATCAAGTGAGAGGACCATGTGGTTCTTCTCTCTTCTTTTATTGGTTTGTTGTATCACATTGATTGATTTGCGAATGTTGAACCATCCTTGTAACCCAGGGATGAATCCCACCTGGTCATGGTGGATAATCTTTTTAATGTGCTGTTAGATCCTATTAGCTAGGATCTTGTCGAGGATCTTAGCATCCATATTCATCAGTGATATTGGTCTGAAATTCTCCTTTTTGGTGTGGTCTTTGCCTGGTTTGGGGATCAGGGTAATGCTGGCTTCATAAAGAGTCTGGAAGTTTTCCTCCTGCTTCAATTTTTTGAAACAGCTTCAGGAGAATAGGTGTTATTTCTTCTTTGAAAGTTTGGTAGAATTCACCAGAGAATTCATTTCCCTTGATTCTTGAAGTGAGTGTCTAATTTTTGTCAATCTTTTTTGTTTTGTTTTAGTCCTATTCAGCAGGTTTTGATATGTAGTGCTTTTCTAAATAATCTCTAATTTTAGAATTGATATTCTTTGTAACCCTATTTTAATACTGAAGTGTGTTTTATGTTTAAGAAGGTAAGTTTACTTTGGATTCCCTTTGCTTTTATTTTACAACAACTCATATTTTGGCAAGATTTTTTTTAAAAAGTTTGATTCTAATTTAAATCGTCTTTCTTCAGCTTTTGAACATTCTATGTGAATTATTATTCTATTTCCTTTCCTCCATTTTCCATTTCCCCTCCTGGAACTATTACTATGTGGATGGATGTCTGAATTGAGCCTACCTTCTATTTCTCTCATGCCATTTGACTCTTCTTCTTCTTCTTTTTTTAAATAGCGAGGGAGAGGGATAAGGGAGGGGCAGAGGGAGAGAGAGAATCTTAAGCAAACTCCACACTCAACCTGGATGCCGGGCTCCATGTCACAACCCCAAGATCATGACCTGAACTGAAATCAAGAGTCAGGCACTCAACTGACTGAGCCACCTAGGTGCCTCTACTCTTCATCCTTTTTGGCTGCCTTCCTCTGGAAATCCCTTGGCACTTTCATTAGCTCACTCAGTCTTCCATTAAATGCATACTACTGCACCATATCTATTTATTTTTAAATCTTAACAGTATTTTTTATTCTAATTATTTTTATTATTTTTTTCTTAATGACAGTTTTTCTAAGAATACTAAAAGTTCTCCCAAATTTTTTTGTGAATCCTTATTATAGTAAAATTTTGTTTTATCTCATCTGCATCTTGAATATAGTCATTCTGTTGGTGAAAATTCATTATGTTATACTTTTGGTTTCCTGAAATACTTGGAGATTCATAGATAATTCATTTTTGTATGTGTCTGTATCAGTCAGTTTTAATAGGTATGATCTCATTCTAAATTCCAATTAGAATTATTTTCCCAGTGAAAGAAATATTTTCCATATCTATAGTTATGATACATCTCTTTGCTTAAAGTTGTGCTTTCAACTTTTTTAAAAAAATGCAATTTGGCAAAAATTTGAGTGTTTTATTAGATTCTTCAAAACGCCAGCTTTTGATTTTACTGATCAATAAAAATAACATAGTTCCTCTGTGTGTGTTTGTGTGTGTGTGTGTGTGTGTGCGCGCGCGCGTGCACGTGCACAGATGAGCACACACAGCATGTATGCACATGTGTACTAGTAGTATGTACTCTGGCATGGAGATTTCTAGTCATTTTTTCCCTAAACACTTATTGAACTGCCCTGATTGATTCCCCAGCTCATTTACTCAATTTAGGATTGTCTAGCTCGTAGAAAAATAGTTCTATTTGGAGGACAGCTCCTCTGTCGTTGAGGGGTACCCTTCTAAGATTTCTAATTTGCTATAACCTATGTCTATTTTTATATTTCTTTAGTAATTTCAAAAAATTATTTTTTAATCTATATTTTTTGTCTATATTTTTTATCTATTTGTTAAATTGAATTGAGCTTGATGTCTGATATTTTTCCCTGTGAAAATAAGTATTTTGGGGGCGCCTGGGTGGCTCAGTGGGTTAAGCTGCTGCCTTCGGCTCAGGTCATGATCTCAGGGTCCTGGGATCGAGTCCTGCATTGGGCTCTCTGCTCAGCAGGGAGCCTGCTTCCTCCTCTCTCTCTCTGCCTACTTGTGATCTCTCTCTGTCAAATAAATAAATAAAAATCTTTAATAAAATAAAAAAAAAGAAAATAAGTATTTTGTTTAGTGATAATGATAATTTCAGCATGTTTTGCATTATGAACTGAATGTTTGTGTTCCTTCAAAATTCATATGTTGAAGCTCTCACCCCCAGTGTGTTGGTATTAGGAAATGTGGTTTCTTGGAGGTAATTAGGTTTAGATGAGGTCAGGAAAATGGGGCCTTCATGATAGGATTCTTATCCTTATAGAAAGAGGAAGAGACAACAGAGCTGCTTGTGTCCTGTGAAGGTGGCCATCTACAATCCATAAGGAGGACCCTCACCAGGATCTAAATCTAACAGCACTTTGACCTAAAATTCTCAGCTTTCAGAACTGTGAGTAATAAATATCTATTGTTTAAGCCACCTTGTATATGGTATTTTGTTCCAGCAGTCCTAGATAACTAAGGCATTCTGATAAAATTTTTCCCAAAACATTTCTTAAATGGCTTAAATTGTTATTTACCCTATTGACCCTGGCTGAAAAATCCTGTATTCTGTAGGAATCCTAAGGCTGACCTTAATTTCCTTAGACCTTCTTCTTCTTCTTCTTCTTTTTTTTTTTTTTTAAGTTATTTAGGCATTAGACTATATCTAAAATGATGAGATGTTCTCTACTTACAAATGACCCCAGATCATCAACTGCTTGTGCTGGGCAAGTTGCTAAACTCTCTGAACTTTAACTTGGCCCTTGAGTTATAGCAGTGTCCTTCAAAATTTAGTATGAATATGAATTATCTGGGTATCCTTTTAAAAAGCAGATTTTGATCTGGGATTTAAAAGGCAGATTTTTTTTTTTTTAAGATTTTATTTATTTATTTGAGAGAGAGAAAGAGAGAGGTCACAGGTAGGCAGAGAGGGAGGCAGAGAGAGAGGGGGAAACAGGCTCCCCACTGAGCAGAGAGCCCGATGCGGGCCTCGATCCCAGACTCTGAGATCATGACCTGAGCTGAAGGCAGAGGCCCAACCCACTGAGCCACCCAGGCACCCAGATTTTATATTTGGGATATAGCCTGATAAACTGGATTTCTAGCAAGCAACCAAGTCATGCTGGTGTTGTGGGACAGTTTGAATAGCAAAACAAATGTTTTCTAATTTCCTTGAGTTATCTATATGCATCAATTAAATGAAGCACTTGATATATAAAGAGGCAATCAGAAACAGTGACACCGATTTCTCATCTCCCCAGTGTCTCTTCTGTTTTCCAGGTGAGATTATCTCACAGGGCAGGTGTGGCTGGTGACAGGGTAATGTTAATAATGTACCTTTGGACCATAGTTTGATTTCAGCAAGGGTCCTGTTATAGTTTCCCTTTACCCCAAAGGGGATCAGCCTAGAGTTATAAATGAGACTCTATAATCATGGGAGAAAGCAGAATGTGCATTGCTGTTGTCTCATACCGTATTGTTTTTGGAGAGACCTGGGGCTTCATGCTTCTTCTCCCTTGAGTGGTTACATAAAAGCAGAACTTGTGTCTATTGACTTCTCACCTTTAAGGCCTGTTCATAAGAATGGGTGTCGTACTTCCTGGTAGCTCAGCAGCTTTACCTTGCTAAGTGACACAGATTTCCATTGCATGAAAAATACTTGTGGTCACATTTCCTTGACCAACTCAAAAGTGTTACCTGTTTTCTGATCAAGTACTTCTTGTTTGTAAACTCACAGGATACTTGTTCTCTTTTTACTTTTATTTATATTTAATTTTTTAAAAATTTTCAAAAGATTTTTATTTACTTGAGGGAGAGACAGAGAGGGAAAGAGCACAGAGCAAGAGGGAGAAGCAGATTCTCTGCTGAGCAGGGAGCCTGATGCAGGGCTCAATCCCAGGAACCCAAGATCATGACCTGAGCTGAAGGCAGACACTTAACCAACTGAGCCACCCAGCTGTCCCTATACTTCTTTTCTTATCTTTTAATACTGAGAACAACAAACAGAAAATTTAAGGTATTCCCTTTACAACCCATAGACTAAAATTCATAATTTGGATTTGACATATTTCCTCCAATATTGATGTATAGTCTTAAGTAATTTTTAGGCTTATACTTCTTTTATTCAGACATAGGTTGTAAATTATTTTTGGCAAGGTACAGCTCCTATACAATGATTTGTGGATACAGTGGCATTCATTTTGTATTTTTAATCAAATGAGTTTTAGTTTTAAATTTAGTAAACATTTTCCAATGATACTTTATTGCCTCCAAAGTACAGAAAGAATGATTAACAATTACCTGACAAGTTGGGCATACCAATATTAGATGGTATTGTTGAATTTTCTCTTACCTTAAATATTACATACAAAAAAGACAGAATATATCTTATGGTGATTAATTACTTCTACCGGATGTGTGTGTGTGTGTGTTTTCATGAGAGAGTCTAGTGTGCTTTAAGTAAGGAGAACTTTGGAAATAACTTCCTAAATGATAGATACTACCTAAAGTGATAAAATAAAATTTAAAATGCAGTCAAGAGTGTGAACACTTCGAGTGTGGTAATAAAAGCTAAAATGAGGTCTCCAAGTTCATGGGCAACCAAAAGAGAGAATACTAAAATCGATAACACATATGAAAAATTTTCAAGTAATAATAAAAAATAGAAGAAAGAGAACATACCATTTTCACTGGGGAACCAAAGACTCTACTAAATCCAGCAAAGTTCTTGAATCATCTCAACTAGTTTTTCAAAATCTACATGGAATTTTCCCAGATCTCACATCCTATAACCAACTCTTTAGAGAGCACAAAGAAGAGGTCATTAGAAAAATCTCATTCAGTTGGATAAGCTCGTGTCCTAAGCACTTTTTCATTTCATTTCAAATAACTCTTACTACCAAAATGTTGTTAGAATGGATGATAAATTGTAGAATAACCTACCCTGGGGCAGAAAAGGAAGGTAAATAGAACTAACAGAAATAGGAACATATCTTCCACTATAAGCATCCATATCAAAGTCTGTTTCGTGCTAATTTGGAGCAAGAATGCATGTTCTACTAAGCAACAACAAACAGCCCGTACCAAACTAAAGGGGAAGGCAGTGGGAAGAAAAACTACAATATTTGCTGGACTATGTCCTTCAGTGAAGTAGTCTCTGCTCAAGGGCTCAGTTCTTGACTCATCAGCATGTTCCCTTAAAAGCTTGGAGCCAGTCATTCTGTCTAACGCAGGCAAATCTGTCTGTGGTAGAGGTCAGTATAGATGGAAGCCTATGAGGAAATATACTCCCACGCCTTAATCGCCTTCATTTTTTTCGGGATGAACATCTGTTCTTGTCTTACAATCAGGAGAGCTAGTATCATGGGAAGTAAAGGCTTTTTCCTAGACTGGTCTGTTGCCCAATACCACATCCTGAGGTGCTGAGAAGAGAAAGAACAGCTGGGAAGATACCAGTGCCAGCTGTTAGAAGCCTGTTTCCATGATTTTTAAGGATCAAATGGAGGAAATTGGGTATGTTAGAGCTGCATGGAGACTTAAACTTGCAAAAGTTTCTTTAGAAAAATCAAAAGCAGAAAAAAAAACCCATATCTTACAAGGAATATAAGATAGAAATTACTTTGTAATGGGAAGAATATCATTCCATTTTTCATTCTGTAAATATACCAAATAGTACATAAACAGGATTTTACCCTAATTATGTTTTGCCTCTCTAATATTAGTTCTTATACTTTCAGTTGATAAGAACAGTGTTTTTTTCCCTCTCTATAATTTACATATAAATCAAAATCTTGGAGTCATTTCTGACACCTTCCTCTGACATTTTAATTTTGTTTTTTTTTTTTTAAGACTTTTTTTTTTTAAGATTTTATTTATTTAAGAGAGAGACAGTGAGAGAGAGCATGAGCGAGGAGAAGGTCAGAGGGAGAAGCAGACTCCCTGTGGAGCTGGGAGCCTGATGCGGGACTCGATCCCGGGACTCCGGGATCATGACCTGAGCCGAAGGCAGTCGTCCAACCAACTGAGCCACCCAGGCGTCCCGAGACTTTTTTTAAGTGATTTCTATACCCACCCAATGTGGGGCTTGAATTTAATATCCTAATATCAAGAGTTGCTTGCTCCATTGAGAGAGCCAGCCAGGCACCACTTAATTTTGTTTCTTTATCACTCTCATGAGATTCCTCTGATTCTATCTTCATAGGTATAACCATTTTTCCCTGAAACAATTCTGGATACTGTCGTTAACTGAATTTCCTTAAAGCAACGCTTTCTAAACTTTCTCTCTCAAAATCCTTCAATAAATTGTCCTTGATTTCCAGGTAACATATTAAATATTTTTGTATTCAAAATCTTTCAAAATTTGTATCAATAAATTTTCCAATGGTATATTGTCTATACTTCCTTTACATAAAATCCATGTTCTATGCAAACTGAAATATTTAATATGGCAAGAAAGACCCTTCACAAGTCCATCTGTCTAGTTATAACACATATACTCTTTGTTCCAACCAGGTAAAACTCTCCAATCTTCTTCTAATGCTTTCAGATAATTCATGTGTTTGTGCTTTTGCAAAATATTACTCCCTCAAATATCCTCTTTCCCTCAATGTTTGAATTCCAAGGCTTAAGTTAAGAACACCCTGGGGAGAAAGTTACATGTGAAAGAATGAGACTGGGTTACTTTCTTATATCACACATAAAAACTAAAAATGGATTAAAGACCTAAATGTGAGACCTGAAACCATAAAACTCTTAGAAGAAAATACAGGCAGTAATTTCTTTGACATTGGCCTTTTTTTTTTTTTTTAAGATTTTATTTATTTATTTGACAGACAGAGATCACAAGTAGGCAGAGAGGCAGGCAGAGAAAGAGAGAGAGAGGGAAGCAGGCTCCCTGCTGAGTAGAGAGCCCGATGTGGGGCTCGATCCCAGGGCCCTGAGATCATGACCCGAGCCGAAGGCAGCAGCTTAACCCACTGAGCCACCCAGGCACCCCGACATTGGCCTTTGCAACATTTTTCTAGCATGTCTCCTCAGGAAAGAGAGACAAAAACAAAAATAAACTATTGGGACTATACAAAAATGAAAACCTTTTTTACAATGAAAGAAACCATCAACAAAATTAAAAGAAACCTACTGAATGGGAGGAGATATTCACAAATGTTATATCCAATGAGGGGTTAATGTCCAATATATATATATATATATATAAAGAACTTGTGCAACTTAATATCAAAAAGCAAATAATCCAGTTAAAATGGACAGAAGACCTGAACAGACATTTTTTCCACAGAAGACATACAGATATCCAAGAGACACATTAAAAGATCTCAACATCAGTAATTGTGTGGGAAATGCAAATCAAGACCCTAATGAGAAACTTTATACCTGTCAGAATGGCTAGAATCAAAAGGACAAGAAACAAGTGTTGGCAAGGACGTGGACAGAAAGCAACACTTGTGCACTATTGGTGGGATTATGAATTGGCCCAGCCACTATGGAAAACAGTATGAAGGTTCCACCTCAAATTAAAAGATAGAAATACCATATGATCCATTAATTCTACTACTGAGTATTTACCTAAAGAATATGAAAACACTAATTCAAAGAGATAGATGCAGCCCTATGTTTATTGCAGCATTATTTACAATAGCTAAGATATGAAACAACTGGTCTCCATTGATAAATAAAGAAGAGGTGTATATATATCTATATCTATATCTACATCTCTATCTCTATCTATATCTATATCATGGAATGGAAAGAAGAGGTGTATATATATCTCTATATATAGATATATGTATCTATAGTGGAATATTATTCAGTCACAAAAAGAAAGAGATCTTGTCATTTGTGACAAGATGAATGGATTTAGAAGGTAGAATGCTAATTAAAATAAGAGAGAGAAAAATAAATACCATATTACTTCACTTATATGTAAAATCTAAGAAACAAAACAAATGAATAAAACAAACAAAAAGCAGAAACAGACTCATAAATACAGAGAACAAATTGATGGTTGCCAAGGGGGATGAGGTAGGGGTTGGTCAAATGGATAAGAGGAATTGGGAGATACTGGTTTCGGAATGAATCAGTCATGAGGATAAAAGGTACAGCATAGGGAATAGAGTCCATGGACTGTAATAGCATTGTATGGTGACAGATGGTAGGTACACTGTGGCAAGCACAGCAGCGTAGTATATAAATTTGTTGAATCACCTGAGACTAATACAACATCTTCTCTTCCCAGAAACTCCTTCAACTCCCCATCAATTTGTGCCTTCAGTAGTTAGTGGTGAGAGAGCCCACGGGCTTTGAAATGAAGCCATCTTTGTTTTGAGAAGCACGACTCCACTCCCAGCCTGAATTACATGCTTTCAAGACATTGTAGGCATATATATATCACGTGCGTAGCACTTGACATTGTAATTCTCTCTTCATATCACAGTCCCAACCACCTGGCAGATGACTACATTAATACAGGAACCATATTTTTTAAAAAAATCTTTGTAATTTAATATTTAGTATTTTGCCCTGCATATAGGAGGTGCTCAATAACTGTTACTGAATATGAATTGATGGCTTTATTTCCATCAGCTTGATGGAAATCTTTTTGAAAATCTTTTTTCTCTCAGCATCCTTCTAAGTCAATCCCAAATCTACACAAATATTTCCTTTTTATATTCTTTCATTTTAAAGTTATCTTTCATATGGAATCATATTACAGCTCTTTTGGAAGTCTACACCAGTCATCTTCACTGATTTCCTCTCAGTTACATTTTAGTTATTTCCAAAAGAATCCACGTATTGTGAGCATGATTTCTCTGTTTGTATTTTTTTTTTACAGAAACTATTTGCTTTTTTCATACTTATTATGTTTGTTTCATTGGCCCACCCATTAATATAAACTCACATGTTCATCAAGAAGTTGATACTTATTGGTCTGTATTTCTCAGACTAACATTTATGATCTTTTACCTGGATTTGATTCACACTATGACCTTATAGTCCTATGGTACGGGAGAAGTGAAATAATAAATTTTACCTCTTGCCCAAGAGTTTTACACTTTCACCTATGTGTTTTTCAACCTCATTTATGGATATAATCCCATTCTAGGAAATTATGCTGATAAATATGGTTAATTTTACATGAGGGTTTATTTTCTTTACTTCCAATAAATATTTAGGAATAAGCATCTGTCAATAATCACCTGTCATGACCAAGGCATGCAGTTCAATACTAATCTCTACTGGTTCTCTCCTCCGTATCCCCCCTCCCTTTTTTTTCCCCCAAAGTACACATCAATGTCTGGCATAATAAACAGTTTACTTATTTATCTTTCCTCATTGAAATATAAGGGCCATGGAGGTTGGGACATGAGGCTATTTTGTTCATTGATTTTTTTTTTTTTTTTAGGATATTATATTCTAGAAACTTGAACAGTGCTTGATGTAGAATAGTTCTACAATAAACATTTGTTGAATAAATAAATTCATTTAGTTTTTTGTTATTTTTACTTATTGCTAAGCATGTCTTCTACATATTGATCATCAAATGCCACTGTTGTCTTTCTCTTATTGATGAGCTGAATTTTTAATATTCATTTACATATTTCCCTGCCCTTCTTCTAGCTGGTTATTTCCTTTTCCTCTCTTGAGTATTCATAGTTTTTTCATTATTTATGCCACTAGAAAGAAATTTTAAAAGGAACTTGGATTAGAGAAAATAAGTCAATATTTTCTTACATCTTGTGAAGAAAAAGCATCTGATAAGGTTTAAAAAGTCTATAAGCCAAAAAACACTGCCCATCTCAGAAATGAGCTGGTCCTATCCTTTTTGGATTTAAGTGAAACACAGTAGAGTGGAACACCAGTTGGTACGCAAGCTGTGGAATCACTGTTGGATTTATTAACACAACGGCCATGCTTTCTCCTTAGGAACTATCATCGTTTTTGTAATTATAGCATATTAGGTTAATAGCATGGTTTTCATTCACTGTTGATAGTTTAGGACTGGTTATTTTCAGTTCAAATGTGCCAGATAAAATTCAGTATTTCATGGTGCTTATATCACAATACATAAAACAGGATAGACATTTAAAAAATAATTTTTATAAATGTTTATGAATATTAAAAAAAATTCTGACTTTTTAATACTTGATCACTTTGAATGACACCATTCAGCTTGAGTCTGATCCAGCTTCTTTCTGACTTTCTGACTCAATCCAGTCAAAACTTTAAAATTTAAATACCAGGATCCAATCAAATTGGTTTCCTTACAAATAACTTAAGACTTAGCCACATGAGATGCGGTAGGATTACACTGAACCTTTGATGAGGATTTATGCTCCCAAAGCATAGCAAAGGCAAATAGTTAAAGTTAGACACATTTACATGCATACCCAGAGGTAACAAATCTTCAAGGGTGCGAGTATAGGACATAGAGGATTCCTATTTGTTTCTTTGCCAATTTCGCGCTATGTTTCTTCATTCAACCCATAATTGCATTGCTAAAGATTCCACTGTGGCAAGTGAAAGGATGAATGGAATTTAGGTCTCTTTTGTGAGCTCTAAGAGGAAAGAGAAAGGACACAGTAAAGCTTTTATTGACCCAACTCCAAATCCAGTGTGTCTAACTAGGAAATTGTTCATTCAGATGAAAGCTAAAAAGCATCTCAGCCTAATGTGGCTGAGACAGCAAAATCAATTTTGAACACAACGGCTCTGTTTAGTAACTGTTTAAAGGAACAAAAAAGGGCCTGCACAAATTAGTAAGTGATATTAAGTATAAGACACATATATAGCTTATACCGTATATCCCTTTTATAATATGCTATTTTATAAATACTAATTTACTGGTGAAGTAAAAATGTGTATTTTCTTCACCCATTAAAAAACAACAAAAAATGCTATCTAACCAAAACAGTGGCTCTCCTGTAAGGTATTTTTAATATCACAATTAATTTATGCCTCTGACCTAACCTTTCTTTCCAAAGACAGGATGCATTTACTCTCCCTATGAATAATATTTTATCCCACTCCTCTAGCATAAATAATTCTTATCCAGATTTAAGGATATGTCTTCACCTTTATTTTGTTTTTTTATTGGCTGATAGTTTGCTTAATGCCAATTTTTAAAAAGGATAAAGCAATATTTAAATGGATTTTTATAACTCATTCTAGGATGAAAGTTTTATTTGGAAGAAAGGATTTTTAAGTGATTGATTACATGATGCTATGAAAGAAACACCTCAATAAACATCTACTTTTATTGGATTTCTTGGACATTGAATCAGAGTTTGTTAGTGATTGTCTAGCTTCCACTGTGAAAACTTTTTTGGCTTTAGAAACAAGCAATTTAACTTGTTTCCACTGTACACCTCTTTGTTATCCATGGTTTGACAGATAAGCTCTAGATTTAGTAGTTGTCAATCAATATAAGCCTTTAAAATATCATTATCTAATATCACTTCCTCATACTGTCTTCTTACAGAAAATGTCATCTCACCTGAGTATGTTTTCATAGTGACATACTATATTCTATATTTCAACACTTTTCACTGGATTTATATTAGGGAATGAGGTAATCACTGAAAATCATGCTTTTTTTCTTTAATGGCATATATTTGATATATTCAGCTTGGTGAGCATTTCAGATTTCAGTATAAGATAACCAACAAGGCTTTAAATATTTGTCAAATAATGAGTTTACATTTACTTACATCAGAAGGAATCTGTTTTATAGATGTCAACATGTTATTGATTTCATTAAATAAAGACCGTCTGATAGGCTACACTCTGTACCAACAAAAAATATCACAACAACCGATTCAATTGAAATAGACTTATATTGTATGCCATGCACATTTGCCTATCTGCACACAAGTATAAAAGAGTAGATTATCTTTCCAGCAACTTATCTAATATTATCTCTAAAATCACCAGCATATACTAGACTATACTGAAGTGTCTGCCATGTGATCATTATTGTAGATAAAAGAACTGATTTGATTGTTTTAGTTTATTGAAGATTCTACAGCCAGATACAATGTGTTGTGTAGTATTAAGCTGTTTGCATCATCACGGTATGTAGTTTTATATTAATATGTTAGGAAATAGGAAATGCACATGTAAATTCATTTTAAAGGTCATAATGGCATCTTTATTTCAAAATAGGTATGTGCAATTTGATATTTTCCCACTATATCTTTTATGTTCCAGTTATGAGTTTCTATAGGACTTCTTTGTACCATGCTTTTTCTTTTCTGCTTTTCCCCTTACTTCTGTAGAACATCCCTCATATACTCTCCTGGGTAATTCCTTCTCAATTTAAATGCTGTTTTCCCCTATTTAGATGCTAGTATACCTGAGCCTGGACTAAGTACTCTGATAACAAGAGTATTTCCACTGTTTCATGTGCCAGATTACATATATATGTATGTATGTATGTATTTAAATTGTATTTTTATTTATTTGAAAAATATTCTATATATTTAAGATGCTTAATATGATGATTTGATATACATAATATTGTGGAATGATTACGAAGATCAAGGTGGTTAATATTCATCATATTTAAATGATCCACTAGTACTTCCATTTCAGGCATCAACTACTCAAAAAATGGCCATTTTAGTCAACGTTGTACCTCATGTTTATGACAACAGCATTGACACCAAATTCTCAGGAACTGTTTTATTTTGTTTCACCTTTGTTTTTTGGGTTTAATACCTTTATTATAAAATGAAACAAATATGTGAGGCCATATAAAATAAATGGGTAGCTCAATAATTTTTTTTAAGTTGAACACATCCATCCATAATCACCACCCAGTTTAAAAAAAAAAAAAATTAGAATGATGCCATCCTCCCCAGCAGACACTCCATTTTCCCCATCCCAGACAAAACCTTTCCATCACTCCAAAACTAACAATTATAGTATTATTTCTGCACTTTTCTTAATTTTATTACACAGGTGTAAATGCTTAGATGGTACTTTATTCATGCCTATTTATTTTTAATTTGATTATTTTTTTATTTTTTTTTTTTTAGTTTACAGGTTTCATTTTCATTTATTTATTTTCCTTATAATTTATCTGTTCTAGAATCTGGACTATTTACAGTTTCCTACACCCCGGGTTTTGCTGATTTCAAACTGTTGAAAGTTCTTCTGTCCTCCCAGGTTCCTGTATCTAGACCCAGAAGCTTGATCAGACTCAGGTTTGATCTCTTTGTTTAGCTTATAGGTTACGATATGCTTATTCATCAGGAGGCATATTATTTCTAGTTTCTGTACTTTTGTTTTATTTTGGTTTTTGTTAGCAGTCACCGATACTGTCTTGACCTGTTGATTCATTGAAGGTTACAGAATGATTATAATTCTTTTAATTATTGCTCGGTATATTTTAAAAATAATCTTGGCATACTTTTATTTAATAGTTTTTTAGGTAATATGTTTTTCCTTATCCTTCAAAACTGACTAATTAGGTTTTTAATAGCATTATTAGTTCTATAAAGAACTACATATTATTTGTCACATCAAATGTTTATATCTTCATATTTATAAAACAAATGTTTAGATTATTTATTTTACAAAGTAGTTCAAATGAGTAAGCATGATACAATGTGTTGTTTAATAAAAAGACAAACCAATACTTATCAATATAGCCTGTTTTAGGAACTAGACTGATTTTTTTAAAAGAAAACCAAACTATCTACTTCCTAGAGTCAATAACTTTGCTGTTCCTTTAATCAGGATCTTCTGGGAATCATTTATTACTTTATTTTTTTCCAGCTTTTTGCAATGTAATTGACATATAACTTTGTATAAGATTAAGAGATACAATGTGATGATTTTATGCATGTATCCGTTGCAAAATGATTAACACAGTAGAGTTAGTTAACATCTCTATTCATATAATTGTCTTCCTTATGTGTGGTGAGAATATTTAAGATCTACTTTCTTAGTAACTTTCAAATATTTAATACAATATTATTGTCTGTAGTTAGCATGATTTATATTGGATCTCCAGAAAGTATTCACCTTATAACTGCCAATTTGTACTCTTTCACCAGATTCTTCCTATTGTTCCCACCCACAGCTCCTGGCAATCCCCAGAGGGAGGGAAGGGGCAGAGAAGAGGGAGAGAGAATCTGAAGTAGGCTCTGATCACACAGTACAGAGCCCTATGGATGGCTTTATCTCACAACCCCAAGATCATGACCTGAGCCTAAATCAAGAGTTGGACTCAAACGATTGAGTCTCCCAGATGCCCCAGATTTAGCTTTTTAAAATACGTGTAAATGAAATCAGACAGTATTTGTCTATCTTTGTCAGACTTATTTCACTTTAGCATAACCTTCCAAATTCTACCCATGTTGTTACAAAAGGCAGATTTCCTTCTTTTTTTGTGACTGATAATATTCCATTGTGGTGTGTGTATGTGCCTCACACTTTGTTTATTCATTCATCCATTGATGGATAGTTATATTGTTTCCATGTCTTTGCTGCAATTGTAAATAATAATAGTGAATAATGTTGCAAGAAACACAGAAGTGAAGATATGTCTTTGAGATAGTCATTTCATTTCCTTCAGATATATACCAAGAAGTGGGATTGCTGGATCATATAGTAGTTCTATTTTTAATTTTTTAGGAAACCTCCATACTGTTTTCCATAGTGGCTGTACCAATTTACATTCCCATCTATACTCTAGATAATTGATTAGATAATTAATAGATAATTGATTTTAGATCATTGAAAAATTTAGATAATTGATTTGAGACTTTTCGCTTTTTCAAATATAAATATTTACATTGCAAATCCTTCCTCTTAAGTAATTCTCTAGCTGCATCCAGCAAATTTAAATTAGTTGTATTTTTATTCTAAGTCGATTTTAAATATTTTCTAATTTTCTATGGGAGTTTGTTTTGATACATCAGTTATTTAGAAATATTTTTGTTAAATTCTCCAATATTTGGGGATTTTTCTTGTGTTGATTCATACATTAATTACATTGTGGTCAGAGAACATACTTTCTATGATTTCAATCCTTTATAAATTCATTGCATTTTTCCTTTTGGGGGTAGAGGGGCCCAAATTATGATGTATCTTGGTGAATATTTTATATGCACTCAAAAAAAAGAAGGTGTATTTTGCTATTGAGTGGAGTGCACTAACGTCAGTTAGTTCAATATATTACATACTTAGTCTATCAATTACTGAGTGAGGAATGTTGAGGTCTCCTACTGAATTGTGCATTCAGTCCTATAGTTTTTTTTTTATTTCATGTTATATGAAGCCCTATTGTTAGATGTGTATATGGTTAGCATTGTTATAGTTTCTTGTTGAATTGACCCCTTTATCATTAGGACTTTGGGTTTCCCATCTAGTTTCTTTATCAATTTTATGTGAGGATTGAAAAAAAAAACTATCATTACCTTTTCACAATTCTCAGGAAAAAAACTTTATATGAATAAAATGACCAAGAATATCATAAGCCCATAAGCTGCCTTTATATGTAGTAAAGGAAAGATATCTTCTCTCACCAGCACATATCTATGAACATGTATTTTGGTAAGCAAATTATATTTGAATTAGAAAAAGGTGCTTTCTCCTATGGACACATGCAGCCCTTGGCCAGGTACACAACTTGGTGTGAAGCATCAGGCTAATTTTTTTCCCCCTAGTCACTCTTAATGTAGTTCTTCCTGTGCTTTGAAGAAATGACAGAGTTATCCATAACCATATATAGTGGTCCTGGTAATTACTTCCAATGAATATGCTGCAAATAGTTTATGCTTCAATGTCCTATTTTCTGTGACATACCCATAAAGATAATACATGAAGTATGGAAAGGAAAACTAAAAACCCTTAGGTGGGATTAAGCAGAGCATAAAAATCTCTGTGGTTGTAAATGAAATAGAAATACATATGAGTCAGATGAATTCATGGGTGTGCTGTACTTTTAGCATCCTGTGGTAGTCAGGAAGTTACTCCTGCAGGGTCATATGAAGTAAGTGTTTTGTGTGAGATGGTGGATGGCAGCCAAGTTAACTGCATGAATATAGGGGTTTGGCTGGCACTAGTCCCACTTTCCACCTGTGTAAGAAACCTGAAAAAGATTCTTCTAGTTGCTTTCTGTTTCTACAGGTTATAGGAAATGGTGAGCCTGGGGACATGAGAGGAAAACTCTCAGGATCACCATCAGGTCTGAAGCTTATTTGCCCTTGGCTCGGTGACCTGATATCTGCAACACCTATAATGTCATTGCACTGCAGAGGAGACCATACTTTTATTTTAAGATCTCATCCTGGACTGGGAATCTAAGGATGAGTTTCTATGACCTTGAGGGGTCTACTTCCAGCCTTTTCTGCTTTCCTTCAGATGTAGAGTATAAAGGCGTACAGCTTAAGACTATTTACTATCTTACGGCTTTATTTTGGGGATAATTAGAAAGTTCTAAGTGTGGATGACATATTAAGGATGATAATGGCATTATGTTTATGTAGAACAATGTTTTAGTTCTTAGGAGATAATATGAAGAAGTATTTAATATTAAGGAGTCAATGATGTCTCCAAGTCAATGATGTCTATCTAAATCATCCCTCAGATGATTTAGCAGAAAAATAATCCATCTACCTATTATGTGTGTATGTATATATGTATGTATGTATTATCTATCTGTCACCTATATATCATCTGTGGAGAGATGAAGAAATGTGGTAAGATATTAAAATTTGATACATAGAGAGGAAGGGGTATGGATGTGTATTGTAATAGTCTATGTAGATTTGAAAAATTTCAAAATAAAATTAATAAAACAAACCCAAAATAGGATCTCTGAGGTCTTTTGACATACATCTTCCTGTTTCTGTCTTCTGGCCACAGCCCTCTTTCTGGGATAATCAGGATGAAGCTCTCAGTCAATACAGTAAATTTCTCTTCCATTGCCTCAGTGATATGATAAGCCCCAAATGACCAGCCAGCAATCTTAAATTCCAGTTTAATATAACGACCATTATATTCTCTGGTAAAAGTATTCTCCTTGGCATCTTCACCAGCAGAAGAGAATATTCAATGAGAAGAATAAATGCTTTAACTAAGGGTTATTTGGGTTTGTTTTTTTTGACATTTTTTGAGCAATGAATTCTGATCATGGGGGAAATAATACTGCATATCAAATGCTGATTTAAAGCACAGATCACATCATGAAAAACCAAGCCCTCTGCCATTTTCCTTCTCTCTTCTCCCTCTGACACTCCTATGATCTTTATATTGGTTTGTTTTGTGCATGTCACTACCAGTTAAGATCCTTTTAGAGCCCATGTACAATGGGAAAGAAGAACCTCACAGAGGAATGAGCCAAGGTGTATGGAGGATGATGGACAAAAGGAGCTATATCCAGGGAACAGAATTGGCCTATTTAAGGAATATTCTCCCTCTTCAGGGTAGATAAGCCTCAAAATGCTTGCCTAGTGTATTTCAGAATTTTGCATGCCTCAGTCTGCTGTTTATCCCCTATCTCTTTTAGCAACAAGGTTGCTTTTTGAGGTCATTTTACTCCTATTTCTCCATTTTACATTGGATGTGTACGGGTGAAATAACGTCTTTTTAGTTCAGAGGTTTCAACTCAAGAGGAGCCACTTCTGAATGTAACGTGTATGGGCATGGATCGTTTCCCAACGGAGAGACTACCACGACTCATCCAGAGACCTGCTTCTCAAACGTGATGAAGTGACTGGAAGGGACTTGTGTGTTGTCTCCATGGAGTGTGCTTAGAATGCAAGAAAGAGAGTGTTCCAAATATCAGTGACCAGAAGGTTAGACTGTGGTAATCTCTGGAGATACTCACAATTATATTCCAGTTCTCCTCCTTTAGAGTGTATCGTAGGATTGGACTTCCCTTTCTACATAAGTGGAAATGACATGCATCTTTTAGGAGCCACTGAATTATTCCCAGCTATCCCATTCTTCTACCACCATAGTTATCCAGGCAGTTATTGAGGTGGAGTCTCTATCAGACTGGATCGTTAATGATATGGGTTGAGTATTTAGTATAAGCAAGAAATAAGTGTGTGATGTTAAGACATTGAGAGTTGATTTTTTTTAACTGTTGCTAAAACTAGGCTAAACTGGCATTGATACTACCTAAAAGTGAATCTGGTCTCAAAAAGGTACATACAGATAAAATCCTTAGAAACATAGAAGGTATGGTAAAGCAGCTGGTGGTGAGCATTGAATCCATTAAAACAAAAACAAAAACAAAAACAGAACCAAGATCATATACTGGTTGGAATTATGATTTAAAAAGAAAAAATTATTTGAAGCCTTGATAATATAAAAATAAGAACATAATTAAAAAGTTTCAGCTCAGTCTGTTGGGCGTCTGCCTTCAGCTTGGGTCATGATCCCAGGGTTCTGGGATCGAGTCCCACAACGGGCTCCTAGCTAAGGGGGGAGCCTGCTTCTCCCTCAACCTGCCATTCCCCTTGCTTGTTCTCTCTCTCTCTCTGATAAATAAAATCTTAAAAAAAAAAAAAGGTTCATAAGACAAAAGAATAGTAACAGTCTTAAAAATCTTAATATTTTGTAACAGGAAGTGAAATAATAATGTATAAATTAAAATGTTAAAATGACTCTAACTTCACAATACTTAAAAGGATATCTTTT
The DNA here is from genome assembly GCF_022355385.1 of Mustela nigripes. NCBI lineage: Eukaryota > Metazoa > Chordata > Mammalia > Carnivora > Mustelidae > Mustela > Mustela nigripes. The sequence goes on from NC_081571.1 coordinate 57,612,367, forward strand.
GTGCTGAAAAAAGACTTACTAAAGTTTGAAAATGTCTTTGTTTTTAATTCAGTTCCTCTTTGGTTAATTTAAATGCAATAAATATAAATAAAATTTATTTTAATTTTAACTGTCATGGCAAATATAATATTTTGTAGATTTTAGAAAACCATGTCCCTCTGTCCATCCACCTATCCATATCTGCTATCCATCCACCTAATCATTCTTTTTGTATAACCTTCTATTTAGTATGGCTATAGTAAGGCCATAGGCCTGAAATGTTATTTATAGCAAGCTAATTATAGTAATTTATGGGTATTGGGATTTTTAGTGATATTTTCTCATATGTTTTGTACTTTTCTGTATCATATGCCTTCTTTCTACTCTTTTTTCAAAACCATAAATTCTTAAATCTTATTTAAAAAAGACAAATTTCTTGGCCTCTGTAGTTTAGGTACCCTATTTAGATGACATGAAATCAAAAGTTCCCATTATGTTTCAGTTTCTATCAAAATTCTTTTCATCTCAGTAATTTTAACATACTGAAAAAAAGAAGACTTCGAGGGGAAGTAATAGGATCTGTTGGATAGTGTTCAAATCCTGCGTTTTACTTGCTCAATACAATACATGGAAATAATCTAAGAAGAGAGTGGGGTGAATGCCCATATTTGTTTGAAGTCACATAGTAACTCAGAGCTTGAAAATAACTTTTCTGTAGGGCTTCATGTTCTCTTCACTTCACACCTAATTTATCAATGAATACATCCGTATTGGATTTGGGAAATCAAATTATTACTAGTCTGGTGATTAAACTGCCCTATCCATCTGCTAGTATATTATCATTATTACTTGAGCCTAGCTTCATGAAAACAGACATTATAAATCACTTTCACTAAATTTGGGCAGTGAGTGTATAAAATCCTTTAGAAAAAAAATGCTCAAATCGGATTTTTTTCTGTATTAAAATTAGGACAAAATAAGAAATGCAATATAATTAAGTTGAAATTGAAGTCGATTTTCAGAAATGGTAGTGTCTAATGATGTCTCCGAGTAGCAGTGCTTTTTCTTGGATGACCTTCTGGTTGAGATTGAATCCAGAGAGATTTCTGGCCTAGTGGATAGCCACGCACATGTCAGACCGTGATGTTTGTTGAATTAATGTGACTTATTTTATGCCTAGAATAATCATAGTACTTTAAGTGCACTTGTAAAGCTTTTTAATTCAGTGAGCATCTTTGTTCTTTTAGAATATGCTGTTGATTCTTGAAGTCACAGAACAACAATTATGGCTATTTTCTAAAACCATAGTTTGATTTCTGTGTTATTTGCATGATCTCCTAAGAACCTCATGTAACTGCAATCAAGAAGATATGGTAAAGCTGTATGACAACCTTGTTATCTGCTTGCTACATCATGGTTAAAAGTAGAATGAAAAGCAGCCTAGTTGTATAAGCAGTCTTTCCACTTTCTTATTACTATGAACTGAACAAATGTTTTTAGTATTTTTAAAAATATCTATCCATTTAGTATTATTTGAATGCCTCCTGTTTATACAAGGTACACAGGAGGTGCCATAAGTATGTTGTCTCTCAAAGCATTTGCCATTTAGTGATGTTCTTCCACATAAATCACATGAACATGTTTGCTACAAGGTTTTATAGTCTTCTGTATCTGCTTTCATGGCACTTACTCATTCTTCATTATGTACTTATTTTAAATAATTTGTTCAATGTCCACCTTTATTGCTGGGCTTTAATATCTGTGCCCCATGTGGGTAGGAGCAGTGTCTCTTTTGTTGATGGCTGTCTCCCACTGCCTAACACAGTGATAGCCATGTCTCTGGCATGCTAGTTATATATTTTTGACTGACCTATGTAGATAATGGAACTGTTTTGGGAGAAGTACAATCAAAAGGAAGGCTATTAATGAAGTATAAATTACTATGGAATCTGTCCTAGTTTGGGGAAGTGGTTCAGATTAAATGCACTGAAATTGGAAGAGAAGGGATAGGCCCCAAAGGAATAGCATGTTCAATGCTTTGAGGCAACTGAGGAGGAATGAGTATTTATGAAATGGTGAAGTACTTGATTCCACCAAAACACAAGTTCGATGTCAGGAAGTCATTCAAGGGGGCTATTGGGCATTGGAAAGAACATCTGAGTCAGATTATTAGAATCTAATGTGCAAGCCTAAGAAATGTAAAGATTTTATTTAATGAGATGCTGAGGAATTTTCGTAAGATTGCATAATTTTGGTTAAATGACTAAAATACATTATATTTTACTTGCACATCCATAATCTCAATTTTCTAAAAAAATTTAAGAGCAGAGGGTTTTTTAAAGGCAGAAACTATACATTTTAATGGCTTAATCACGGTAACTGACACAGTTCCTAGTGCCTTTTAGGTGTTGGGCATGTGTTTTTGATTAGATGGTCATTTGAATTTGTTAAGTGAAAGAATATTCTATAAGGTGTGAGTGATTCTTGATTTGGACTCTAGATAGATAATAGGTAGGTAACTAGGTAGGTAGAAATGAAGACAAACATTTAAAGGTAGATTGATGGATAGATAAATACAAACAAACACACATAAACACTCAAACACATAAAAACCTATCTATACACCTAACCACATTCACAAAGACTAATACCCACATACAAAGGCATACATATAAGGATACAGAATCACAAAAGTACACATATTTTCATACATATACACATCTAAGTACGCGATCACATACAGACATCCATACTGGTTTGTGAGAGACAACAGAAAAGATAGAATTTTGTTAAAGGAAACACAAAGCTCATGGAATTATCAGAGAAAATGGTATCAGAAGAGCAAATAACAGATGGTTGAGGATTTAAAAGAACAAATTAAAGAATAAAGAGTTTAGTCTCTGTGAAGGAGAGGAGTACCCTAAGCAGATTATCACACTGTAAGCAGATTTCCCAAATCCATACTGAACATTGCCAAATACTGAACTTGCACATCAAATATTATCTACACGAGAATCTGAGTCTGAGGATGGATCACACATTATATTTACCAAATTTGAATATATATAAATATATATGTTTCTAGCTTTAAAATCTTTAGAGCAAGCATTTTGACCTGAAGTGCTGGGGTTGAATCTCTAAGGTTTAACTGGTTTTGTCCACTCTGGGTCTCAGAATTTGTAATTTGTGATAGTTCAGGAGATTCATTGAATCTGGTTAGGTATTTATGACAATATTGGGAAAGGTTATTTAGAATTATACTTCATGAACATATTTTTTAAATTTTTTAAAATTTAATCTAATTTTTTTTCAGTGTTCCAAAATTCATTGTTTATGCACCACATCCAGTGCTCCATGCAATACGTGCCCTCCTTTATACCCACTATCGGGCTCACCCAATCCCCCACCCCCTTCCCATGCAAAACCCTCAGTTTGTTTCTCAGAGTACACAGTCTCTCATGGCTTGTCTCCCCACTCTGATTTCCCACAACTCACTTCTCCTCTCCATCTCCCCATGTCCTCTGTGTTATTCCTTATGCTCCACAAGTAAGTGAAACCATATGATCATTGACTCTCTCTGTTTGACTTATTTCACTCAGCATAATCTCCTCAATCACTGTGATAGAACAAATCAATAAGTGACCCTTAATCTCACAAAACAAACTGAGGGTTGCCGGGGGGAGGGGGTTTGGGAGAAGGGGGTGGGATTATGGACATTGGGGAGGGTATGTGATTTGGTGAGTGCTGTGAAGTGTGTAAACCTGGTGATTCACAGACCTGTACCCCTGGGGATAAAAATATATGTTTATAAAAAATAAAAATTAAAAAAAAAAAAAGAGAAGAGAGAAGAACCACAGTCCTCTCAATTGATGAAGAAAAAGCATTTGACAAGATACAGCATTCGTTCCTGATTAAAATGCTTCAAAGTAAAAGGATAGAGGGAACATTCCTCAACTTCATAAAATCTATCTCTGAAAAACCCACAGCAAATATTCTCAATGGGGAAAAGCTGACAGACTTCCCTTTGAGATCAGGAACATGACAAGGATGTCCACTCTCGCTACTGAGGTTCAAAATAGTACTAAAAGTTTTAGCAACAGCAGTCAGACAACAAAAAGACATAAAAGGTATTCAAATTAGCAAAGAAGAAGTCAAACTCTCTCTTTCCACAGACATGATACTTTATATAGAAAACCCAAAAGTCTCTACCCCCAAACTACTAGAATTGTTATAGCAATTCAGTAATGTGGCAGGATACAAAATCAATATACAGAAATCAGTTGCTTTCTTATACACTAACAATGAAAAAATAGAAAGGGAATTAAAGAATCGATTCCATTTACTAAATCACCAAGAACCATAAGATACCTGGGGATAAACCAAACCAAAGACGTAAAGGATCTGTACTTGCGGAACTACAGAACACTCATGAAATAAACTGAAGATGGAAGACCATTCCATCTCATGGATCAGAAGAATAAACATTGTTACAATGTCTATACTGACTAGAGTAATCTATACTTTCAATGCCACCTCGATCAAAATTCCACTGACATTTTTCAAAGAGCTGGAACAAACAATCCTAAAATTTGTATGAAACCAGAAGAGACCCCAAATTGTTAGGGAAATATTGAGAAAGAAAAACAAAACTGGGGGCATTGCATTACCTGATTTCAATCTTTACTACAAAGCTGTGATCACCAAGACAGCATGGTACTAGCACAAAAACAAACACATAGACCAGTGGAACAGAGTAGAGTGCCCAGATATGGACCCTCAACTCTAAGGTCAAATAATCTTCGACAAAGCAGGAAAAAATATACAGTGGAAAAAAAGACATTCTTTTCAATAAATGGTGTTGGGAAAATTGGACAGCTATGTATAGAAGAATGAAACTCGACCATTCTCTTACACTTCATGAGCACATTAAGAAGATTAACTTTTAAAAAACATTATTGTTCATTTAAATGTAAATGTATACAATCAATTTTATAGTGATGCATAAAATATTTATTTTTTTAGAGTATTCTTTTTTTATTATTATTTTTTATATATAATTTTTAATTTTTTTATAAACATATATTTTTATCCCCAGGGGTACAGGTCTGTGAATCACCAGGTTTACACACTTCACAGCACTCACCAAAGCACATACCCTCCCCAATGTCCATAATCCCACCCCCTTCTCCCAACCCCCTCCCCCCAGCAACCCTCAGTTTGTTTTGTGAGATTAAGAGTCACTTATGGTTTGTCTCCCTCCCAATCCCATTTTCTTTCATTTATTCTTCTCGTACCCACTTAAGCCCCCATGTTGCATCACCACTTCCTCATATCAGGGAGATCATATGATAGTTGTCTTTCTCTGCTTGACTTATTTCGCTAAGCATGATACGCTCTAGTTCCATCCATGTTGTCGCAAATGGCAAGATTTCATTTCTTTTGATGGCTGTATAGTATTCCATTGTGTATATATACCAC